>NC_064640.1:344692802-345019552 GCF_023864345.2 Schistocerca serialis cubense | reverse complement strand
AAAGAAATGGCACCCCAGACCATCATTCATGGTTGTTGGGCTGTATGGAGGGCGATAGTCATGTTGGTACCCTACCACTGTCCAGGTTGTCTCCAGACATGTCTTTGGTCTGGAATCTCTCTGGCTGAAGCAGAATTGTCTTTAATGATGAGACCCCCTTCACACAGAGCCCTGATGACCATTGAAGATGTCTCTGGAGATGCCCCAGACAGCAGTGGGTTACCAACCTGACTGTCACCCTTCATAAGGCCCAACAGCCAGGAATGATGATCTGGGCGCCATTTCTTTTCATATCAGGACTGCTTTGGTTGCCATATGTGGCAGCCTTACAGAACAGCAGTACAATAATGATATTCTATGTGGTGTTTTGTTGCCCTTCATGACAAGCTATCCTGGGTTTAAATTTCAGCAACATAATGCCTCCTGAACATAGTGAGAGTTTCTACATCGCGCAGTCATGGTTACCAAATCCTAACTTAGCCAGCAATATCACCAGATCTATCACCAGCTGAGAATGTTAGGAGCATTATGGGCAGGGCCCTCAGCCATCTCAGGATTTTGGTGATCTAACATGGCAATTGGACACAATTTAGCACGATATCCCTCAGGGTGACATCCATCAACTCTGTCAATTAATGCCTAGCTGAATACATAAACACCAAAGGTGCAACAATGCATTACTGACTTGCTCAGTTTGTGAAGCTCTTTTCTCTTGAATAAAATATCCAATTGCTCTGAAATTGCAATTATTTGTTTTTCTGTAAATGTAAATCACATTTCCTGATTTTCATCTCATTCAGATAAACCCTACCTGATGTGCCCCTTTTTTGTCTGAGAGTGTAATAATTAAAGAAAAACTTATAAATGTTCAGCAAGTAACCATATTTACAAGTTAATTTGTGATGTGAATATAAAATGACTTGTTCCACGTCATTTTGATTTATCATGCAAAAAATGATCCATGGAACTTGAAACTAACAAACTGACCGTGAGATAGACTGTGAGATAGGAGATAGGAGAAATTAATAAACTCATACACAATCCTAGCAAGAGTTTGTTGACAGATTTGGAAAGTGAGGAAGACAGCATTCCCTTCAAGGATATGGAAGGAGTGGTAAAATTTTGGTGAAGCAAAAATCCAAGCAACATGGGCATAAAAGAGGACTGACCAGATTAACGCTTATTAAGTGTGAAGCATGACGGAGGGATGCAATCCCCTTATGCAGATGGTCAGCATTTTTAGTCTATCATGGGCATTTTGTTGGTTGGTTAGCATGTGTGGTTTCCATCTTAGCTTGTGGTGAAGATCTCTTCTGAGGTATCTTAGTGTGAGAGTTGAGTGGATAGGATGGTTGTAGATGGTCCTTTACGGAGAGATCATGTGAGGGAAGCTGTGGATGAGTCATTGTAATAATTATTGTCTGTGTCTTGAAAGTTTGATTTTAAGGAGACACTTAATGCACAAATAGGTAAACTGGTTAAGTCAGAGTTGAAAGGATCAGTGGAGTTTCTGGAGCATTCAGTACACCAAAAGGTAGGCAATATTATTGATGTATTGCAATGGATTGGGAGATGTGAAAACTAGTGTTGTTTGTTATTACGTAGAATGGATGGTTGGTTGGAAAAGATGTAATAAAGTAAACAGAGTTTATTTTAGGTAAATACAACTTAAGTCTGAAATTGAGACCGTAATGCCAACACAGCCATATGCTTTCTCAAGTCAAAGACCACAAAGATGCAAATCTATGATAATTGAGTTGGTGGGATGGGAGATGGATAACATACAAGAGCTGGTAGTCAAAGAAAAAGTTGGAATGAAAGCCACACAGGTTGATAGTGAGAGGTAGTTGCTAGTTTTGGTACTAATGTATGCTTAGGAGAGGATAGATTTGAAGACCTTACTAACATTGCTATGAGGCTGATAGTTGATAGGAGGAGCTGTCACTGGCAGAATCGTTGAGTTTAGCAAAATGTAGGATATAGGAAATTTCCCACACCTAAAGATAGTAGCTTGTGTGAAGGATTGGGTTATAAATATTGACAAGAATTTCTAGGAAGGATTGTGGGCATTCTCTTACATACTGATAGGTAATACAGTCATGACCAGGAGGTACATTTCATTTTTCATATAATGTTTGTATTATGTCTTGTGATGTGTTTGGTCTTTAAATATGTCTGCTTGTGTCTGTATATGTGTGGATGGATATGTGTGTGTGTGCGAGTGTATACCCGTCCTTTTTCCCCCTCAGGTAAGTCTTTCCGCTCCCGGGATTGGAATGACTCCTTACCCTCTCCCTTAAAACCCACATCCTTTCGTCTTTCCCTCTCCTTCCCTCTTTCCTGATGAGGCAACAGTTTGTTGCGAAAGCTTGAATTTTGTGTGTATGTTTGTGTTTGTTTGTGTGTCTTTCGACCTGCCAGCGCTTTCGTTTGGTAAGTCACATCATCTTTGTTTTTTGATAAAGATATGTTTGTGGTATGATACCAGAGTGCCTGAGTGACTTTCAATTAAAATGTCTCCTCTGGATAGGAATATACATAATGGATGTACAAGTGCAGGTTGTAGACATGTGTTTGATGATGTATGGAAGTTTAGGTCAGGCCATGAGTCATGTCAGACAGCCTAACCAAGGTTAGAGCAAAGTCTACAAAGAAGCCATGGATTACTCAAGGAATAGGGGTATCCTGTGAAACAAAAAGAAAACTGTATCTGTCAATCCGAAACAGTTCTGATGTTGATGCTATAGCACATTACAAGAAATACTGCAAAATATTGAAGACTGTTATATGGACATCAAAGCATATGTATAACAAGGAAAAGATAGTCATATCAGATAACAAAATAAAGACAATATAGGATATAGTGAAGGAGGAGAGCAGTAGAACCAGATGTGAAAAGGGACAAATAGCATTAAGAGTAAATGATACATTGGTGACAGACATCTATGGTGTTGCAGAACTTTTTAACAAACATTTTATAACTGTTACTGAAAAGATGGGGTTGTCAGGTTCTGTAGATGCTGCTATGGAATACCTCAGACCAGACATTTCAAGTAACTTCCATAATATGAATTTGACCCTCACTACCCCAGCAGAAATAATGTCCATCATAAAATCTTTAAAATCAAAAACATCTAGTGGGTATGATGAAAATTAAAGAATGTGAGTCTGAGTTAAGTAACATATTAAACTATCTGTGTAACCAGTCATTTATCAGTGGAATATTTCTTGAATTGTTGAAATATGCTGAAGTTAAGCCACTGTTTAAGGAGGGAGATAAAGAAATAGCATCAAATTTCCATCCAAATTCACTTTTGCCAGCATTCTCAAAAATTTTAGAAAAATTAATGTGCAATAGGCTTTATAACCATCTTATCTCAAATAACATACTGTCAAAGTCACAGTTCGGATTTCTAAAGGGTTCTGATATTGAGAAGGCTATTTACACTTACAGTGAAAATGTGCTTAATTCACTAGACAAAAAATTGCAGGCAGCTGGTATATTTTGTGATCTGTCGAAGGCATTTGACTATGTATATCACAATATCCTTTTAAGTAAATAAGAATATTATGGTGCAACAGGAAATGCTGCAGAATGGTTCAAATCTTATATCTCTGGCAGGAAACAAAAGGTGTTATTAGGAAAGAGACATGTATTAAGCTATCAGGCATCATCCAAGTGGAAACTGATGATACAAACTTTGCAATAAATAGCAAATCAAGTGTAGTCTTAGAAAGATCGGCTAATAAAATATTTGTGGACATTAATCACTGGTTCCTAGGCAATTCTTTGTCAATAAACTTTGAAAAAACACACTACATGCATTTCAGAACTTGTAAGGGGTGTCCCACGAGTATATGCCTAACATACGATGACAAGCAGATAGAAGATGTGGACAGTGTTAAATTCTTGGGATTACAGCTTGATAATAAATTCAACTGGGAAGAGCACACCACAGAACTGCTGAAGCGTCTTAACAGATCTCTATTTGTAATGCGAATTGTGTCAGACGTAGGGGATATAAAAATGAAAAAGCTGGCATACTATGCTTACTTTCATTCCATAATGTAATATGGGATTATTTTTTGGGGTAATTCACCAAGTCAAGCTAAAGTTTTCTGGGCACAAAAATGTGCAGTAAGAGTTATATGTGGTGTGAACTCAAGAACATCCAGCAGAAGCCTGTTTAGGGAACTAGGGATACTAACTACTGCTTCCCAATATATTTATCCCTTAATGAAAATTGTCATTAAAAATATATCACTTTTTCAAACAAACAACTCAATTCATGGAGTCAATACTAGAAATACGAATAATCTTCACAAGGATTTAAAGTCACTTACTCTTGTACAAAAAGGTGTGCACATTTTCAATAACTTGTCAGCAGCAATAAAAAGCTTAACAACCAATGAAATTCAGTTTAAGGGAAGCCTAAAGGATTTATTGGTGGCCAACTACTTCTACTCCATTGATGAATTTCTCAGTAGACCATATATATAACTCCTACACAATTTCAGTACAGTAATGTATTCATTCTAAATAAGTGTGTGTGTGTGTGTGTGTGTGTAAGTACAATCTAACTTCTGCACCATTTCAGTGCAGTAATGTGTTCATTGTAAATAAGTATTATAGTAGTTCTATCACATGTTTATTACCTTATAAATGAAAAAAAACCTTTTTTACTTTAAATTCAGTGCATTAGTGTTTGTAAAATGATTCTTTCATATAGTGTTTATTAAAAAAAAATGACGATCATTCTACTTGGGACCTGTGGAATGGTACATTAGCTTATTTGTTTGAGTTGTAAATATTTGTCATGTATTATTGTTTTTCTGACATGCTCTACATCCTGGAGGACCTCCTCACTATGGATCAATTGGGATGAAAGTAAATGTAATCTAATCTAATCTAAACAGTAAGACGACCACTTGCAATAAGCAGAAATTCTGGGTTTGAGTCCCAGCCCAACACAAATTTTTGTTGTTGACATTTCATTATACAGCTGATAGTTGGTTGTCCATATTTGCTACTGAGAATACATTTCATGTATGTGTGTATTGTGTGGTCAATGTATTAAAACTTAAGAGCAAAAGGTGCAACAATGGCATCATGGATTTTAGAAAATAAGGAATAATCAAACTAAGGGTCATCATCAGGGACTGGAACAATATCTGAGAGATAGGATGCAAAGTCTTTAGCTTTATTTAGGTTGTTAGGAAATGCATGATTGTTGCATGGGATTGGGTAGTATACTCGAAGAATGTTACCAGTGGGGTGATTGAAGGCTTTCTAGCACATAGAAGAGTTTAAGGGGAGTGTAGTGTTCAGGTTGCAGCATACTCAGTGCATTTTGTTGCATTTAGTATACTTTGATCAATCAATTGAACTCATAGACAAGATGTAGAGCTCAAAAGGCTTTATGGAGCAATAAAGATAAATGGGTTTGAATGGGATGTGGGAAGATAAGTGATCTGATAAAGTCTGTTCGAAGAAGGAAGATGCATTAAGGATTTCATCACAGTGTTCATTGGATAAAGGATGGCTTCCAATTTGAGAGTAGTATTGGATAAGTTTCAGATTGGTATTGAGGCTGGAAATGTGTGGATGTGAGGCATTCTGTATGGCCCAGTTACTAGAACATAACATCACAAAAGATATGAAATGGAATGAGCATATAAGGTCAGTAGTAGGGAAGATGAGCATTAACTTCATTTTATTGGGAGAATTCCAGGAATGTGTAGCTCATCTGTAAAGGAAACTGTGTATAGAACACTAGTACGACACATTCTTGAGTAATGCTTGAGTGTAAGGGATTCTCACCAGGTTGGGTTAAAAGGAGACATCAAAGTAATTCAGAGGTGTGCAGCTAGATTTGTTACTGGTAGGTTTGATCAACATGCAAGTGTTAAAAAGAGCTTCATGAACTCAAATGGGACTACCTTAATTGAAGGCAATGTTCTTTTCACAAAACACTACTGACATAATTTAGAGAACAGGCATTTGTGGCTGACTGCAGAATGGTTTTACCACTACCAATGTACATTTTGTATAAGGGCGATGAAGACAAGAAAAGAGAAACTAGACTTGTATGGAGGCATATAACCAATTGTTTTCCCTTGCTCCATTTGTGAGTGCAACAGGAAAGGGAATGACTAGTAGTGATACAAGGTACCCTCCGCCATGCACCATATTATGGCTTGTAGTGTATGTATGTAGATGTAGTTGTAGATAAGTATTCACTTTCAATAGGATCAAGGACATCTACACTGATGTTCCCAACGAAGTTACAGGATGTTGGGACAACATCAGGAATGGGTATGCTGTCTGAATTCACCAACTATGAAGCTCATACTTATATAGAGAATGCCACATCTTCTACTGTGGCAGAGAAGTCTCCTTTGAGATCAACACAACCCTACCTGTTGGTTTCTTCTTGGTGATAATAGTGTAATCACACAACTGTCAACCTTCAAATATATTGGGTTTATTTAGAGTGAAGTTAACAGTTTGGAGTTCTCAACACATTTAAGAAGTCACACCACAGATAGCAGGTCCTCTGGCAGAAAGAAGCAGTACTACACCTCATGAAAGTGCACAGTTTGCAGTAAACTGAAGAGCCAAAGAAACTGGTACACCTGCCTAATATCGTGTAGGGCCCCCGCGAGCAAGCAGAAGTACCACAACATGATGTGGCATGGACTTGTCTAATGCCTCAAGTAATGCTGGAAGGAACTGACACCATGAATCCTGCAGGGCTGTCCATGAATCTGTAAGAGTACGAAGGGGTGGAGATCTCTTCTGAACAGCATGTTGCAAGGCATCCCAGATATGCGCAATAATGGTCATGTCCAGGGGGTTTGGTGGCCAGTGAAAGTGTTTAAACTCAGAAGAGTGTTCCTGGAGTCACTCTGTACCAGTGCTGGACGTGTGGGGTGTCACATTGTCCTGCCAGAGGCCAAAGTCCATCTGAAAGCACAATGGACATGAATCGATGCAGGTGAGCAGACAGGATGCTTATGTATGTGTCACATGTTGGTGTTGTATCTAGACCTACTAGGGGTCCCATATCACTCCATTTGCTCCCCACTCCATTATAGAGCCTCCACCAGCTTGAACAATCCCTTGCTGATGTGCAGGGTCCATCGATTCACGAGGTTGTCACCATACCTGTACATGTCCATCCACTCGAAACAATTTGAAACAAGACTTGTCTGACCAGCCAACATGTTTCCAGTCATCAACAGTCCAATGTTGCTGTTGATGGGCCCAGACAAGGCGTAAAGCTTTGTGTTGTGCAGTCATCAAGGGTAAACAAGTGGGCCTTCAGCTCTGAAAGCCCATATCAATGATGATTTGTTGAATGGTTCACATGCTGACACTTGTTGATCACCCAGCATTGAAATCTGAAGCAATTTGCAGAAGGGTTACACTTCCGTCATGTTTAATGATTATCTTCAGTCATCATAGGTTCTGTTCTTGCAGGATATTTTTCCGACCGCAGCGATGTTGGAGATTTGATGTTTTACTGGATTCCTGACATTCGCGGTACACTCATGAAATGGTCATATTGGAAAATCCCCACTTCTTTGCTACCTCGGAGATGCTGCGTCCCATTGCGCTGACTATAACATCATGTTCAAACTCACTTAAATCTTGATAACCTGCCATTGTGGCAGCATTAATTGATCTAACAACTTTGCCAGACACTTGTTGTCTCATATAGGTGTTGCAAGCCGCAGTGCCATATTCTGCCTGTTTATGTATATTTGTATCTGAATACACATGCCTATACCAGTTTCTTTGGCATTTCAGTGTATGATATGTACATTCTCACAAAGTACTTCCATAATGTCTTGGAGGATATTTAAATTAATGTCTTTTCATTAAAACATATTTCAATGATGAATTCACCAATGATTCCACATCATGCATTTACATTCCATTGTTGCTCAAATTTGACTCATAGGAATCAGTGACAATTTGCTACTATATCTGTAAATTTATGTATCCTTAGAATGTGAACTTAGCTATGTCAGCAAGAGAAGGATGTTGATAATTCAGGAGAAAGTGGAGAATATGCTGTAAGATGACATCATTGAACCCTCAGAGAGTTCTTGGTCCTCATGTGGTCCTCTTGAAGAAAAAGAATGGCACATGGCACTTCTGGCATATTTATTGATGAGTGGACAAAATCATGGAAAAAGACGTCTACCCATTGCTCTCATCACAGACACTCTAGACTGCTTGAACTGTGCTAAGTATTTCTCAACTATGGACATGTAGCAGGCTACTGGCAAATCAAAGTTGACAAGGATGACCTGGAAAGGCTTCCTTAATAACATATGTTAGCACTCATGAGTTGAAAGTTGCGCTGTCTGGACTATGGAACACCCCAGACACCTCCGAGTATGTTATGGACAACTTGCTTTGGCACCTTAAATGGACCCTGTGCCTTTGTTGTGTGGATGACACTGTCATTTTTTTCGAAGACCTCTGACAACTGTGTTAAGCCGCATTTACACTGGCTACGGGACCACATGACAATTGGATTTTTTTAATTTGTTATACTTATGATAGGTGAAGTTCAGAATTCATATATCAATTACCCACATCAGTTAGATACAATGTTCACAATTTCTCAAGAAAATTGCCATTTAAGTTTTCCAACCACCTTTAATATGCTACAGTAAGATCAGTTTTCTCATGAGTAGTGTGTCTTCACAATAGAGTGCTCAATTATCAAGTAGAGGGCTTAGGTCTGATTCCCAGTAGATTCAAATTTTCCAAAAATGGTGTGTGTTCGACAAGCATTTCCATGAGGCATAAAATACATAAACATGGAAAAACACGGGTAGCGCTTGAAGATGGTAGCTGCTGGTTGAGTCTTGTTTAGGTCATTATTTTATTTTATTTTATTTTCAATTCAGTTCAAAAAGCTACATCATTTAAATATAAAATACTTCAAAACTATGCTAATTAACACATATTTAATGGTCTTCTTATTTCTGATTATGTATCCTACACAAAAATCCAGTTTTCATTCCAGATATAAACAATTAATTACTGCTCTTTTATAAAAGATTGTCAATCAACTTTGTTTAAAACAACATTACAAATTAAATTTTTAATGTACTTTATGCCACACAGAAATGCTTGCAGAACATGCATCTTTGCTGAAAAATTTAAATCTATGAGGAAATAAATTCAGGTCCCCCCCAATAGCATGGGAGCACTCCACTACAGAGCTACAATGGTTGTCAAAGTTTGTCCTTAATTTAGTGTAGAAAAGATAGTCAGAAAACTTCAATGTCGACTTTCTTGAGAATATTTTAGAGTTGTGTCGAACTTTTTTGGATGATTGATATTTGAGTTCTGAACTTAATGTACCATAAATATAAAAATTATATAACAATCCAATTGCTGTGTGCTCTCTTTGTGAGTATAAAAATGTGTTTCCGTTCACAACATTGTTTGAGAAATTTTTCCATCAAAGTTAGAAACATGTTGGCAATGATGTTTGTTGTTCATGTGCCTGTCTACACTAGTGGCAACATTTCTATGTTATTTATTCACGTAATCTACTATGATGAACTGGCACCAAACTATTCATATTGTGTATTAGCATCAAAATCTTTGCTATGATAGGTGAAGAGCAAGAATTAATGATGTGTGGTGCTGCATTAATAATATTCAACGAAATAAGTAGATGAAGAAAAAAATGTAGTGGTCATTGGTTCAACCCCCCTTCCCCTCAAAATGATGAAAAGAAAAAAAGTTTGTTGCTTGTCGCATTTTTACTGTATAATTATAGGAGTACTTCAGTATCACACATAACATTTTAATGTATTATTTTTTTTACTACTGATTCTATTCACAACACAGTTTGCAGAAAGTATCCACATATACAATTGAATGTGCCTGCAAAATTATATCACTGTGTGACTCATAGTTCAGGTCTGGGCCCACGAGAAAAATAGGTCATGGTGGGTATGTCACAGCATGTGACACTGCAGGTTTTACAAGAGCCAGCAGCCATCTCTGATGGTGAATGAGTAACTATTAAGATGAGTTTAATAATTCTTGACTGTGTGCTTCAATGCATGCAAGCTCTTGATAGCACATGACAAAGTTAAGACCTTTAGTGGGTACCATTTAAATAACATACTGATTTCCCATGGGCCCTGCTTGGATCCAAGCATTCACAAAGTATGGCAGACAAGCCAACTAGTGTGATGTCAAAAGTTTGTTGCAGGGCACATAATTTTTGCAGGCCACAGTTCAGATGTGACATCATAGACATTTAGAAGCATGAAAACTTTGCTTTTGCTTAAAATGCAGTGCTAATTACACAAATTATATGCAATAATTGTTTGATAATGGAAGCACTATGCATCTTCCAACAAATTTCAAGCATAATTTCAAACCTTTTCTAAACTTTTTCTTGCTTACATGCTTAAAGTCAAATATTTAACACATTACCAGTATAGTAACTCATTTGTAAAGTAATCAGATGTTTGAAGAGAGATTGAGTCTTTAAAGAATCAAAGGTTTACTGGCACCATAGATGATGTGGCGGGAATGACATACAGCGTGAGCTGAATCTGGAAGATGATTCTGATGTTCATAACTTCACTAGGATGTCACCATCCAGTTTTGAAATTCTAATGAGTATTATAGGGCCATTTATTAAAAAAAAGACATAAATTTCAGAAAAGCAATTCATGTGAGGTATGCTGTTACTCTTCAGATCTGGCAACAGGATATGAAGGATGCCTATCAAAACTTGCATCTTTATACTAAATATCAAAGCCAGCCATATCTCAAACAGTTCCTGCAGTTTGTGAAGTAGGTCAGAAAATAAACAAACACTAGCCCTGCAAAGCAGCATTTCATGGGTAATAGACCAGAAATAGTATTTCTCTGTTCTGTACCAACACAGTCACTGAACACTGTTTTTGTGCTCCCAACCTGTTAAGAACATTGGTAGCCCAGCATTAGCCATGAACAATGTTGGGAACATTGCTGCAGTACATGTTTTGAACTTAGTGTAAAGGCACCTTTAAGGTGTATTCATGTTGTAGGCCTCCACCTAAATCCAAAAAAGTGTCTCTTTGTTGCACAAGAAATGAAAATTTTGGGGCACCCAATTAATGGTGATGGTGTCCATTTTGATCCAGATAAAATAAGAGCAGTCACAGATTATCTGAACCCTAGGTGCAGTTGTGATGTGAGAAGTTTTCTTGGGAAGTGCTCACACTGCTGATGACTTATAAAGGACTACTGCAAGGGGGCACATGTGTTGCAAGAACTAATGCACAGGGTCACCAAATTTTCCTGGAACAAGATCCAACAAGGATCTTTCCTTGTCCTTAAGGAGGCACTAACATCTTCTCCAGATCTAGCACTGTGTGATGAGAATGCCAAGACAGAACTTCACTCCACAGATGAGGTTATGGGATGAATGCAGCTCTAGTGCTAATTCAGAAAGTGCTGAAATGATGGCAGCTTACACATCATATTACTCTCCAAGTCTGAGCTGAAATATTCTACAACTGGGAAAGAATACATTGCAGTTGTTTAGGCCATCAGGAGATTCTAACCACATTTATTTGGCAAACTATTCACTATTATGATGGACCATAGATCTCTATATCGGATGATGTAGCCCAACGACTGCATCATTTTTGGAGTGCAATGTCACAGTGGTATACAAAAGTGGACATAAACACAAGGATGCCAACTGCTTTTCAAGGAATCCTTCAGTGGAACACAGTAGTGTGGATGAAATCCCAGTCATTACTGCAGTAAATGATATTGCTACTAAACGGAGAGAAGATCCAACACTACTGAAAACCATAGAGGGCCTGGAGGAGGAGGATGCAACCAAAGAAGAATTCCAGTTAAGAAACAGAACATGGTATAAAGGAATTATGATCTGATAGGGTGGAAATGGTTGTTCATCATCCCAGCTCAACTACAACCGACTATCCTGAAGTCTTTCCATGATGTTCCAATATCTGGTCACCTGGGATTTGTGACGATTCTAGACAGAATCAGATGCAGTTATCAAGGCTGAGTTACCTACTGATCTGTTAGAGACTATGTGCGTCACTGTAAAGAATGCCAGCAGTGGAAGCATATGTTAGAGCTACCGCCATGAGATTTGGTACCAATTATGCCTGCAGCAGTGGTATTGCACTGAATTGGAATTGACCTCTTGGTGAGGTGCCTGAAATCAACAAACAGGAATCACTGACTATCTCATCTGATACATAGTTACCAAAGGTGCTCCAACCACCAAAACTCCAAAAATTGGAAGGTTACTTGTAGAAGACATCATTTTGAAGCACAAAGCACCATGTGTAATGATTTCTGATCATGGAAAAGTTTTCCAATCAATATTGGTATCAGAGGTAACTACAAGTTGCAACATTAGCTACAGTATGACAACTGCCTGCTAAACAAGATAAGTGACATTACATAACACTTTAATAGAACATTAGCAGATAAGAGTCTTGATGTAATCAACGGTGGGATACAAAACTGCCCAGCATGACACTTGTGTATAAGACGATGAAGCAAGACACTACACACATCACATCATTCCTTCTGCTTCACAGCTGTGATGCTCTAACAACAGTGGATACACTGTTCACATTTCAACCAGATGATACTCAGGATGACTACATGAAACACTTAATCATCAGAGCTGAAGAAGCAAAGAGCTGGCTCACATACTTACCCTGGATACCTGAGAGGAGGACCTACAGTGCTGTAACACGATGCACCAGCCAGTGAAACACATATCAAGAGATCTGGTATAGATTTTTATGCCTGTGCAAAAAGTAGGACTATCAAAAAGTTACTGAAATGCTACTTTGTGCTGTATCATCTCTTTCATCACTTGTCTGACTTCACAGTTGAAGTTGAGAAGTATAAACCTTCACTGAGAAGACAAAAGTGCAGAGACAGCAACAATGTCCTCCTTATGGAGTCGTACTACAATCCTTAGGCACTCATCAATGAATAGGACTTCCCGTTTGAGGCAACTGAAGACCCACGCATAGATCACAAAGCTTCAGTATGAGGGGCCTTTGAGTGCTGCCATACGAAGGACCATTGACATAATCTAGATTCAATGTGCTGCAGTTGGCTCCACTGAGTACTTCTGAAACAGCAAGTCATCATTTCTCCAGGAGAAGGAGCAATGCTGTGAGTTGTCCTGCATGCAGCATGGCATAGCCTTTAACATTGCTGGTTCATTTGCTGTGGGTTGCCAGTTCAAACACAACCACCAGTAATTATTTTTTATTTAGTGTGTATCACTGCTGGAATGTTCTCAGAATTTATTGTTTGTGTATTATGGAATATTCAATATTTATATAAATAGCAATAGTCTCCATCCAGGAGTGAGATCTATTACGTCTGTAGGTTGGTGTCTACAATAAATATGCTTTCAGCACTAATGTCGAAAATTCACTAATGACCCGGTTTTCAGATTTGGACTCAATTGTGGTTACAACATGACAATATGGCAGTGAAGGCAAAGGAAACAAAATTAAGATGAAAATTTTAGAAAAATTAAGTAATTTTACAATTCTATTGATTTTCCAATGGCTAGTTAATACAAAACTGTTTAAAAAGGCTTATTAGTTAGGAATAAAATTTTGGATACCCAAGAGTGGAAATTATGCTTCCCTCAGCAACATGCTGACAAGTAACTGATTGTTTACACAGAAGTTACAGGACTTATGAACCCAGAAAAATAATTGCAAAATTATGGAAAACAGTGATGTTAAAAAACTTATGGAGCAAGATGTGAGAAAGATTAGTGGCTTTCGATAAAAGACAGGGGGTTAGAGCTTTAATAGTTCCCATAGAGAGCATAGTGCATTCTACATTATCTAGAACACCATGAGAGTTAGTAGCTGTTGACTTATGATGTCATTTGCTTATTCAAACAGGAATTGAAAACATGTTTGTAGAATACTGAATAACTTTTAAACATTTGTAAAATTGCAACCTATAAAAAGAGCTAATACAAAAACAGTAGTAGAGAAGCTACAACAAAACTGTTTTCCAGAGGTGAGGTTTCTTAAAGGGCACTATATCCATTAATAGTACACAATTTGTTTATGAGACATTTATGTAGTGCTTGTGTATCCATAAAAAAAAAATAAATAAATAAATAAAAAATAAAAACTTCTAACTGACTATTTATAAAAGTAACTTCTTACCTGTAATGACATTAATATCAGGAACATTGTCAGGTGACAGATCTACTGTTCTGGCATTGCGTTCAAATGCTTCTCTGAGTATTCTCTTCTTACTAGCTGAACCACATAATCTGTACAAGCCTGTATTGCAAAAGGGATGGAAAATGAATTGAAGGCAAGAAAAAAACAGGTAATTACTCATAAATGATTAATTACACAACTCATTCTGGTTACATATTTAAGATTAATATTTTTGCAGACTCTACTAAATGTTATATTTTTTTGTTACTACAGCACTTTATATTTTAGGACTGTGTTAAACTGTACTCATTATATGTAGTGCCATGTAGACAAGTCTCATTGTATAAATTAAAGTTTTCTTTTTTAATTTAAAGAAGGGAATTAAATAAAGTTTGTTGTGATGAATTAATGGAATGATTAATCAATAATTACTTGCAAATGAGGAAAAATAAGCTGATGATTATCAAATGACTGAGTTGGCATTACTCTTTTTGCATTCTCCCTCTTTTCTGAACATTCATGATATGTTTGTAGTGAATATTATGTAATACATTCCTCTTTATTTCTTTGGTATTAACCATTGGGACATAATTTTCTTTGGTCTGTAGTAGTGTATAAAAACTTTCACATTAATTTTATTGTGAATATTTACAGGACTGTTAAGGATAGTGTCACATAAAAGTGGAATATTCTAAACCAACAAATAAAGGAAAGATAATGTCATGGACTATACATTCAAGAATGAAAAGGTACATAATTTGAAATGCATAACAAAATGTAATACCCAAATGTTGATTATTATCATGAGGTTTTCTAAACCTGCCTATGTGGAACCACATACTTTATTTACTGAGTTATTTATATGTCCACAGATTGAGTTATAATATTTTCTAGAGCTCTGGAACCTAGCTAGTTTTGTGAACTACCTTTATTTTTCTAAATTTTACTCATTTACTTCTTTTTCTGCTGGGAATTACCATGTTTCTTCATCGGAAGTTTTGAAGTCAGTGACCAGCTATCCATAAGTACTGGCCAAATAAGAAGTATGCTGTCTTTCATTATATATTACTGTCTTAAAATGATTATGAAAATAATGGGATCTTTTTTAAATAAGCATCTTCATGAGCTGATACTGCTGAGAAGCCATGAATTTTACCTGATGTTTGTCACATTGTACCCAACCACACATTACATATGTGTCTGTATAATTGAAGACATATATATGACAAAATACTGCATCTGGACATGTTCAAAAGAACAGACACCATGCCTTCATATAATTAAATCTGTCAGTTTAACTGTTACTCTTCAAGCATAAATTATGACGAAGATTATGTGGACACCTTATTGGAGACAGTAGAACTCCAATTTACATAGTTACTATAATGGCAAAGTTTAATGAACAAATTCAGTCATTTGTGTTGCAGTACCACAATTGCTATCCCATTACAAATCACAAAACTGTTAGATGCTATACCATATGATGTTTTGTACAAAACTCAAAACATGAATAACATATTTCAATTCAGCTTTGACTCACTACAGTTAGAACAATCATGTTTCCAAAGCCACTTCCATTATTTTGAAAACCCTCCATATTTACACTATCAGCCCAGGTAACACTACTAATTTGTTTGTCACTGAACATTAGAATTAACACACATATAATTCTTAATAAGGTGACAAAGGGAGCCCAAGACATTTACCACATAAAGAGTCTGTCATTTACTATAATGCCATCATCATCTTCAGTTCAGATTCCTACTAAATTGAGGTTTCAGCATTTTCTCAATATTTGCTTATGCTTCACATGAACTTTCTTAGTAATTATTTCATCAAGTGATGCTTTCTTTTTTTCTACGGAACCAGACAGAAAACAATGATGTAAGAGTGGCTGTAGATAGATGGGTTACCCAACTAGCTCAAATAGATTCAAAGCATCATTTATCATATAGATTGTGACAGAAGACCACTGGCTGACTGAATGAGTCAGACTTAGACATAACTGGACAAGTGATTGAGTATTAGCCATAGTTCTGTTCATTAACTGAGGAAACATTTTTCTAATAATATGTTTAGTATCAACAAAGACAGTCAAGAACTATAATGTGTACTAATGGCAGATATTTGTTGCTATGTACATTAAGGAATAAGAGTGTACCCTTGCGCCAATATGTTCCAAATTATTGTGTTTATTCACGAATATGGTCTACTGAACAACCTCCTGTCCTACCTTCAGCTAATGTAATGGTAATATTAGCAATGACGCCTACTGTTCAAAGAAGGTTTCATAATGGTAGAACATATGAGTGCCAGTCTGTACTGGTCACAGCACATTACTGTAAGAAGCATTTCAGGGGGCATGCCAATTTGTACATGGAATGCAAAGAACTATTCAATTCATAGATGACTTCCAGTTAACTTGCAAAGTAGTAGCTGATGTGTACTGTTTTGTCAAGATATCAGCATTGGTTATCATCTAGCAAATATCCACAAAAAGGATATCTTTAAATAAGTTAGTGTCTGTGCATGCAATGATATATATTTTGTGGATGCACAGACAACTATGTCATTACAAGTGACATTCTGACTCTGCTGGTCTGCAGAAATAAAATCATTGATGCTTATATATATCAGTGATAATTTCTTCCTGAAAGATGGCAACAAAGAAAAGATCTTACAGACAAATAACATCATCACTATCAAATCTTTCAGTTTATATGGTGGACAGCAAAATTTGTTGATGCTCCCTTCATGAGGCATGTTTCTGCTCAGATGCTTCCCATATCAAAAGCAACTTGGAAAAAAAAAAAAAAAAAAAAAAAAAAAAAAAAAAAAAAAAAAAAAAAAAAAAAAAAAAAAGTGTTATAAGTTTTAACATTAATTTTTTGTTAGTAGCTGTGTTTTCGTGGTACATTTATGCTGTGTTATGTTCTAACTTTAGCTAAGATAAATTATATTTTTTAGTTATAATTATTTTTGTGTCTTTTCCTTGATCTACATAATTTCTTTTGAAGCCAGCCTATCTAGTCCAATACTACATCACAAAATTGATGCTACAAAAGGCAAGTGGTGCAAAGAACTGCATGAAATAGCGTAAGTGTGTATTCCTACCATTTTGTTGCATATCGATGGGAAGGTAACGAAATTATTAAAATTGTTCAACAAATATAGTGAAGGCCATGTGGAGTGTTGTTAAAAAAAGACTGATGAAAGCAGAGCATCATGTAAAAATATACCATTACCACAACAAAATAAAAAAGTAACTGAGCCCTTAGAAGTATCTAACACATTTAACAACTTTTTCATACGTGTTCCAAATAACATGATAAAATAAAACACAAACATAAAATATATAAAATAAGCACACATGGAAGGCCAATGTACATCAGTACTGTCATACATCATGAAGTAGCAAAAGCAATAAAAAAGGATTAAAAATCTTTAACTCTGGAGGTATTGATGATGTCTCTGCAACAACCTTAAAGAAGAGTGCTTTAAAACTAGGGGAACCACTTATACACTTATGTGACCTCTCACTTCAAGCAGGCACTTTCCCTGGTATATTCAAAACATCCAAGATAATTCCAGTATACAAAAATGTCTCGTTTCTGTAGCTAAAACACAAGTCCTGTAAATGATGTTGAAAATAAAGACAAAACTTTAATGTGGGAGAAAAAGCCATGAAGGCCACATTTGTATGGCCAGAGGATTGCAATGTGGGAGGCCTATAAAAATAAGTTATTTGACAAGATTTATGAGGCAAAGCCCTTAGATGATAAAAGGAGGAATGAGGTGACAGAATCTATGAGGCAATTTCCTTAGATATTAAAGGATAAATAAGGTGACAGAATTAATGAAGCGAAGGCCTGATTCAGTAAAGGATATAAGATGGCTGAATTAATGAAGAAAGGTCCTTAGGCAATAAAAGATCAATAACTGAAACAGAGAGCAAATGTTGTAAGAGAGAAGGTAAGAGAGGCTTATGGTGGGGACTAAACTATTGCATGAAAACCCAGAGAAAGGTTTAGCACATATTCTGCAGCAATATGGGGAATGGCTTTCTATCCCCTCCATTCAGCTTCAGAAAGATTTCTCAAGAAGAATTAACCAAGTTAGACAATAACTTGGTGTGAAGCCCCTTGAATTACACCATGTCATTGACAGGCAGGGTCAAAGGGAAAGCAAAATGAAACTTACTAGCCTAGTACCCGGAGAGAGAGAAGTTGGTGAGCAGATGTTGGCAAAAGTCAGATATTAGACAGCACGAATCAGAGTTACAGGCTGGAGTTCGATAGCTACAAGGCTCTGTTGATCTGAGATTTATGCAAGAATTTCTGTAATCAGATGGAACAGTGCTAAGTGCTAACAGTCTTGTGTAAAGAACTTGGTTTTAGTGTGGAGGCACCTCTTTTATGAAAGTCACTTTATAATTTTAACTTCATAATAAACTTAGAAGTCACTTGTATCTCCTGAGTTGCTTAGTTCTCCTTGTCATCTTCCAATCACCAATGTACACCTCAGGGAATTTAAATCACTTCAGTCAATTGCCTGGGTTTCTTTTAGCATAGAACCTTGTCACTGGAATCCCTTGCAAAAATCATGCTCAGAATGTGACATAATAAGTTAGGTGCCTACTGTAGGCTTGGTCACGTGATTTGGAAATGACAGGCTTTGTTGCAGTGACTGTAGCACCGGCAGGAAGTTGTTGCAACTCACAATTTTCTCAAGTAATGGAGGATAGGATAACAGCAGCCAGTAATTGCAACAAAAATAGGTGCATGTAGGCACCATTCTGAGTAGGCACCCGAAATGCCTCCTGATCAAGCAGTGCACTATGCTGATTGCAAGCTGCACCAAGAACAGCAAGTGGTGACCATCACTGGAGACAGCCAGACATCCCAGGTTGAGATGCTGGGTGTCAAAATTTTGCAGCAACAGTAACCAGTAACAGTGAATCTGAGAGCTAGAGCAGCTGCCACATTGTAAGTGACATGGTTGATTCAGTCCAAGAGGTACAGCGGCAGACGCATCACAACATGTAGCAATGCAGTTCAATGTGACTTTTCCCAATGTGACACAGCAACAAGGTAAATTAAAAGTGTAACTTTTTAGAATAATTTGTCTAGATTATTTGATCTGGTCAAAATGGCTCCAACTATTAAAGTAAGCTCTTCAGCTAGTGGTAGAATAAGTGCCTCAGAAACTTTGTGTATTAAACAAAAATATTTTGATGGTAACAAGTGGGACCTGTGGGAATTTATCAAAAATATTGCTTCTGCATTTGAACTAGTGAAACAAGATGAAAACAAAATTTTACAAAAATTTTTAAAAGCAAGAATCACTGAAGAAGTGAGGTCAAGGTTACAACTGCAGTAAAGGACAGGTACTTGGGATGAAGGAAACAGGTACTAGAAGAGAACTCCTCTAACAAGAGAACTATTGACTGTTATCTATGTAAGAAATTTCAAGCTAGGTAAGTGCCAGGGAAACCAGATGAAATGTGGACATAAAGGGTTGATGAAATGCAAAGGGACTGCAGAGAAGCTGTTGGCAGGGTGGCTAGCAGAGGAAGTCTGAGGGGAGTGCTGAGTGCAGTTAATGGAAGTAATGGCTGTAGATTCTAGCACATTTAAAGGGAACTGTAGGAATACCAACAGATTAAGTACATGGAAATGCCCTCAATGTAATCTGCTAAGTAAATGTGGACTGTGTACAAGAGCAAAAAAGGTAATGCTCTTTAAATGTATGAATACAGGGCAAAACATCAGAGATAGCTGTGAAGGTGCATCACATGCACAGAGAAAGTGCAGAGTGCCAGTGCCAAGTAGAACTGGGAAAATTCAGGAAAACCAAGAGCTGACAATGACACAAAGTCATGCCATTGTCACATTAAATAAGCCCACAAATTATGTAATAGACCGAGCCACAAAATGATGTATTAGTGTTGAGCTGTGTAGAATTAAGAAATAAATTGTGTTATTGATAAAACATGGGTGCAGTTATGCCTACTAAAGAAAATGAGTATTCCTGTTGACTGTACAGCTAGAGTAAATGAAGCAGAAAGGCTTTGGCTGAATGGCATCACCAGCAAAGTGGTAAGTACAATTTTTACAGTGAAAGTACACCTAAATGTGAAAGGTGCCGGGTATTGCACATATAATTTTCATGTTTATGGGTCAGGGTAAGGAAATTCCATAAAATGGGTTGGTTGGTACAGAGTTTCTAACACAGGATAAGACTAAGTTAGATTAATTATGTGGGAAAAGTGGTAAGAATAGTTAGTAGTAGAAGAGAAACAAAAGATTATGGTTTTGAAACTGATCAGGATTTCAGTGGGAAAGTAGGGAAAGATAATGTTGTTAAAAGTGGATGGTAATTTACTGTGACATAGTGAATGGCAATGAAATTGTTATCTCAAAACAGGAGCCTGTACATGGGATGCAGCAACAGAGTCATTAGTGAGAGTGTGAAATGGCAGGTGTATAGTGACAGCAATGAATTTATTGAAGGACAGTATTCAGTTGAGGAATATCAAATTAGTGATGGATGAATTAGAGTGGCTGGTGAAAATACACAAAACAAAGTACTTCTTGATGCAACCATAGCATCAAACATTGGTGGATGGTAAGGACAGAGAAAAAATTGTGTTCTGTTGAAACTACCACCATTATGAGTATGAGCAAATGAAATGAGGCCCTGGATAATTCCAGTGGCTGATGAGCATGCTTGTGGCAGATTTACAAGGGCTTAATGTTTCGTTTTTCTAGGTGGTACAGTGTAATATGGAAGGAACCAGCAGGAGCATTATGAGGAGCTCTGCGAAATCCTCCATATGCTGTAAGAGTGTAATTTAAAGCTGCAACTGGAAAAGTACATTCTTATGGAAGGAAGTGATTTGGCCACTGCATTACAGACAAGGAAATTACACCATACAGCCAAGAACAACAAATAACTAAAATGGTTTTTAGGCTTAACTGGTTACTACCAAAGATTTATTGCTAAATTTAGCAAAATTGTGAAGCCACTTCACAAAATGTTAAGGAAATGAGCGGAATGTGAATAACATGAAAGAAAAATAATACTTCCAAGAAACTGAAGGAGAAATTTGTTAATCCACCACTACTTCAGTATCTGGACTTTGAAAAGATATTCATAGCAATGATACATGCAAGTAATGAAGTTTTGGGAAGTTTTGTCAAAAGGCTATGGAGCTGGTGAGGAAATGCAGTCACAGCATACACTTTGATGAACAAGGTGGAATAAAACTATAATATCACAGAAAAGGTACTGTTGGCTTTAAGAATTCAGTGGTAACAGACAATAAACTGTCAGTATGAATCTTCAACATAAATGAGCCACGTTTGAGACTCCTGAAGAGGTGACTGAATCATGAAAAGTACGATTATGAGGTAATCTACTAACTAAGCAGATCTGAATGGCAATGCAGATGCTCTTAGTAGAATAATGCTCAGAGAACAGGAACAAAGAGATGAGAAACAGATAGTCTGCAAAAATAATGATGCAACAACAGAGGAGAGTTTGTAGCAAAAGCAAGCAGGGTGAGTAATCCCATGAGTGTATAACAAGCACAAGTAGAAAGGAAAACAGACAGCAAAAAGGAAATTAATCTCCAAGAGAAGGAGAACATATTAAGAGAGATGTGTGATACTCCACTGGGAGACACCAAGAAATGTGTAGGATTCTCAAGAGAATAAAGTCATATAAACACTGGTGCAGATTTAAGCATTACATTTTGTAACTGTGGATAAAAGTCCTTGGGATAAGTGGATACCACATCCAATTTATGTGTTTAATATCACACCACATGACAAGAGAGAGTACAGACCATTGCAATTACTGTATAAAAGAAAAGCACATACACCAGGAATACTGCGACAAGAGCCGACGTGGGTAATTTAAGATTATGAAACATATGTGAATAGATTAAGAGTAAGAATGCAGGAAGCACGCTGAATAGCTCAAGAGTTGATATTAAAGAATAAGGAAACCAGTAAAGAACAATATGATACAAAACAGAATCCAAAGGAATTTAAGATGGGTGACAAAGTACTGCTCTTCGATGAGACATAACATGTGGCAGATATAGAACTCCAGATTCACAGTGTCAAGGGCCACATGAAGTAGTAAACAAAGATACTCTGAATGTAGTAACAAATATTAAAAGAAACAAAGTAATCAAGGTACATGCAAACATATTTTAACAATAATTTTAATTTGAGGTATGGCACATGCAGGAAGAACATCACTACTACTAGTAACAACAGTGCTACATGCAAGCTCCAATGTAGCATAAATAACAATGAATTTTGAAGAAACTAAAATACATAAGTCTTCAGGACTGTATTATAATAATCTATTGGAAGCTGAAACTTACAATACTAACTGTAGTATTGTAGCATATGCAAATTTAGATTATATAACCAAATGCTTTCAGAATGCTGGAAAATTAGCAGAGTAGAGATACACTGAAAGAACTGAATATAGAATTAATAGAGTGTCACCTGTTACACAAAAAAGTACATGACACACACAGAAAGTCACACAGCTACAGTGACTGGTACACCAGCTGATGAGCTATCATATAAGAAGGGAGAGAGGTCTGTTTAACTTTGTTGAGAAGGTATGTAAAATACTATATGGGATCCTAGATGGATCTGGTGTTTTAGAGGGTGGACAAAAATATGAAAACACCAAAAACACAACATATTACCATGTATAATACAGTGTGGGAAACCTGTTGACATTTAAAACAGCTTCCAGTCATCTTGGTACGGATAAATACAGATTCTCTAAAATTTTCAAGGGAATCTTGTATAATTCTTCCTGCAAAATAGTGGCAAGTTCAGATAATGATGATGGAAGTGGACAGCAATCATGCAACCTTCTCTTGAAAGTAGACCATAAAGGCTCAATAATATTTGTATCTGATGACTGTGGTGACCAGAGCAGATGTGACAATTCATCCTCACACCCACACAACCAGTCCTGGATGATGGAAGCTGTGTGAATAGGGATCCTGTCATCTTGTAACACAGAATCACTTTTGGGTAACATACATATACCATGAGATGTACCTGATCAGCCAAAATGGCCACATAACTCTTGGCAGTAATGTTACCTTGCAGGTAACCATGGAGCTCATGGATTACTAGAAAAATATGGTTGTCCAAATCATCACTGAACTCCACCACATTTCATTCTTGGGATGAAAACTCAGTTAGGTGGTGGAAATGGAGTGAAATAAGACTCTTCTGACCAAATGATATTCTTCCTTTGCTCCATAGCCCAGGTTTTAAGGCTTCTGCACTATGCTGCATCACTGTTGAATGGATTTGGAATTCCAGCTCACCCTGCATTTCCCAGCCTATGAAGCTCCCTTCATGTTGTTTTGGAGCTGATAGGGTTTGCAAGTTCAGAATTCAGTTCAGCAGTAAATTCTCCAGCTCTCATCCTCTTATTTTTTGTAACAGTCCTCTTCAGTGACCACAGACTTTCATCAACATTGTGACTTAGTGGATGATGTTTTTCTGCTTTCCTTGTATGAAATATAAATCATTAATATGGTGCCTCTTGAAACACCAAACACATTGGCTCCATTGGTTACAGAAGCTCCCACCATATGAGTACCAACAATCTGCCCACATTCAAATGCACCAAGCTCTGACATAATACACTAACAATTACACAGAACACAGTTCTGAACATGACTTACAAATGCAACATATTGAGGACATTGCACAGGTGTTTTTCAGTGTCAGATACAACAGTGCAACCCACAGGCTTAGCTAGCATCTCCATTTAAGTTCAAGCACATATTTTTCATGGTGTTTTAATATTTTTGTCCACTTCCTGTATGTATTATAAAGAACGCATGAAGGCTATGGAAAGGTATGCAGGAGGACTTTCAAGATTAACTACTGAACAAGTGGCAGCAGTAAGAGCCACAATATCCATGTAAAATAGAGGAATAAGTGCAATAAAAGAAAGTGAAAACATTGCAAAGTCAGGAATGGAAAGATTGAAAAGATTCATTAAGTAATATTCTAAGGAAACAGACATGGAATTCAAAAGGACTGCAACATTTGTAACAATATGCAAACAAGTGTTGCAACTGTCCGATGTATCTGGGGAAATAGAAGCAGAATCTGAGGAAATAATAAATGCCATTGTTAACACACAAAAGGTAATATTGCAGCCACACATAATAAATCCCATACAAATTTTTAAGATTTCTAAGTTTTGTAAAAGATGATGTGAAAGACATGATGTTTCCTGATCCTCTAGCCGAATCATCAGGATACCTCTTCTTAAAGTTAACTGATGTAAATCCAGTAATATCTGGAAGTATATTATGTTATGTAATAAAGGTTCCTTCAGTTGATAATAATATGTTAAACTTGTGTAGAATGTTCCCACCCACAAAGAGCTTCCTCAATCAAAAGGAAAGTATATATACTGATGGATAATAATTAGTACACCTGGAAACAATACATTGATTCTGATACAATGATGAATATGCCACCTGGGGTACAGTAAATGTCCTGATAATGGTTTCAATGTTGTCTATGAACAGATAGCATAGTCATAATAGCTACCAGTGTGCCATCTGTGTCTGCCCTTTAA
The DNA here is from genome assembly GCF_023864345.2 of Schistocerca serialis cubense. Lineage (NCBI taxonomy): Eukaryota > Metazoa > Arthropoda > Insecta > Orthoptera > Acrididae > Schistocerca > Schistocerca serialis. The sequence continues at coordinate 344,994,667 of NC_064640.1, read as the reverse complement.
TACAGATTGCTCACAGCTAGAAGGCTCAGTGTGGTGCAAATATGTCAAGCAAGCAGGTAACCTTGCCATGGAGATGCACTCATGCTTCTTACAGCGAACTGAACAAGTTTGAAAGGGGTCAAAATGTGGCCTTCTGAGTGATGAGATGGTCCTTTCAGAGAACTGCCACAAAAGTTGGATGTGCTGCATCAGCTGTGCAGTGATGCTGGTATCAGTGGATATGTGAACATTGTACACCTATAGATGAGGTTCTAGATGTACATGCACCATAGACACCTACCAGAGTCATTGTGTTGTTAGGGCAACAGTGGCAGATAGTACAACTACCACAGCACAGATAAGAGGGCTTGTGAGCCTAGGCGTGTCAACAGAAGCTGTTGCAAACCTGTTATTAGCAGTGGTATTATGGGAACACACACCTCTAGCCTGTCCCCCACTCACACTAAAGCACTGATGTGCACAGCTCAACTGGTGCTGTTAGAGTACCTCTTGGAAGATGGAATGGCAGGTCATGGTCTTCAGCAATAAAAGCAGATTCTGACTGCATGCAAGTGATGGTAGTTTGCATGTATGACGTAGACCTGTTAAGTGCTGTCTCATAAAGTGCATTCATCCAAGACACTCTGGCCCCATCCAAGGCCTTCTGGTGTGGGATGCAATAAGCTACAACTCTTGTTTATATATGGTGTTTCTTGAGGGGGTGGTAACCACTGCTTGGTATGTGCAGAGTGTTGGTAGACATATAATTTTGCCATTCTTGCTACATTAAGGTGATGTGTTGTTCCAGCAGGATAAAACTCACCCATACATTGTGGATAAAACTCAACATGCTCTGCAAGACATGCAGCAACATCCCTGGTCACCATGGTCTCCAAAATTGTCTCCAATCAAGCATATGTGGGATATGAAGTGGCTCGTGCGACTAGCCAACAAACAACTCTTACAGAATTACATGAACATATCGAGCAGGTATGGCATAACATATCCCAAGATAGTATTTGCCATCTGTATGAAGGACAAGATGCCAGAGTCAGTGCCTGCACTGCCACCGGTGGAGGCTAAACCACATACTGACACAGGTGTTTCAACATGGTGTGATACCTGGTACCTCAGAACCGCTTGTGCTGTTGATCTGTAAATGTAATCATTGCACGTATTCACTAGGCACTGTTGCAACAATGAATCTTGAATGAATGGGAAATCTCTAAAAGAGTGTACTAATTTTTTTTCTCGAAGCGTTTTTCTCTTTTTTTTTGTCAGGTTGAGAAATAATTTTTCCTAACTGATGAAGCAAAAACACAGTATTTTTCCCCTTTATTGTTATTTCATCCCTCCTTGCCCCAAGTAGGTGGGGGTGGGGGGGTGGGGGTGGGGTGGGGTGGGGTGGGGTCTAGCAGCAGTATAAATAACTCACTCTTCAGTGAGTAGAACTTAACATTAACTTAGATGCCAAAAACAAAAAAAGGAGACACAAGTACTATGAATTTAAAATAATTGAAAATGTGACATTAATGGGAGAAATATAAAATACATAATGCTCTCTTCATGAATTGTATAGAAACATGATAAAAATGTGGACAGACAGCACAGTTAAAAATACTGGAGAAATACTTGAACACTTAACACTTGAATAAATACTGGAAAAACACTGAACACAACAGAAGATACACTGGCTACTAAAAATGGAGCAATGTGCACTTCCACTACAACTGGTAAAGGACTGCCCTGGGACAGTGTATTTTAGATGAAAAGAAGTGTGGATAAGAATGGAGATAGCGGAGTACTGGTGATGAGGATGGCAAACTGGGAAGAGGTGGTGACAGACAGGTGGCTGTGGGGGACAAGTAGACAGGGGAAACTGGTATTTGGAGCTGTAGATTGGAGAGTAAGAGGGGGTGGGGGTGGCAGGGAAGGGGAAGAGGATGAAGTGTGGTAGGGTGAGATGAGGAAGGAATCCTGGGAGTGGGATAGGATAGGATGGGTTCAGAGTTGGTAGCTCGGGAATATGTCGAGGCGGAGGGTGGAGTTTCTGGTCTGGAATAGGGTCACAGTTGAAATCTCTTTGGGAGAGGATGTGGAGGGTGTGCAGGTGAAGAGTTGATGGTATGTGTAGGTACAGGCATGACAGCACACTAGGATTGGAAAGGAGAGGGAACACAATATGGATGGTGTAGGTTATTCAGAGGTGTTCCCTGTGAGCAAGGAGAGGTGGGAATTTGATGAGTTGGTAAGGTATCCCTGTGGAGTAAAGTAAGTGCATGTGGAAAGCAAGGAAGAGAGCATGGCGTTCAAGGATCTGGAGGGACTTACAGAAGTTAGGAGAGCTGCAGATCCATCTAATATTTGCATAGCAAAGGATGGGGCACATCAGGGACTTGTACATGTGAAGGACTGTGGAGTGGTGTAGTCCAGATGCTCAGTGAGTTAGTAGTTTTAGGAGTTTTAATATTGATGTGTCGACAGAAGTGCCGACACAGTGTGGTTTGAGGGGACTGCAATGCATGCTATAAGCTCACGAAGGATGGCGTGAGGTCTGAAACAGGATACGTAATGAATGCTATAAAGAAAAGTACATAGCTGCTGGAATACTTAAGTTTAATCCATCCTTGTTGTACATCGCTATTGACGATACAATTGAGACTCTGTAGTTTCAGGCAATAAACTACTAATGGCGCCTTGCTAGGTCGTAGCCATTGACTTAGCTGAAGGCTATTCTAACTATCTGCTCTGCAAATGAGCGAGGCTTCGTCAGTGTGCATCGCTAGCTACGTCATCCGTACAACTGGGGCGAGTGCTAGTCCGTCTCTCGAGACCTGCTGTGTGGTGGCGCTCGGTCTGCGATCACTGACAGTGGTGACACGCGGGTCCGACATGTACTAATGGACCGCGGCCGATTTAAAGCTACCACCTAGCAAGTGTGGTGTCTGGCGGTGACACCACAAATATATTGTGGGCTTTCTGTTGGATGGTTAGCAGCTGAGGGTTCTGCTTAGACTGATGACCAAAGGTTAGTCCAAGGTATTTTAATGTGTTAGTTAGCTGGATGGAACGGTCGTAAATGGTGAGATAGAAATCATGGAGACAGAAGGTGTGGGTGTTGCATCCTACAATTACTGTCAGTATTTTGGTGGGAGAAATTGGTTGCACCAGGAGGTAAACTGACAGATGTGGATTTGGAGGGACTGCTAGGATTTCTGGTAGGACAGAGGGTGAGGAAATTGATTTAATCCAATTCAATTCAATTCATCAGCATACTGAAGAAGGTGGATGGGAGGAAGTGGTTTGGGCATATTGGCAGTGTATAAGAAGTAAGGGAGTGGGGAGAGAATGGAACCTTGGGGCACTCTGGCAGTGGGGTGGGAGGTACAGGAACTGGTTGGTTCAAATGGCTCTGAGCACTATGGGACTTAACATCTATGGTCATCAGTCCCCTAGAACTTAGAACTACTTAAACCTAACTAACCTAAGGACATCACACAACACCCAGTCATCACGAGACAGCAGGAACTAGTGTTGTTAACAATGACACATGATGGGTGATTGAAGAGGAAGGATGTAATGATATGGACATAATTGATCACAAGAGCGTAAGTCTGGAATTGGAAAGGCAGACTGGAATGCCTTACGTGGTTGTATGCTTTCTCTAGATCAAGCGAGACAAATATGGTAGATTTATGGTTGTTAAGCTGTTGGGGATAGGAGATGTGTGAGGTTCAGGAGTTGATCATCAGCAAAAAGGGAGACAGTATGTAAAACTATCAGCTAAACACTTAATCTGTAAAGAATTAAATAAGAAAAGATGGCTGTGCAGACAAACATTTGCAGTCTTCTCAACTTTTTCTCAGGAAGGGCATGAAGCAAAATTGCTTTAGCCACTATATGAAATTCTAAATGATAATGTAAAATGATGGTAACTTTAAATCAGATTGTGGTGACTGCCATCTGTAATTGCCAAGCACAGCCAACCACAACACCATGAAATTACAGTGCAGGCTGAAATGCAGTGCAGTTAGGTTACATAGCCAAGCCATGAGCTTACAGTGTCTGTTACAGTATGGCACTGTTAGTGTGCAAATGAGACAGCTGAAATAAAAGCACAAATACAGAACCATAATGACATAGTTTGCAAGTGTGGCATCGAATTCCTACCAACTGTAGTGTTGTCCTACTATGTGTCCGATTTAGGAGACCAGCGTGATTATGAAGCAGGGAAATCAGATGCGTTCCATCCACTGCAACCATGCGGGACTGGTATAATACTACACACACACAGATGCACAAGACACTATCCTTGCTCCTTTGTTGATGGTTTCTATGTCGCATACAATGATAAGGCCCACTTCCCTATGCTTTGTGTACACACTTGTTTGTCTGTGTAGTCTGCTTGTGTCATCGAGATTTTCTTCTGTGTGTTATCTGTGCATCAACTAGTCTTTCATTCATGTGTTATTTGTTTCATACAGTATTTGATCCATGTGTTATTTCTGTCATTGAGTCTTTCTTCCAGAATCATCACTGCCACCATCTCCATCTCGCTGCTGCCGACGTCATGTGTTTGTTGCCTCCACCTTATCACATCTGATGTAACTGCTTCCATCCCTATCACATCAGAGACATTCTCATAATTCGCAGCTCCGCCACAGCTCATCACCATCATCCCAATGCTACTCCAGCAGCCACTCACCCCACTCACCAATCCTCACCACTGTTCACCATGATCGATCATCCCACAACAACTATCATCTATACCTCTCCTTCTCTTGCTCTCACCATAGCTACATGGAGCACATCCTCTTACCCATCCCCCCTACATCTATCCTCCCCCACCTACAGTATCCTACCCTATCACAGCATGCATCTCTCTTCATCTTCAGCTCCCCCTATATTTTCTCTTTCAGTCACAACTTATCATCTGCCACAAGTGCAACAGCCTACTGACCAACACTTGCCTCAGATGGCATCACCTCATCCAGCCTCACTGTACCAACCAACGCACGTTGTACTGAAGGAACAGTACAACTCTCAGGTGACCCTTCACAACATAACATTCAACCACCCCCACCCCTTCCCCCACAACCATCCTCCTCTCTAACAGGCAGTAAAAAACCAACAAAATGCCTAAACACCAACATCAGTCTCACTCACTCAAAAAAAAAAAAAAAAACTGATCCCAATGACACCCAGCCACAACTCTTCCCCCTCCAATATCTTCCCCTACCATCCACACCTCCATCCTCTCCTACCCACATCCAAAATTCCTCAAATCCAACTCCCTCACCCTCAAAATCAAGAAATACCTATCAAGTTTCCACATACAACAAATTCCCTAGAAAAGATTGTATTACTTAAGTCCCCAAATCCTAACCTCTGCAGAGACCTTCTCTTCAAAATTCCTCGCATCACCTTTGGTCCTAAGGCCTCCTTAACACCCCTTACTACCCCATGCCAAACAACCCCAACCCCCCTGCCATCATCCCACCCTCACCGGCATGATCACCAAAGTCGACCTTGAAATCACAGATGAGGAACTGGAATTTGAACTGAACAACAACCTGAATTCATAAGATCAAAAAGCCCTTCAGATCAACAGTGATTGTGTTTCCACTCACCTCATCCATGTCTTTACTGAATCCATCCGCACCATAGACTCTCTCCTTAAAGATCGAGCCCTGATTTACAAAACCACCATAAAGTCAAATCTCCAAAATCCAGTCCTCAGTCCTATTGCTGCCAAAAGCATTTCTGCTTCAGTGATCCCCTAACCACAGATTGTAGACACCCACCCATTTGTCTACATTGCAAAGACTCCCATTTCCTTAAACAGCGTTCTAACCTTGCTTCCCTTCCTATCTGCAACACCTGCAATGACTCCCACCCTACCTATTCCACAAAATGCAAAGCCAAGCCTCAATCATCTAAACCTGATCTCCCTGCCCCAATCAATTCCACTGATACCCCCATTCATTCCAACAATTCCCTCCCCCAATCCTCATGGCTGAAGCCATCAACAAATTCACAAGGTTTGTCTTCCAAAACATTCATCCATTTCAACGTCCACACACCCTTCAACAAATCTTGCTTGCTGCTCACTCTGTCCTCCATCTCAACATACAAGACATCTACCACCACAACCAGATCCACTTCCTCTGCACCCACCTCGACACCCTAGTCTAAGCTCTGTCTAGTCCTCAACCACACACACCACTCTTATTCCTTATAATAGCATGACAGCACTACAAAATCCTGTACCACAATATCTGCTCCCTACCCACCAATAAACATCTTCTAATGCATACCCTGTCCCAACTCAATGTCTGCAGTTGGCCACCTCAAGAACATCCATGCTCGGCCACAACGTTTATACAATACTTCCACCAAAAACTGCATCCTTACCCTTTTTTTCCAAACCTTAACCATTATCTGTGCCACCATCTACATATGAGCTAATCACCCTATCCCTATGACTTCCTCACCCACATGTACCTTACCTTTTCCACCTATATTATTGCCGCTGACCTCAACATCCATAGTAGATACCCTGCAGGTCTCCAGTGGTGATGTTAGTTTACTAACTCCCGGTAAGGTGATATTATTTCCTTCCCAAACCACACCTGTCCTGAAAGCAACACCACCTCAGATGTCGTCCTAGCATCTACCAAACTCCTTGGATGCCTCAGTGCAGAAATCCTCAATCTGATTGGAAGTGACTACAACCTGTACTTCTCATCATTGCCTACGCAAAACACCATCCCCAACTCCATCAGAGAGTTATCCAGGACTATTCTCATACCAACTGGAATGCCTCCAGGGAATCCACAAAAACCCAGATTGAAAACCACCTCCTGACCTTCCAACAATCTGATGATATCCCTCATGCCACATCATTCCTGCAGTAGACTTTGTCAAATACCATATACACCCACTTTCCTACCAAGACCACACATCCTCATCATCCCACCTCCCTCCACAAGCCCTACTCCTCCTCCAGAATCCTGTCACATGTACCACTCCTTCCTGCAAACTCGGGACTGGGATACACTCACACACCACTGGCAAATAGAGTGACACATCAGGTATTTATTAAATGCAAAAAAGAAAAGAAAGACGCTGGGTTTAGCACGAGGTATGCTGGAGACTCAACACTACACTCCTCATAAACTCTTCCAAGTACTGGAAAGTTTTCCATTGACTCACTGACAATAACCCCATATCTCACTACCTGATCCTCCAAAACCACGATCCCTTACCTGACAACTGGAGCATAGTTCACCACTTTGCATCCTATTCCTCTGACATGTTTTCTATTCCTGATGTCCGTCAATTTAGTTACTCATTGTTCCCTACCATCCACAAACATACTAATACTGCTGTCCCACTCCTATCTCCCAGGTTCCAGTATTTGTACAACATACCAAAAACAGAATTAAATACACCAATCACAGGGTGTGAGATAAAACAAGTACTTCACATAAAATGTAATACATTTCCTGGTCATGACCGCATCACCTGTAGACACCTTAAAGAATGCCCCCTCTCCTTTCTAGTTACCCTTGCAGCCATTTATAACACTATTGTCTCCACAGGTTACTATCTTGAGCTGTGGAAAACCTCCAAAATCCTACTTTTCCTCAACTGCTCGAGCTTAACCACTGATACCTTCTCCTACCACCCCATCAGCCTCATTTCAGTGTTCAGCAAAGTCATCAAATCCATCCTCACCCAACACAGCCATCAACACTTGAACCAACACCACCTTCTTCCTGTTAACCAGTGTGGCTTCTGTCCCAGTTTCTCCTCCGATGATCAGCTATTGCACCTCACCCATCTCCTGTCTCTGTTGTCTAAGGAAGGTAATGGCCTTCAAGTTGTTGATGATCTTAGTGATCCAGGAATCTGGTCAGATATTATGAATGATAATTTTAGGATAAGAGCAATTAAGGAAGGTCCGCAAGACATTAGTGAAAAAATGTAAAATTTCCTGTAGATGGCGGGACAAGAAGGTATTTTACTATTTTTATTGTTTCTGTTATCTGGTTTAATAGAATGAAAAAGCCTTACAAAAATTCTCTCTAACCATGAACTGTCCCGCAACCATACTACTGAAAAGTGCCAGTGGAATGAGCTTTTGTAGATAATTAAAAACACAGAAGTAATGGATCAGGCAACTAAACTTCAAACTGATCAGAAGGTGGAGATCAGCTTTGTTAAGGTTATTTTTGATTGTATGTTTTATTGTCAAAAGAACTAAGAGGCAACCCTGAAATGTTGGGAAATCCACCGGTACTAGTATGGGAAATTTTTAGGACAAGTAGAATTAATAGCCAAGTTCAGCCCCATGTTAGATGATCATATTAATCGTACGTCTAAATGTGGAGGATTGGTTACTTATGGTACTTAAGTAAGAACGTACAAAATAAAAGCATTACCATAATTTCTGATGAGATTGTATCTATCATTAAGAATATCACATTCAAAAATAAATATGCAGTAATCTTGGACTGTAGACCAGTTTTAAGTCAGAAGGGGCAATTAAACATGGCTTTACCAGGGGTACACATGTTTTCCAAACCAGCTAAAACTGATTTTTTTAAAGCAAGTATTACTACTGTAAAAGGTCTCACATAATTGTTGCTTCAAGAACTACATCAAGAACTAAGAGGCAACCCTGAAATGTTGGGAAATCCACCGGTACTAGTATGGGAAATTTTTAGGACAAGTAGAATTAATAGCCAAGTTCAGCCCCATGTTAGATGATCATATTAATCGTACGTCTAAATGTGGAGGATTGGTTACTTGTGGTACTTAAGTAAGAACGTACAAAATAAAAGCATTACCATAATTTCTGATGAGATTGTATCTATCATTAAGAATATCACATTCAAAAATAAATATGCAGTAATCTTGGACTGTAGACCAGTTTTAAGTCAGGAGGGGCAATTAAACATGGCTTTAACAGGGGTACACATGTTTTCCAAACCAGCTGAAACTGATTTTTTTAAAGCAAGTATTACTACTGTAAAAGGTCTCACATAATTGTTGCTTCAAGAACTACATCAAATTTCCGTACTGCTTGCAGATTGTCAGGGAAAATCCAAGCATTCATTATATTGCTTTCTGTATTCACAGCTTGAACTTGGTTGTTATTGATGCAACAAAATCATCTATAATTGTGCTACATTTTTTCATAGATTGTTAACATTATTATTTGCTTCTGTGAAGTGCAGGAAAGCAGTCAAGAATCATGTAAACTTGACTCTGAAACAGCTGTGTCATACCAAATGAGAGGGTAGGACTGAAAGTGTTTGGGTTGTCAGAGCTGAGCTTAAAAATGTGATTTAGATTAGCTGAGTTAAGGAACACATGCAAAAATGATCCAATGTGTTTCATTAAAATGCCATATCTAGAGTTTTTAAGGAAATCACAAAATTTAAGTTTTTATGTGCTGTGATACAGCGTGTGTTCCTCGCATTGTCAACAGAGTGAATAAAGGAGTTCAGTCAGAAGGTATAGAGTGACAAATATTGAACTGTATGAAATAAAATCACCACAACTTCTGAATGGTCTGCATTAGGATATTCAAACTGCATCGTTGGCTGTGGGTAATGATGGGAATTAGTATGCACATATGGTTTGGTTTAGCAATGAAGCCCAGTTTCATTTGGAAGGGTTCATCAATAAGAAAAATTGGCGCATTTGGGGGACTGAGAATCCCCATTTCAGAATCAAGAAGTCTCTTCACGCTCGAAGGGTGACTGTGTGGTGTGCAACGTCCAGTCATGGCATAATCGGTGCGATATTCCTTGATGTCATGGTGACTACTGAACAGTATGTGAAGGTTTTGGAAGATGATTTTATCCCTCTTATCCAAAGTGACCCTGATTTTGACAAGATGCGGTTCGTGCAAGACAGAGCTCGACCCCATCAAAGCAGGAGATGACCAGGAGGAGCACTTTGGGGATCGCAGTCTGACTCTGGGATACCCAGAGGCAACTGGCATGGGCCACAGTTGGTCGCCATATTCTCTGGATCTGAACACATGCGACTCCTTTTTGTGGAGCTATATTAAAGACAAGGTGTACAGCAATAACCCCAAAACCATTGCTAAGCTGAAAACAGCCATTCAGGAGATCATCGACAGCATTGATGTCCCGACACTTTAGCGGTTCATGCAGAATTTTGCTAGTCGTCTGCGCCGCATCATCGCCAATGATGGCAGGCATATCGAACATGTCATAACCTAAATCTGAATACCTGTAGTTACGTTTACATGTTGAATAAAGCATATAGTTTGTATCTAATTTATGTTTTTTTTCATATAGTTAAATAATTGCCACACTGTACCTGTGTAATTAGACAGAAGAGTAAAATTAATAAAATTGACACATAGTGTTGTTGAAGAGTATAGACCAAACGGTTTTGAAAAGGGTAAGAAGGAAGTAGAGGACTTGATTGTAGCTTTAGGAAATGTTGTTGTGTTAACAGAGCACCGATCTGCAACAGTTAAAAGGCAGTGTTTTTACGAAAGTACGGATGAACCCTTCCAGGTAAAAGAACCGCTGAAGAGTAAACTTCTTCTATGTTGTGGTTGACACCGTTAGTATGTTTTTGAAGCACCTCATTAACTGTTGTGACGTGTTATCTGTGGCATTATGAACTTGGCAACAAAGAAATACGATCTCAACAGAGGATGCAGGAATATTGCATATGCTTTGAGGGACCCAAAATGCAGTCAGGAGACAAAAATTCGCAGGCTCTTGTAAATGAATTGGTGCTTTTTTTTTGTCCCCTTTGCTTCCCCAAACTGCCAACGCATGTTTAGAAGTATTTCAGTACATCTTTGAAAAGAACTTGCAAGACGTTTTCCCAAACGCAACAACTACGTTAAGAATATTTTTGTTCATGCAGAACATAGCTTAGCCAAGTTAAAGATCATTACAAACAATTAGCCAGGGAAAATTATCCCAAAAAAGGCCACGCTGGTCAATAAACATGCACAAGCTGAAAATAATTTTAATCGATGTTAGGCATCTCAAATAAGAGTTAAATGAGTTTACAGCAGTTTCTAATTTGTGCTAAACATTTATAGGGCCAAAAAAGCGTGAAATATTTTGACTTCTCAGTTTTTTGCATATAACTCAAAAGTGATTCATCCTACAAAAAATGATGGTACCAAAACATCAAAATAAAAGATTATACAATGTCGCATAGAATGACCTACTTAATAGTTAAAATTGGTTCAGCCGTTTAACCACAACTGATTGGCAATTTTTACCAATATGGCTGAAAAGTGAGTTGCGGTCATATTAGATTGTCTGTAACTCAAAAATGGCTACTCCCAGTGAAAAATGTCATACATGAAAGTTGTAGAGCATCCCAAATTTTAAAATTAACTCACTGCTTTACAAAGATACTGATAAAAATGTGAAAATATTCAAAGCGTTCAATTCCTGCTAGCAAGGGAAGCTATGGTATCTCTCGACGAGAATTTGCAAGAGACTTTCAGAAGTGAACCAGCATGCAAAGAAAACAATATGTGCAAAATATGGCATTTCGCAATCACTCGCAACTCCCAGACGAGGACATGCAAAGTATGTTAATGATACAACAAAGGATATGAAAAACGCATATCAACAAGGGCAATACGAATAACACATTGTGCATGTACATTTCATGTTTGTGTATACCCCTATATTAAATGCACAGCAATAGATAGAATGATACCACAGGTCCAAATAACATGGTTTTTGTACTTTTTACAACTGCCCACAACACACATTGCACGGAAACAAAAAGTACTGGCATTTACTCCTTTCTGCTTGCACTACAAACATTGTCAGGAGCACTCCTTGCACAATATGTCCAAATCTTAATGCGACAACCTCCATCAGAATCATGGGCAGAATGCCAAATCAGATCAGAAAAAAATAAATCGTCAGGCACACACAACCCATACATCAATGCAACAAATAAAAGTACACCATAGAAATCACATACAACCTATGTTACTCCATGGCATAGTAATGTAGTGGGAGAAGGCAATGGCAGTACTGTAAGCAAAGCGGCTACGTACAAGAGAAACACATCACGACGGCACTCGAATCACAGTCCAGAGCGTTGTACATGTCAACTGCAGCAAGGTTGAAGTCAAACACATTGTGGAATGGCAGAGGTGTATCCTGTGCCACGTATCAAGAGGCTTTCCATGTATAGTGAAGCATGGGTTAATACTGTGATTCACAGAACTGATAATATATGAAAGAATGCGACCTGAAAATGAAGAGTCTGTCATGCAGATTGATGGCATGATTCTCATCACAATGTATATACTCCTCCATGCAACATACAAATAGTTTATATTGGCAAAAGATGTCTACAGCCAGAGGCTGGCAGTACTTTGTAGCTTTCAGTGGTATGATCACTGTCTGCAGCTGTACATCTCTGTTGCCGAAGACTTTGGTTGGCAGACTCATGTCAGTATGACCTGACTACAAATCCAACAACAAAATGGCTGGACCCATTATTTCCAGTTCCAATGCCTTCCATATCCGAGACAAAACACATGTTGTAAACATCTTCCCACTAGAACTGCAGTCATTTTATATGTTTGGTGGTTTGTTGTGTTGCAGCATTTGGGACACACATTTGCCAAACTTCTCACTCAATTCTTGAAAGCAGATATACACTGATGAGCCAAAACATTATGATCATCTGCTTAATAGCTTGTCTGTCAGTGTTCAGAACGAAACACATCACTGATTCTGCATATCAGGGATTCAACAGATTGTTGGTAGATTTGTGGAGGTATGTGGCCATAGATGTCTATGCACAGGTCAAGTAATTCACATAAGTAATTGGCCGCTGATTTTTGTATGCAGCGACCCAGATGCGTTCCTTAAGATTTACATCAGGCGAATCTGGTCACGGAAACATCAATGTGAGTTCGCTATAATGCTCCACAGACCACTGTAACATAGTTCTGGCTCTGAAAAAAGGAAAATTACACAGCTTAAAGATGACATCACCATCAGGGAAGTCATAAAGCATGAAGGGATGAAGGTCATTCGCACTTGTCAGCGTGTCTATGATTGCTATCACAGGTCCCATACAAGTGGGGAAGAATTTATATCATACTGTAATACTCTCCCACTATCTTGAGTCTGTGGCATGCTGAATGTTTCAAACTGCTGTTCACCTTGATGACAGCGTTGGTGGAGATGACCATTGACCTAGTGTAGTAAAAATGTGATTTACCGGAAGAACCAACACATTTCAATTGATTGATGGTCGGATCCAGATGGTCCCATACCCACTGCAATCATAGCTGATGATGTGATTGGGTCAACATGTGAACATGTAGGGATGGTCTGCTGTGATCAACAATGTACGATTAATGGTGTGCTCTGAAACACTTGTTTGTACACCAGCATTGTGCACTTTCAGTAGAGATGCCACAGGTCACAATCTATCATATTTTACAGAACAGACAAGCGTCTGAACTCTACGTTCTATGAAGAGTTGTGACTGTCCAACCATTTAGCGCCTAGTGGTAGTTTCACCATTCTTCTTCCTCTTTCCATAGATGCACATGACAGCAACATAATTATAATCTGCCTTTTCTCAAAGTTGCTATTCTCAATGGATTTCCCCATATACAGAACACAAAAAACCACAACTGTGAAGTAAATGTGACATTACACAGTGGCTTCATTCATCTTCTCTCCAGTCACTGATGGTGTCTGGTTTGCTGAGAATTCATACTCAAACTGACCAGCATCAGTGTCATTGGCAGTAATATAGTCCACCATCTCTTGCACAAATTCCAATGCTCTCACTCTCACTGTTCTGTCCACAGTAATATCTCATTTTGTAACAAATGATGTGATCTAGTGTGATGTTATTTTATAGCAGCGTTTGAAGTGGTGACAGATACAGGTGCTGACCTTAGAATTAGGGATGCCTAGAGCTATAGCTGTTTGCCTCACTAACGCCTTTAAATGGCAACAGTGAACTGAGAGCCCCATTGGACATGCCTCCTGGAATTTGGTGTACACATGCTGACGAATTCTTGCAGTTTTGTGTTCCATAGTACTGCCAGATTCAAGAGCTGTAACAATTTCCTGCGTGTTCTCTGGTGTTGTCTTGTGTTCGCATGTGGTTGCTGCTAGAGATTTGTGCACGACCTTCACTTTGTCATAAATCCTCTGCATAGTTCTTAGATCTTGGTGTGAATTGCTTGTGAATGTATGGATGTCACACTCTGGGGGGTTATGGGGGCAAACTTGATTGATTTATGAACTCCTACCCTTCCCCTTAACCTATTGTTATGCTAATTGACTTGATTTATGAACCCCTAGGAATAGTCTGTTGTTCTGAGAACACCTCACCCCTCCCCCTTCTCCACCCTCTATGCTCTGAGAAATCTTCAATGCTCTCCCTTCCCCCTCTCTGACACAAGCACACTTCTGATACCAAATTAACTGATAAATTAATGAAACTGATCAGTTAACTACTCCCTGCCTCCTCGAAAATCCCACAGCCCTCCCAATCTAGAAAAAAATTATTGGGAAAATTGCTCAGTCTGTGCAGAGCAGTTGGTGTGGAAGTTGGAAGTATTTCCCTGTCCAGCAACTGCATGTCTTAATTACTTAATTACACAGCTGCAGATTGTAGGTAATGTTTTGTTAGAAAATTTTCGGTGTGCGCTCACCTCGATGAGCAAGGATCAACTGAGCTAGTGCACAATGCCACCACCAGAGGACGACCCACCCACTCCAGAAAAAAATGGTGAGAAAAATCGCTGTAATAGTTGACTCTAGGATCCCATGACAGGAAACTCAACCATATTGCAGAGGGTACAATAATATATAGTTTATTTATAATATTCAATTTGCATGGGGTGGGTTTCTCCTTCATTTGGCAGGGAAAGCTCATCATTCACCACTGTTTTGGGAGATGCAGTTCTTGTAAAACATATCGAAAAGAAGTAACTAAATGGGGAAATGTTCAGTCTGTGCTGAGCTGTTGGACTGGAACATGCAAGTATTATCTTGTCCAAGAACTATATGTCCTAATTACGTAATTACACAGCTATCATGGCTGCAAATACTTTGGCAATGGAATCATATGGCACACACCAATGAAATTTTGATCTTGGACTAGGCTACATATTTTTCATGAACCTTCACTTTTGGCTAACATCAATGAGCCAATCCTGGGCACGGATTTCCTTGGACACTACTAGCTGACATCACAAACATCTGGCTGATAGACGCAACCACAAGTTTGAAGATAGCGAGACAGTGATGGAAGGGGACTTTCTTCAGTGTAAAACCTGGTAAGTGCCCCAGACTATACCCCAACACCCTTGACAAATTTCCAGAGATCTCTTGCCCACCTGGTGTTCCTAGAGACCTGAAATATTCGACAGTCCACCACATCATAACTACGTCCAGTCCTCCCACTTCATGCCATCCACATCGACTCACACCCAGCAGGATCACTGTGGCAAAGGCTGAGTTTAATGCCATGCTGTTACAAGCCATCATCCAATCATCAAAGAGCCCATGGTCCTTTACCTTGCACTTAGTCCCCAAAAGGACAATTTGTGGTGGCCATGTGGACACCATCGTCCCTTGAATTCATTAACAGTGCCACACTGATATCCTGTACCACCCTTTCAAGTTTTAAGGCTTTGTTTGGTTCAATAATTTTCAGTAAAATTGACTGTGTGAATATGTTCATGCAAATTCCAGTGCACAGGAAGGTTTCCTGCAATCGTTTGGATTACTACCAAGACCTGGCAGCGTTTCTTGGATGGCATATTTGTGCGAGGTTTATCATGTTGTTTCACCTATCTTTGGTCTTCTTGAAGTTGTCCAAGCTCCACCAACACCACCTACAACCATCTTTCAGCACCTGAGTTAACCCCCTGAAGTGCATATTTGGTGCCACAGAAATAGAGTTTTTAGGATACTTAATCACACTGAGCGGATCCCCAACACTTCCTGACAAGGTACAGGTGACCTTAAACATGCTGCACTCCCATACACATAAAGAGTTACACTGCTATCTTGGCATGCTGAGCTTTTATCAGCCCCATGTCCCTAACACTGCTGCTCTGCAGGAGCCACTGACAGCAGCTCTGTGTGGCCCTGCTGTACAGGGAAGAACTCCTGTTCACTGGACAGTCCCAATGGAGAAAAGCTTCGCTGAAACCAAATGAAACCTCATAGAAGTGATGCTGCCTGTGCATCCAGTGAACAACACTGAAATGGCCATGGTTGTTGATGCTAGACATCTTGCCATAGGTACAGTGCTTTAGTAGCACATCGGCGGTAGCTGGTAGTCACTCGGTTTTTTCTCATGGAAGTTACTGACATTCCATCATGCTAAGAGTGCCTAAGACCATAAGTTTTTTGTGGTGTATGAGGTGGTAAAATACTTCTGCACATTGATAGAAGCTCGCTGCTTCGGTATTTAACCGAGCACAAGCCCATCAGCTGCACCTGGCCATGGTTCGTGCGGCTTCCCCCATCAGAGGTTCGAGTCCTCCCTTGGGCATGGGTGTGTGTGTTGCCCTTAGTGTAAGTTAGTTTAAGATAGATTAAGTAGTGTGCAAGTCTAGGGAGTGATGATCTCAGCAGTTTGGTCCCGTAGGAACTTACTGCCACTGCACGAGCCCATTACTCACATGTTTTGTATTAACAATGTTCACCATGCCAATCCTGGCAGTTGGAATACATGTCATAGTTCTCCACAGATATTTGCCATGTTTCCAGCATAGACAATTATCGCTGACTGTTTGTCCCACGCTTGCACCATTGTCTCTACTCCTGCGAACTTTGAGGACGTTGCCCAAGAACAGGAGAGTGACAATCAATTGTACACTGTCTGTCATGATACCTACAACTGCCTAGACTTGAACTAGGGCCCATTCTTGACTCCACCTGCAGTATTTTGTGTGACAGATCGATGGGCACACACAACCTGTTTCTCATGGAGAAATTCTGATGCAGTGCTTTCGACCACATCCATGGACACCCTGGGGTTGAAACAATCATGTCGCTAATCGCAATGTGTTTTGTGTGGCCAAGACTCCAAAAAGACTGCTATCAATGGGCATGCATCTGCACTGCATAATAACATGCCAAAGTCAGGAGGCATCTCTGTGCACCTGTCAATGCCTTTCCCGATGCAACATGCCACACTGTGCATGTCCACATGGACACCCTTGGCCTACTTCCTCTGTCCAATGGCATGCAATACTTGGCTAACAATGATGGACTGTTTCACTTATTGGCCAGAAACAATGCCCACAGTGGACATCACTGCTGAGACTGTCACTGCCACATCCAATTCAAAATCCATTACACACAGAAACATCTGAGGCACTGAAAACCATAAAGGCCCAAACCACAAGCAAAGTTTTGAGAAAAATAGATGTTTGTGAAAATCAGATTTGTAGGGAAACCACCAGTCTCATAAGTCTAAACTGTTTTTTAACCATGCCTCAACATCCTACAGTTGCTATGAAAAAATAATGTACCCACATTTTTATCAAATATTAATTAATATTTAAAATTATATTTATTATCCCTGTTAATTCACAAAATTTCCATTTATAGGCTACTGACAATCATGTCATTTGACTGTTGTAAAGTTTATAATTAGTATAAAATTAGAATCAGAACATTTGCCTTGAGAAATGTTTCAAAAATTATTAATAATGATCAGATTTTAAATAACACAGTTCTGACCTATTCCAGAACTTCATTGTCCTTGTTATCATCATTTTCATTAAGCACATTTGGTGGCTTGAGGTTGAGATAAAACTGTCTGTACACATCTGATTATTAAGTATTACTACTATGTACATGATGCAGACAACAAATTACATTGTCAACCCTAAATGACAGTTGAGCAGTGCAGATTAGAAAAATTACAATATGTCCTTTGGGCATTATGGAAATGAACATCCGTGAAATCAGTGAAACAGTTTTTCATGGATGTTCATGCACTGAAGCACCAAAGAAACTGATATACATGTGCACAGTCAAATACAGAGATATGTAAACAGGCAGAATACAGCACTGGGATTGGCAATGCCTATATAAGACAACAACTTTCTGGTACAGTTGATAGATCAGTTACTGCTGCTACAATGGCAGGTTATCAAGATTTAAGTGAGTTTGAATGTGGTGTTATAATCAGCACAAAAGTGATGGCACACAGCATCTCTGAGGTAGTGATGAAATGGCGATTTTCTCATACGACCATTTCATGACTGTACCGTGAATACCATCAAATCTCCAATATCATTGCAGCCGAAAAAATATCCTGCAAGAATGGGACCAATGACGAATGAAGAGAATCGTTCAGCATCACAGAAGTGCAATCTTTCCACAAATTGCTGCAGATTTCAATGCTGGGCCATCAACAAGTGTCAGCGTGCAAGCCATTCAAAGAAACATCTTTGATATGGGCTTTCAGAGCCTAGGCCCACTCATCTACCATTGATGACTGAACAACACAAAGCTTTATGCCTTGCCTGGGCCTGCCAACACTGACACTGGACTGTTGATGACTAGAAACATGTTGCCTGGTTGGATAAGTCTCATTTCAAATTGTATCTAGCGAGTGGACATGTACGGGTATGGAGCAAACCCCATGAATCCATGGACCCTGCATGTCAGCAGGGAACAGTTAAAGCTGGTGGAGGCTCTGTAATGGTGTGGGGCATGTGTGGTTGGAGTGATATGGGAATCCTGATACATCTAGACATGACTCTGACAGGTGACACATATGTAAGCATCCTTTCTGATCACCTGCATCCTTTCATGCCTCAAATGGTTCAAATGGCTCTGAGCACTATGGGACTTAACTTCTGAGGTCATCAGTCCCCTAGAACTTAGAACTACTTAAACCTAACTAACGTAAGGACATCACACACATCCATGCCCAAGGCAGGATTCGAACCTGCGACCATAGCAGTCGCGCGGTTCCAAACTGTAGTGCCTAGAACCGCTTGTCCACTCTGGTCGGCCGCATCCTTTCATATCCATTGTGCATTCCGATGGCTTGGGCAATTTCAGCAGGGTAATGTGACACCCTATATGTCCAGAATTGCTACAGAGTGGCTCAAGTAATACTCTTCTGAGCTTAGACACTTCTGCTGGCCACCAAACTCCCCAAACATGAAATTTATTGAGCATATCTGGGATGCTTTGCAACATGCTGTTCAGAAGAGATCTCCACCCCATCACACTTTTACAGATTTCTGGACAGCCCTGCAGGATACATGGTGTCAGTCCCTCCAGCACTACTTCAGACATTAGTGGAGTCCACACCATGTCATGTCGTGGCACTTCTGCTTGCTTGTAGGGGCCCTACATGTTATTAGGCAGGTGTACCAGTTTCTTTGGTTCTTCAGTGTATATACAGAGTGGAGCTAGAGGTAGAGATAGGTAGGGAGATAAAACTGGTTAACCATAATATCAACAGATGTCAGGAGAATGCACATATGCTACAATCTCAGAATCAATGATCGTGTGCTTTAGGCCCTTATGGTTGTCAGTGCCTCATTTCTCTTCGTTTTTCTTGTGTTCACAGCACCAGATTTGCACCTGATTGTCAGAATTGCAACTAATTTCTTTCCAGCATAAATTGTTTCCACATTAACACATTAGAATATCTACCAAGTTTCAATTCCATATGATAATTACAGCCCACACTGGACCTCTGGAAGTAGCTGTATTTTAACTGTAAGCACCCAGTACATGAACTACATCAAAACATCAAAAAACATTTAGGGCTTAAATTGCTCAATAGTGTTTGATGGATACCCTGAGGAGGGAGCTGAGAAAAGCAGAAAATCTACTGAAGGTACATGAAGAGCTTACACTATGTCATCTGTTTCTGTTTATTTCATGAGAGGCTGTCATCTACTCTTCCAAAAGAATGTTTCTTACCAAACAAACTTAAAAATAAATATCTCAATGTTAGCAGAAAAATTATGTGGGGAAGGGAATTAGCTGAAGCAGGCCATTGAGGATGGAAACCCCCTGGTTGTTGCAGCATCCATATAAAAGTCGAAACTGGCAAGCAATGTTTCCATTGCTGGGGAAGACACTCATTTGTTGATCCTGTTGACTGGCCACATAGCTGATAATGCAAGCAGGAAGAACCAATCACCAATAACTTCCTTATGACACCTGTAAAAGGCAGCCAAGACACATTCATTTACACCCCCAAACACTTTTAAGCTCTCTAAAGAAGCCAAAAGATGTGTTATTTACTCACAACTCACACAGCCTTAACATTTTTTGACAGGACAAAAACAAATTTATGCACACATTTCAGATGAATGAGAACCTCCAACATATCTCCTCAGCTTTCATGGATTCCAACACCACTTTTGAATATGTTACTAAGGCAGGAGTGAAGTTCACTGCGTATTTGTATACAGGTGGCAGCTCGAAGCCTTTGAATGAAATTTGTCTGTACCTGTTCCAAAAAGCTTCATCAAAAAACAGTAAAGTAACACCATCAAATAACAACATCATTTCAGCTGTCAGCTGCCAACAGTTCATCCATCGCCATCTATGGTGTGTATACGACACAACTGGACCATGATTTGCCATGCACCTTCAGACAAAATTTCACCATCACAGACATCACTGATCAAATCATTGATGTTGATTTATTAACACATTTTTGGCTCCTCCCTGGCAGTGTTGGCTCTGTTTCATTGACAAGGACTCTGGTTGTTCAACTTTTGTGTTCCACTGTATTGTGTTCATACTTGCTCTTGTCACAGATAGTACCAGGACCTTCTTGACTATTTTTTAGCCACCACATGGCCACCCAGAGCAGGACAGGAGGTATGGCACAGCACAGTCCACCATATCTGCACCATGCCTGGCCCTCCAGTTTTTGGCAGACCATGATGATTTGCACTGGAGTAACTTGCTGCTGCTAAAGCCAAATTCAAGGTTATGCATTATGATGACATCATTCACTATTTGGAGAGCCCCTGGCCCTCTCCTCTTCACCTTGTGCCAAATAAGGACTCATACTGGTTCAAATGGCTCTGAGCACTATTGGACTTTACACCTGAGGTCATCAGTCCCCCAGAACTTAGAACTACTTTAACCTAACTAACCTAAGGATATCGCACACATCCATGCCCGAGGCAGGATTCGAACCTGCGACCGTAGTGGTCGTGCGGTTCCAAACTGCTCGGCCACTTCGGCCGTCTCTCATACTGGTGACTCTGCAGCTACTGCCATGCTCTTAAGGCATGCACCATCCTGGACAGTTATCCAGTTCAAAACCTTCATGACTTCAGCATGTCCTGTTTAGCATTTCAGTGTTCAGTGTTCTTGGCTGCATGGAGGCATTCACCTCATACCAAATGACTCATACTGGTGACCCTGTAGCTGCTATCATGCTTTTAAGGCACACACCATCCTGGACAGATGTCTGGCCCCAAACCTTCATGACTTCAACATGTCCTCTTTAGCACTTCAGTGATCAGCGTCCTTGACTGTATGGAGGCATTCAGACAGATATCAGCTGCCACAGAAGACATATCCAACAGCCAAGAACAGCCTTGCCAATAATGCACTTCTGGCTCACCCGGAACATGACACCCAGTTGGCACTGATGGTCAATGCCAACCAGCACACCTTAGGTACTGCCTTGCAGCAAAACTTCAGTTGTTCCTGGCAACTGCTGGCCTTATTTTCAAAGAAGCTCACATCTGCACAACACCAATTGGTGCCAATTACAGGAAGCTGGTTGCCATGTATGAGGCAATCTGCTGCCTTAGACCATCACTAGAGACCAGGAACTTTATTATATTTACTGACCACAAATCCATCATGTATACCTTCCAGCAGATGAACAATCACTGCTCACCTCATCAGTTCTCTCAGTTCAGCACAAAAATTCAGCATATCTCTGGAATGGACAATATTGTTATCAGTTATCTGTCATGTGTTACCAGGGTCACTGGTTGCAGCCACACTTGCTGCATCACAAGAGGTTGATACAGAGCTGGACTCTTATCACCAAGACCTAGACACTGGCTTCAGATTGGAGCATGTCTTTATTCATGGTGCAGACACAAAACTGTTCTGTGACACCTCCATTGGCAAGATGTGACCTTCTCTACCAGCTGTTTTCTGCTGGCAGGCCACTGACAGCATTCATAACTTGCTCCACACTTGCATTAAGGCCACTACCAGGCATGTTACCCATTACTACGTGTGGCCTGGAATCTGCCCAGGCTGCTGCAGTTGGGCACAATGTTGTGTTGCTTGTCAGTGTAGTAAGGTTGGCTGCCTCATCCATGCTCCTGTTGGTGATTTCCCTGATGCTACATGAAGGTTTACCCATGTCCATCGCGTTGCCGGTCCCCTTCTCATCTCTGATAGCCAGTGGTTATCTCTTGACTATCATTGATTATTTCACATGCCGGGCAGAGCCAGCACCAATTCCTGTCATCTCAGCTGAAACTGTGGAATGAACATTCAAGAGTAAGCGAGTTCTCATTTTTGTTCCACACTCCACATCACCACAGATTGCAGAATACTGTTCAAATCCCAGCTATTCAACAAGCTTGCCCAACTCTGTGGCACTCACTGTCACCACACCATTGCATACCACCCTGCCAGCAATGGTATGGTCAAGCAAAAGCATCACACTTTAAGGACTGCTCTACTTTGCCATGATACAGCATGAACTACTGCACTCCCCACTTCTTGGCCTTAGTACCAGTTTCAAGACAGAACTCAGTGCATCAGTGGCCGAGCTGGTCTAAGGTGAACCCCTTTGGATACCTGGAGAATTTGTTGAGCCCTTTGCTATTACTTCTGCCTCCAAGATGCTGGCCTTCCTGGATGGGTTATGCTCCCATATGCACACATCCATCCTCAACCTGGCTCCCAGCAAAGCACCTCACCTTCCCTCATTCATTCACTACAATGCACATAATAGTTTTGACTGGGGAAAGAGGGTCAGGGGTCAGGTCTGATGTCCAACTCCCACACTCCGATTGATGGATAAGGTCACCACACACTGGAGGCTGCCGTCAATGGTAAAACTCAGACAGTGTCACTGGACTGTGTTAAGCTGGCCCACACCTTCCCATCTCAGCCTGCCTCTATACACTCCTCCCAATGCCAACATCACTACCACTACCACTACCACCACCACCACCACCACCACCACCACTGCCATCACCAACAATACCACCAACATCTTCCAAGGCAACACAACTACTAATTCAAGAACATTAGTGCTGCTCTCGACGACAATTGTGCATGCCAGCTTGATTCGCCTCCGTGCTCCGCTACTAACATGGCTGGCCAGAGTACCACCATCTGTTAGCCTAGACATGAAATTACAGCATATACTGAAATTCAGTTGTGCTAGCTTGCTTAGCCAGCCTGCAAGCTTACAGTGTTGGCCACAGCATGGTGCTGCTAGTATGAGAACTGGACGGCTGACATAAAAGCAGAAATACAGAACCACAACAATAGAGTTTGTGGGTGTGGAATCCAATTTCTACCAACTGTAGTCATCCCACAGTGTGCCCGATTTGGGATCCCAGCAGGTTCATGGAGAAGAGAAATCTGATGTGTCCCACAGACACACACACAAGAGAGCATAATGGTATTTTATGTTTGCTGTTAAAATGCTATGGTTTCAGTGGTTGCTTTTGCTATGAGAAGTGCTATGGTTTCAGTAGTTGCCTGGGCAACAGGTTGTGTACTGCGTTCAGGGGCTGCTAATGTGATGGAATATGTCAGTGGTCATACAAGCAATGGATTCTGCACAGTGTTTTCAGTGGTCGCTCATGTGACAGGCCTTGTTCAGTGACTAACTGGTTGCTGTGTACAGTGTTTACAGTGGTTGCCTATGTGACAAGCCTTGTTGAATGTGTAAGTGGTCACCCCTGCGATGGGTATTGCTTCGTGACAGCACTATGTCTGTGACTAGTTTCTTATACCAAACATGCAATCAATAAATGTTTGCTTTGTAAGCAATGGTGTCTTTCATGTGCCAGAAGATGCCTCTTCTAATTCCTACATAAATGATCCCAAATGAATGTTCAGACACACTTAAATAATAATGAGTGTTTATATATAGTTCCTGAAGATGAAAGTCTGACAGTGCTATGAGGAAACAAGGCTACAAAGAATGTATTGTTGAACGGAGTTGGAAAAGTAAGTTTCTGTAGTAAATGTGAAGTGTGTGGAGTGAGCATGTTCATACAGTCAGCCCAAATTATACATCCAAATATGACTGTGAAAGATATAACACTGCAGATAAATCTGGAATTTGCCTGCCATTTAATAAGTAATGAGAAGACTAAGATTTCCTTGTTACATTAGAATTATCTTCAGATCATGTGGTTACATAACTAAATGACCTGCAAGTGTTGGGAAAGAGATGAAATGACGAAGAAAGAATGGTTGGTAAGCTGCAGGAGAAAATGAGACACTCCAGATATGTAACACATTTTTCATTTATAACATATGCAAGCATTACATCAAGTATATCAGTAATATTGACATTCTGTTGAAAATAATATACATGCTGAAATATTAATGTGCTGTTCCAAAATATATAAATGTTGTAAAGACTATTTTAAAACTATATATGGAACTGTTTTTATAATAGTGATTGTTGAGGAAAAATTTGGAACAGAACTGTCGCAGCAAACCAGTGTGTAGAAAATGCATTATACCTATGATCTCTTAATAGAGGTACAAATGAATAGTAATTTATGAATGGAGCCTAAGGACCATGGCTTTTAGAAACAGATGTTTTGTTCAAAAGAACATATTGTAATATGAATATTGTAAGCCAATGCATTAACTTTCAGAAGAAATTTTGGTAAACATTTTTGGAATTCAGTGATCAATTAATTGTTATATTTAGATTAAAGTTCAGTCTTGATCACGTTATGTCTGTTTTAATGAGTAACCGGTTTCGGTTTTTTCTATAAAACCATCATCAGACCCATTGGCTCCCTTGGGTTGGTAGGTGGAGCTCTCCTTGCTGCTGTGCATCAGTTGACTGTCTGCTTGTGTCTGTATGTGTGGATGGATATGTGTGTGTGTGCGAGTGTATACCTGTCCTTTTTTCCCCCTAAGGTAAGTCTTTCCACTCCCGGGATTGGAATGACTCCTTACCCTCACCCTTAAAACCCACTTTCTTCCGTCTTTCCCTCGCCTTCCCTCTTTCCTGATGAGGCAACAGTTTGTTGCAAAAGCTTGAATTTTGTGTGTATGTTTGTGTTTGTTTGTGTGTCTATCGACGTGCCAGCGCTTTCGTTCGGTAAGTCACCTCATCTTTGTTTTTATATATAATTTTTCCCACGTGGAATGTTTCCCTCTATTATATATATATATATAACAGAGGGAAACATTCCATGCGGGAAAAATATATTTAAAAACAAAGATGATGTGACTTCCCATACGTAAGCGCTGGCAGGCCGATAGAAACACAAACAAACACATACATACACACAAAATTGTAGCTTTCGCAACCAACGGTTGCCTCGTCAGGAGAGAGGGAAGGAGAAGGAAAGACGAAAGGATTTGGGTTTTAAGGGAGAGGGTAAGGAGTCATTCCAATCCCGGGAGCGGAAAGACTTATCTTAGGGGGAAAAAAGGACGGGTATACACTCGCACACACACACATATCCATCCATACATATACAGACACAAGCAGACATATCTTGGGTTCAAATTAATGATATGAATATAATAGAGGGAAACATTCCACGCGGGAAAAATATATTTAAAAACAAAGATGATGTGACTTGCCATACGAAAGCGCTGGCAGGCCGATAGAAACACAAACAAACACATACATACACACAAAACTGTAGCTTTCGCAACCAACGGTTGCCTCATCAGGAAAGAGGGAAGGAGAGGGAAAGACGAAAGGATTTGGGTTTTAAGGGAGAGGGTAAGGAGTCATTCCAATCCGGGGAGCGGAAAGACTTACCTTAGGGGGAAAAAAGGATGGGTATACAATCGCACACACACACATATCCATCCACACATATACAGACACAAGCAGACATATATATATATATATATATATATATATATATATATATATATATATATATATATATATATATATATAGTTATAATAGAGGGAAACATTCCACGTAGGAAATATATATCTAAAAACAAAGATGATGTGACTTACCAAATGAAAGTGCTGGCAGGTCGACAGACACACAAACAAACACAAACATACACACAAAATTCAAGCTTTCGCAACAAACTGTTGCCTCATCAGGAAAGAGGGAAGGAGAGGGAAAGACGAAAGGATGTGGGTTTTAAGGGAGAGGGTAAGGAGTCATTCCAATCCCGGGAGCGGAAAGACTTACCTTAGGGGGAAAAAAGGACGGGTATACACTCGCACAAACACACATATCCATCCACACATATACAGACACAAGCAGACATATTTAAAGACAAAGAGTTTGGCTTGTCAGTCGAGGCAGAAGTGCAGAGGCAAAGATGTTGTTGAATGACAGGTGAGGTATGAGTGGCGGCAACTTGAAATTAGCGGAGATTGAGGCCTGGTGGATAACGGGAAGAGAGGATATATTGAAGAGCAAGTTCCCATCTCCGGAGTTCGGATAGGTTGGTGTTAGTGGGAAGTATCCAGATAACCCGGACGGTGTAACACTGTGCCAAGATGTGCTGGCCGTGCACCAAGGCATGTTTAGCCACAGGGTGATCCTCATTACCAACAAACACTGTCTGCCTGTGTCCATTCATGCGAATGGACAGTTTGTTGCTGGTCATTCCCACATAGAATGCGTCACAGTGTAGGCAGGTAAGTTGGTAGATCACGTGGGTGCTTTCACACGTGGCTCTGCCTTTGATCGTGTACACCTTCCGGGTTACAGGACTGGAGTAGGTGGTGGTGGGAGGGTGCATGGGACAGGTTTTACACCGGGGGCGGTTACAAGGGTAGGAGCCAGAGGGTAGGGAAGGTGGTTTGGGGATTTCATAGGGATGAACTAAGAGGTTACGAAGGTTAGGTGGACGGCGGAAAGACACTCTTGGTGGAGTGGGGAGGATTTCATGAAGGATGGATCTCATTTCTGGGCAGGATTTTAGGAAGTCGTATCCCTGCTGGAGAGCCACATTCAGAATCTGATCCAGTCCCGGAAAGTATCCTGTCACAAGTGGGGCACTTTTGTGGTTCTTCTGTGGGAGGTTCTGGGTTTGAGAGGATGAGGAAGTTGCTCTGGTTATTTGCTTCTGTACCAGGTCGGGAGGGTAGTTGCGGGATGCGAAAGCTGTTGTCAGGTTGTTGGTGTAATGCTTCAGGGATTCCGGACTGGAGCAGATTCGTTTGCCACGAAGACCTAGGCTGTAGGGAAGGGACCGTTTGATGTGGAATGGGTGGCAGCTGTCGTAATGGAGGTACTGTTGCTTGTTGGTGGGTTTGATGTGGACGGACGTGTGAAGTTGGCCATTGGACAGGTGGAGGTCAACATCAAGGAAAGTGGCATGGGATTTGGAGTAGGACCAGGTGAATCTGATGGAACCAAAGGAGTTGAGGTTGGAGAGGAAATTCTGGAGTTCTTCTTCACTGTGAGTCCAGATCATGAAGATGTCATCAATAAATCTGTACCAAACTTTGGGTTGGCAGGCCTGGGTAACCAAGAAGGCTTCCTCTAAGCGACCCATGAATAGGTTGGCGTACGAAGGGGCCATCCTGGTACCCATGGCTGTTCCCTTTAATTGCTGGTATGTCTGGCCTTCAAAAGTGAAGAAGTTGTGGGTCAGGATGAAGCTGGCTAAGGTAATGAGGAAAGAGGTTTTAGGTAGGGTGGCAGGTGATCGGCGTGAAAGGAAGTGCTCCATCGCAGCGAGGCCCTGGACGTGTGGGATATTTGTGTATAAGGAAGTGGCATCAATGGTTACAAGGATGGTTTCTGGGGGTAACGGATTGGGTAAGGATTCCAGGCGTTCGAGAAAGTGGTTGGTGTCTTTGATGAAGGATGGGAGACTGCACGTAATGGGTTGAAGGTGTTGATCTACGTAGGCAGAGATACGTTCTGTGGGGGCTTGGTAACCAGCTACAATGGGACGGCCAGGATGATTGGGTTTGTGAATTTTAGGAAGAAGGTAGAAGGTAGGGGTGCGGGGTGTCGGTGGGGTCAGGAGGTTGATGGAGTCAGGTGAAAGGTTTTGTAGGGGGCCTAAGGTTCTGAGGATTCCCTGAAGCTCTGCCTGGACATCAGGAATGGGATTACCTTGGCAAACTTTGTATGTGGTGTTGTCTGAAAGCTGACGCAGTCCCTCAGCCACATACTCCCGACGATCAAGTACCACGGTCGTGGAACCCTTGTCCGCCGGAAGAATGATGATGGACCGGTCAGCCTTCAGATCACGGATAGCCTGGGCTTCAGCAGTGGTGATGTTGGGAGTAGGATTAAGGTTTTTTAAGAAGGATTGAGAGGCAAGGCTGGAAGTCAGAAATTCCTGGAAGGTTTGGAGAGGGTGATTTTGAGGAAGAGGTGGTGGGTCCCGCTGTGACGGAGGACGGAACTGTTCCAGGCAGGGTTCAATTTGGATAGTGTCTTGGGGAGTTGGATCATTAGGGGCAGGATTAGGATCATTTTTCTTCGTGGCAAAGTGATACTTCCAGCAGAGAGTACGAGTGTAGGACAGTAAATCTTTGACGAGGGCTGTTTGGTTGAATCTGGGAGTGGGGCTGAAGGTGAGGCCTTTGGATAGGACAGAGGTTTCAGATTGGGAGAGAGGTTTGGAGGAAAGGTTAACTACTGAGTTAGGGTGTTGTGGTGCCAGATTGTGTTGCTTGGAATTTTGAGGTTTTGGAGGGAGTGGAGCTGGAAGTGGGAGACTGAGTAGATGGGAGAGACTGGGTTTGTGTGCAATGAGAGGTGGTTGAGGTTTGCTGGAAAGGTTGTGAAGGGTGAGTGAGTTGCCTTTCCGGAGGTGGGAAACGAGGAGATTGGATAGTTTTTTTAGGTGAAGGGTGGCATGCTGCTCTAATTTGCGGTTGGCCTGGAGGAGGATGCTCTGAATAGCCGGTGTGGATGTGGGAGAGGAAAGATTGAGTACTTTTATTAAGGATAGGAGTTGACGGGTGTGTTCATTGGCTGAGTTGATGTGTAGGTGAAGGATTAGGTGGGTGAGGGCAATGGATTGTTCGGTTTGGAACTGGTATAGGGACTGATGGAAAGAAGGGTTGCAGCCAGAGATGGGAACTTTAAGTGTGAGGCCTTTGGGGGTTATGCCAAATGTCAGACAAGCCTGAGAAAATAAAATATGTGAGCGTAATCTGGCTAGGGTGAAGGCTCTTTGTCTTTAAATATGTCTGCTTGTGTCTGTATATGTGTGGATGGATATGTGTGTTTGTGCGAGTGTATACCCGTCCTTTTTTCCCCCTAAGGTAAGTCTTTCCGCTCCCGGGATTGGAATGACTCCTTACCCTCTCCCTTAAAACCCACATCCTTTCGTCTTTCCCTCTCCTTCCCTCTTTCCTGATGAGGCAACAGTTTGTTGCGAAAGCTTGAATTTTGTGTGTATGTTTGTGTTTGTTTGTGTGTCTGTCGACCTGCCAGCACTTTCATTTGGTAAGTCACATCATCTTTGTTTTTATATATATATATATATATATATATATATATATATATATATATATATATATATATATATATATACACACACACACACACACACACACACACACACACACACACACACACACACACACACACACACATCAAAGCAATATATGACACAAGTTATGGCAGAGTTTATAATCATGGGCAGACCTGACAGAAGTATTAGCAAATAAGCAAATACCATCATAAACAGCAGGTGGGCTCTACTTAAGAACAACTGATGCCACTATAAAGTAGTCAGTTATTTCAAACAATAAAGGTGTAAATCTCACACATGATTTGCATGACATGACAAAGATTGAAATATGAGGATATTTTATAAATTTACGTCACATTTGTAATGGTACTCATGCTTATGTTATTAAATAATATTAGAAAAGTAAATGAAGATCCACCCAAACAGCCACACATATTAACGTGCCACTTTTTCAGGCTTTGTGTAAGCACACCAGCCCTGGATCGAATTTGCGCAGCAGATTAAGGATGAAGGCATATATTGGGCAGCCTGGATCAGGTTTTTAGATAGTTTCCAATGTGCAGCTAGGTGAATACTGGCTTCATAGCCATGCCCCTCCTAAGTTACATGATTTACAAAATTTTGGAAAACATTCCCATACTTTCATGTGGGGTAATACTAGATGCAGACAATTGTGATATAACTTTCTGACCCAGGCAGGGGGTGGCAATAGGAAGGGAAGCAGGCCACTCTATACCACTAACATGCCAAATAACAGACCAGCCCTGAGTAGATATGGGATAAAGACCAAAGAGAACGAAGAAGAAGGAGGAGGAGTAGGAGGAGGAGGAGGAGGAGGAGGAGCAGGAGGAAGAGAATAATTGTACAGGAAGAAAAGCAGCAAGGCATATTCCAGTTGAGTAGGGGGAGGTAAAGGTGGGGGGGGGGGGGGGGGGGCATGTTCACTTGGTCTATTACAGGAAGCAAGAGGGTAGTTTTTAAAATTGAACTTGTCTTGAATGTCCCATATGTATGGCTACTGATAATTCTAATGTATTATTTCAGAGCAGAAGACTAAATTACCAGACTGAAATACACATAGAAATTACCAGACTGAAATATACATTGTATAACGTGTAACATATAACTTACCAATGATATCTAGACCTCTTCTCTCTACTTCCTCCACACATCGCCGGATGATTATGGGAACTGATGAACTTGCTTGTGTGGCAATTGTCACGCTTGTAGCTACACCACCAGGCACACCACCTGTTAGATTTTCTCGGTTAACAACTGTCTCCAGATCTGCTCCAAACAGAGCTCCTGAAGTTGCTCCAGACAGAACTTTGCCTCCAGGACGGCCGAGTAAGTGCAGGCCAACAGGGCCACGCCGTTTAAAAGTCTGGTGAGGATCAGTATGTCTCAAGCGTAAGTACAGTGTACCACGAGGTTCTATTTTTAAGGCTAGCTGGTGGATTGGAGATTCTCGTAGGAGTGTTGCCAAGTGAACAGAGCCCTGAAACAAATGAAATTTTTCTGGGTAACATTCACTTACTTCTCTTCCTATTTTTGTTGCACTTAATCTTATCAGGTTCACAGTCATCAATCTGATCACAAATTATTATTATTATTATTACTGCTTGCCGTGAAGAACAGAAACATCAGTGGAACTGCTTTAAGAGATTAGTGACATATTTGTGTAAAGATAATGAGAGTTAAATATTCTACCTTCACACCCCATCAGCCCAAAAACTTTTGAGGCAGAATTAATAAAAAAATAAAGAAATGTTAAGATGGTGGTTTTAATGCTTCAGGTGTTCTACATAGTCTCCCCACAGTTGAGTACAAAGCACAGAACATTCATATGACCAAGTGCAACTGCCTGAAAAGTCATTCTTTTGGATGTTTCTCAACTCACATATCTGAGTTGTTGAATGTTTGTTATGTCATCAAAGTATTGACCCTTCATGTGAATTTCTGCATTTTGATATTTTGTGGTAGGTTCAGATTGATAACACCAAGCCTCATCACCTGTGATGATTTTTTCTAGAAAATAATTGTTTGCATTTTGCATTTCAGCCATGTTGTGGCTGGCACCCATGCATCACTGTTTTTTGTTTGGGAGTCAATGTGTGTGGATTAACTTTGCACATACTCCAAAACATTCTGGAGAATGATTTAGAGATGTTACTCCATTGCAATTTGTGGCACAACAGCATTGACTCACTGTGGTCACACATTAACTACTTAACACTGCCTAGTCACAGATGACTGATCAATAGTACATCTTTTATGAAACTGAGAATGTTGGGCACCAGTTGTCAAATGTGTGATATATTTAACACAACATGTTTGGGCCTATGTTATCCCATTATCAAGAGCTTAAAGAATTTGTGCCATTAGGCAGCATCAAATGTAAAAATCCAGCAGCAAATATGCATTGTCAAACATAAAACTCTTCGATGAACATCTCACATTGGCACATCACACTCTCAAAAGGGCCAGTTGTGCCTAATGACGTAGACTCTTCAGGCACTTGATAAGGGGATAATGTAGTACTATAACATGTTGTGGTAAATATATCACACATTTGACAACTGGTGAGTGATATTCTCAGGACTGATTCATGAGACAGTTGTATCATTGCCTCACAAAAGGTAACCTGTTGTTCACAGTTGATTGTTCAAGCTGCCATCATAATTACTATGCTGACATTGCTTACAAACCAGGAAGAAAATCAGCCTCAGAATTTTTTGGATGGATGGTGCATATTTTAACATTTATGGAAATTGGTGCAACCATAAATAATAATGGAAAGCAGTCACAACTTGTGGATGTGTAGAAAAAGCTCACCAGCAATAAGTGATTTAGATTTCAGAGAGGTAATGTACAGAACTATCACTTTTGTGATCAGAGATTCAATTCTTACACCAAACTCAATAAAAGAAGAGTTATTTAACAAAGTTCAATGTGAAATCATGCACTAATATGCTTTGTCAATTTCAAAGGCCACAGTACCAACAAGTAGTGAGTTCAAATGACCGAGAACGACTGGTCTCTGGGAAATGTGTCTGTCACACAGTGAAATTTTGACATGTACCAGGCATTCAAATGTGGAGCTAGAGTAGAGAAAAGGCCACATTCAGCAGTGAGGAGCAACATCTGGTGACCATCTTTTATTCATGGCTATGATGGACCATACATGTACATCCAAAGTGTTACCTGAACCTGTCATGCAATGAAGGTTGTGTACATGTTACGAGATTACACAATGCTAATTATCCAGCCTGCAATGTTGAGTGTGTTAATAGAAAAATGACAAGGTTGATTAGATTAGATTAGATTAGATTAATACTAGTTCCATGGATCATGAATACGATATTTCGTAATGATGTGGAACGAGTCGAATTTTCCAATACATGACATAATTAGGTTAATTTAACAACATACTTAAGTTAATATAACAACTTTATTTTTTTGTGTTTTTTTGTTTTTCTTTATTTTTTATTTTTATTATTTTTTATTTTTTTAATATTTTTGTTTTTTTTTTCTTTTTTTTTCTTAATTTATTTCTAAAAATTCCTCTATGGAGTAGAAGGAGTTGTCATTCAGAAATTCTTTTAATTTCTTCTTAAATACTTGTTGGTTATCTGTCAGACTTTTGATACTATTTGGTAAGTGACCAAAGACTTTAGTGCCAGTATAATTCACCCCTTTCTGTGCCAAAGTTAGATTTAATCTTGAATAGTGAAGATCGTCCTTTCTCCTAGTATTGTAGTTATGCACACTGCTATTACTTTTGAATTGGGTTTGGTTGTTAATAACAAATTTCATAAGAGAGTATATATACTGAGAAGCTACTGTGAATATCCCTAGATCCTTAAATAAATGTCTGCAGGATGATCTTGGGTGGACTCCAGCTATTATTCTGATTACACGCTTTTGTGCAATAAATACTTTATTCCTCAGTGATGAATTACCCCAAAATATGATGCCATATGAAAGCAATGAGTGAAAATAGGTGTAGTAAGCTAATTTACTAAGATGTTTATCACCAAAATTTGCAATGACCCTTATTGCATAAGTAGCTGAACTCAAACATTTCAGCAGATCATCAATGTGTTTCTTCCAATCTCTCATCAATGGACATACCTAAAAAATTGGAATATTCTACCTTAGCTATATGCTTCTGATTAAGGTCTATATTTATTAATGGTGTCATACCATTCACTGTACGGAACTGTATGTACTGTGTCTTATCAAAATTCAGTGAGAGTCCGTTTACAAGGAACCACTTAGTAATTTTCTGAAAGACAGTATTGACAATTTCATCAGTTAATTCTTGTTTCTCAGGTGTGATTACTATACTTGTATCATCAGCAAAGAGAAGTAACTTTGCCTCTTCATGAATATAGAATGGCAAGTCATTAATATACACTCCTGGAAATTGAAATAAGAACACCGTGAATTCATTGTCCCAGGAAGGGGAAACTTTATTGACACATTCCTGGGGTCAGATACATCACATGATCACACTGACAGAACCACAGGCACATAGACACAGGCAACAGAGCATGCACAATGTCGGCACTAGTACAGTGTATATCCACCTTTCGCAGCAATGCAGGCTGCTATTCTCCCATGGAGACGATCGTAGAGATGCAGGATGTAGTCCTGTGGAACGGCTTGCCATGCCATTTCCACCTGGCGCCTCAGTTGGACCAGCGTTCGTGCTGGACGTGCAGACCGCGTGAGACGACGCTTCATCCAGTCCCAAACATGCTCAATGGGGGACAGATCCGGAGATCTTGCTGGCCAGGGTAGTTGACTTACACCTTCTAGAGCACGTTGGGTGGCACGGGATACATGCGGACGTGCATTGTCCTGTTGGAACAGCAAGTTCCCTTGCCGGTCTAGGAATGGTAGAACGATGGGTTCGATGACGGTTTGGATGTACCGTGCACTATTCAGTGTCCCCTCGACGATCACCAGTGGTGTACGGCCAGTGTAGGAGATCGCTCCCCACACCATGATGCCGGGTGTTGGCCCTGTGTGCCTCGGTCGTATGCAGTCCTGATTGTGGCGCTCACCTGCACGGCTCCAAACACGCATACGACCATCATTGGCACCAAGGCAGAAGCGACTCTCATCGCTGAAGACGACACGTCTCCATTCGTCCCTCCATTCACGCCTGTCGCGACACCACTGGAGGCGGGCTGCACGATGTTGGGGCGTGAGCGGAAGACGGCCTAACGGTGTGCGGGACCGTAGCCCAGCTTCATGGAGACGGTTGCGAATGGTCCTCGCCGATACCCCAGGAGCAACAGTGTCCCTAATTTGCTGGGAAGTGGCGTTGCGGTCCCCTACGGCACTGCGTAGGATCCTACGGTCTTGGCGTGCATCCGTGCGTCGCTGCGGTCCGGTCCCAGGTCGACGGGCACGTGCACCTTCCGCCGACCACTGGCGACAACATCGATGTACTGTGGAGACCTCACGCCCCACGTGTTGAGCAATTCGGCGGTACGTCCACCCGGCCTCCCGCATGCCCACTATACGCCCTCGCTCAAAGTCCGTCAACTGCACATACGGTTCACGTTCACGCTGTCGGGGCATGCTACCAGTGTTAAAGACTGCGATGGAGCTCCGTATGCCACGGCAAACTGGCTGACACTGACGGCGGCGGTGCACAAATGCTGCGCAGCTAGCGCCATTCGACGGCCAACACCACGGTTCCTGGTGTGTCCACTGTGCCGTGCGTGTGATCATTGCTTGTACAGCCCTCTCGCAGTGTCCGAAGCAAGTATGGTGGGTCTGACACACCCGTGTCAATGTGTTCTTCTTTCCATTTCCAGGAGTGTATATTAAGAACAACAAAGGACCCAAGACTGACCCTTGTGGAACCCCATTCTTGATAGTTCCGCAGTTTGAGGAATGTGCTGATCTTTGCATGTTACGAGAACTACTTATTTCAACTTTCTGCACTCTTCCAGTTAGGTACGAATTAAACCATTTGTGCACTGTCCCACTCATGCCACAATACTTGAGCTCGTCTAGCAGAATTTCATGATTTACACAATCAAAAGCCTTTGAGAGATCACAAAAAATCCCAATGGGTGGTGTTCGGTTATTCAGATCATTCAAAATTTGATTGGTGAAAGCATATATGGCATTTTCTGTTGAAAAACCTTTCTGGAAACCAAACTGACATTTTGTTAGTACTTCATTTTTACAGATATGTGAAGCTACTCTTGAATACATTACTTTCTCAAAAATTTTGGATAAAGCTGTTAGAAGGGAGATTGGACGGTAATTGTTGACATCAGATCTATCCACCTTTTTATGCAAAGGTATAACAATAGCATATTTCAATCTATCAGGGAAAATGCCCTGTTCCAGAGAGCTATTACACAGGTGGCTGAGAATCTTACTTATCTGTTGAGAACAAGCTTTTAGTATTTGCCATTAAATTCAACATGTGAATTAGAATCCATAACAATGATCACTACAGCATGGTAGTTTTAGAATTCATTGTACTGCCCCTCCTTCAGGCAATTTCATGTGTCATGTTTCAGCAGGACAATGGCAAGCCATATATGACATTCTTCAAAGAATGAAAGTTAATATCACTGCCCTGACCAATGCAAACACCTGTAATGTCATCCATAGGACATGGCTGAGATATTGTTGATCAGCAGTATGTTTGTGACAGGCCTTTAACAACTGTAGACATTATTTCAAACACATATTATTTAAAACACATGCCACAAGACTCCCAAGGCTTGTATGGGGCGTTTTGCAAAGTAATGGGTTCTCAGAATTGGAGGTCATGAATACTTCTGTAATCTTACTCATTTGTGTATTGTAACGTAGCACAACTAAGACAGAGCATTCACTTCAGTCATAAGTATTCATTTAGGTTTCTAAATTTTTACAAACATTGTAGTATGTTATATACTCATCATGTAATAATGTATATTATAAACAATTGGACAGATGACGCCGGCCGAAGTGGCCGTGCGGTTAAAGGCGCTGCAGTCTGGAACCGCAAGACCGCTACGGTCGCAGGTTCGAATCCTGCCTCGGGCATGGATGTTTGTGATGTCCTTAGGTTAGTTAGGTTTAACTAGTTCTAAGTTCTAGGGGACTAATGACCTCAGCAGTTGAGTCCCATAGTGCTCGGAGCCATCTCAATTGGACAGATTACTTTTTGCATAAGAATAGAAATATACACAAAATGTTTGCATGCCATAGGAATTGTAGATGGAAGTGAAACTCCTCCCACCCTCTCTCTCCCCTTCTCCCTCCCTCCCCGTTCCCCCCTCTGTCTCTATCACACACACTCACTAACACACACACACACACACACACACACACACACACACACACACACACACACACACACGGCACACACAGTGTCTTAAGCTCAATTCCAGAAGGGCATTTCCCCTAAAAATACCATTTATTAATTCACACACCCCACAATAATATGATAAAATATTACCAACTGTTTTTGTATTATATCTGATTAAAGACATTTGACTGCACAGATCCCAAAAAGAAACAGGAAAGACATCAGCAATCAGTCACAGTTCAATCAATATTTTATTGCAAATCTAGATTTCCGTTACAGTATAGCTATCAATAGTGCATATGAAGTGAGTCATGTAGCCTCAATAGGCTTGTAAATGCACATGTTATTACACATCAGCATGTGCATAACATAATTCAAAATGTGTAATAACTTGTGCATTTGTTACTCACTTCATATGCACTCATGAAATCTAGGTTTGCAATAGAGTACAGATCGAATTATGACTGATTGCTGACTTAGTTCCTGTTTTAATTACATCACAGGTGGTATGCCCAATGGCTCCAGTGGAATCCAACTTGACCCCAACATTGTTTTGCTGGAACTAAAACACTGATGACACTGAAGGAACAGTTCATAAGTCATTTACTTCATGATTAGCTGATAGACAGCAGGGACTCATGTAAGACAGCTTTATCACTACAATTAAGGATTTGATCTCTGACTGGGAATTGGCAGACCATAGGATTTGATGCTGGGCCCACTAATGTTCTTATCCTATACAAATGTCCTCTCATATTATATTGATAAAGCATAAATAATTTGCTTTGATGATGAAGATGATGCAACTTTTGTAATCAAGTTCACAAGAGATTTGCACCAACACAAGGAGAAAGTACATGAAATTTGTTTTCTGTAAATTGACTAGGAGAAAATAATTCATGCAGTTCTGTACAAGGCAGGAAGAAATTTCAACAGTAATAGTTAAACATGGGAGAACAGAAATATGTAACACTTAAGGGTCAAAATTTTTTGGATTTGCAAACATTGATAATTTATTACACACTTTAGTTAAGGGACATTTGCTCTGCTTATGATTACTGATTTTGGAAATTAAAATACAATACATTAATATGTATTTCATTGTCAATTAAATGGAAGAGATAATAATATTCTGGGGCAGTTGTACATTTAGGCATAAGGTGCTCATTGCCTAAAAAGTGCACTAAGTATAATGAGCCTTTTTTAATTTATTTATTTGCAGCATGCTCCAGTACAGTATTTGTAATACTATATGTATGTCTTGCGTGTATGCATTCGTGTGTGTGCAGTGTAATGTAATGTTTGTGTAATACAATGATGATGACGAGAGAAGGGAGAGTGTGAAACCTTGTGAACAGCACCAAGGGAACCGCCAAGCTTGACTGCCCCATCCAAAAGACATATCACCATCAACATGCCATCACATCATAAGACACTGCAGAGAGGTTTGGTATTTAAACCAGGATATTGGTGCAAGGCCTGTTGATCAGGAACTTTATGCCACCACGTCTCTTCCCCTTGCCAGAAAAATACTG
The DNA here is from genome assembly GCF_023864345.2 of Schistocerca serialis cubense. Classification (NCBI taxonomy): domain Eukaryota; kingdom Metazoa; phylum Arthropoda; class Insecta; order Orthoptera; family Acrididae; genus Schistocerca; species Schistocerca serialis. Next base: position 344,956,121 of record NC_064640.1, on the reverse strand, counting down.
GCAGTGAAAATTTTTACTACCTGGATTCGAACCAGCTTACCCCTGGCTGAGTGCCACCACAGAAATATGTGTTAGTGACCTTGGCCACAGAGATGGGCTCAAAATGAGTACTGTTTATTTTGAAACTTCGTGTGAGCAACTAGGCATGCTGACAACAGCTTCACACTAATTTACTCTCATGTTAAACTTGTTATTAACAACCATTTAAATTTTCAAACAACAAAAAACAGAAAGATCAAAATGCATCAACAGAAACAACTGATAGTGGATTAAATGTAATAAAGGAACCATCACACACAGCACCACAAAAAGACTGTGAAATACATCAAAGTATGGCTTTGATAGGTCGTATTGACCGTGATTTTGGATTCTGATGGCTCTGCCAAGCCTCCATGTTAGTTTTTAGTTCTGTTCTGTATCGCAAGCTGTGTACACATGTATGACTTACTGCGAAATATATCTCTATATGGAATTTAATGGGGATAGTTATTGCATTCAACCGATAATCGTATCCCGTTCCCATACTGGTGACCCCGAAGTTTCTACGTCTTCCGCGACTTCCGTGCCGGGTGTTGTAAATCAACAGGTTATGTGCACGACGCCACGGCTACCTCACCCAATGCTTTGTTCAATGATTTGGAAGCACAACAATGATCACTGGACGTCTTCATTCCTTTGCCAATGACTGATGCTACATTAATTCACAGTGATTCGTGATCTCCAGCCACGTTAACTTCAAACTTTGTCACTCTACAATGGTTGAGTGCTATGCCACTAACACAAACAATGGACTCAGTTTTCGTGTTGCTGGACTGTGCTCGCCAACATGTAAAGTGTGAAGAGAATAATATTCAGAACTGTGTACCTACTGATCGATCGTATAATGCTCAAAGTGATCTACATTCACACACATACTTTGACTCTCAACAGACCGCAACAACAGCTACTGTTGTGCCATGTGCAGCACTACCATTATTGCAAAATGCACCCGGCCACTATCAACCATGAGCAGTTACGGTTTCGCCTCATTGGCAAACTAATCAAGAACATTTTAGTGCGCACAATTCTCCATGCTCACTTAAGAAGAACTTAAACTTTGGTCATATGAGTTACCACCCCCCCCCACCCCCCCCCCCCCCCTTCCTCCCGCATTCGCATGGGACCCTGGTTTTGGTCGCTCAGCTGCTTGCCTCTCCCACAGCACCACCTGTGTCTGCCGCGCTGACCTTCCGCGTTATGTCCGGGGTGGGTCAATTTAATTCAGTACCTGTAATCTCCGGCCCAGTTTACAGGACCCCCGCACGTATTGCACAACCACTCATTCCATGGTACCAACTGTGCCAGCCGTGTCGTGTTTTCGCGACACGTCAAGGACAACACAACCCACCGTTGCTACGGATGTGCTTGCCAGTAACACGCCTCCACATATTGTGCCGGTCTGCTGTATAGCCTCTCCTACCATGGACCAGCTGGATTTCCAAGGGACACCGAAGCCGCCTTCATCCCCTCCCCCTGGTCATCTGCCGAAGCTTCCTCCTTTATATGAGGGCAACCATGTATCATGGTTAGCACTTGTTGAGCATCTTTTCGAGTTGCATCATGTGTCTGATGACAATTCTAAATTCCTGTGTCTCATCACGCTCATCCATGATCACTCAGACTTAATTTGTGATCTACTCCTCTCACCACCGTCTCCACCGAAGTAGGAGTTCATGAAGAAAACGATCATGGTCTGACTCGCCTGCTCAACACAAGAATTAATTATCAAGATCTTGTACGAGAAACACCTGGGGGGCCAAACTCCATCACAACTCTGGCACCATGAATGAGCATACAATGCAGGATGCCACTCTGGGCAGTATGGTCTGCCAAATTGCCTACCGACCTACAGATTCACCTGCTACAGCACTCCTTTGAGTCAATAGGCTCTCATCTCCACATCGCAGACCAGCTGTATGCATTGCTATGACAACACCAACCAGCTCACCACTCACCACTGGTCAGCACAACTCCTCCTGTTTACTGGCCGGCTGCTGGCAGAGGCAGAGCTCGCTCCCCATCCACGCTTTCTACACCACCTGGCAGTATCTGCTCGCTCTCTCCACCGTCCGAATATTACAGGATCACCCATGCCCCATATGTGCCGGTATAAACGCCAGAACAAATCGACGAGGACAAGCCTCCTCCCCTGCCGCAGTCACCAGCAGCACCACATCTGGCTCATCCATACTGCTGGTACCACACAATTTTCAGCGATAATGCTAAGAAGTGCTGGTTACCTTCCAGCACCCAAGCCGACCACAGGACTTAAAAGACGCCGAGTAAAAGTGATTTCAGGTGTGCCGCAGGGGAGTGTCGTAAGACCATTGCTATTCACAATATATATAAATGACCTTGTGGATAACATCGGAAGTACACTGAGGCTTTTTGCAGATGATGCTGTAGTGTATCGAGAGGTTGTAACAATGGAAAATTGTACTGAAATGCAGGAGGATCTGCAACAAATTGACGCATGGTGCAGGGAATGGCAATTGAATCTGAATGTAGACAAGTGTAATGTGCTGCGAATACATAGAAAGAAAGATCCTTTATCATTTAGCTACAATATAGCAGGTCAGCAACTGGAAGCAGTTAATTCCATAAATTATCTGGGCATAGGCATTAGGAGTGATTTAAAATGGAATGACCATATAAAATTAATCGTCAGTAAAGCAGGTGCCAGACTGAGATTCATTGGAAGAATCCTAAGGAAATGCAATCCGAAAACAAAGGAAATAGGTCATAGTACACTTGTTCGCCCACTGCTTGAATACTGCTCAGCAGTGTGGGATCCGTACCAGATAGGGTTGATAGAAGAGATAGAGAAGATCCAACGGAGAGCAGCACGCTTCGTTACAGGATCATTTAGTAATCGCGAAAGCTTTACAGACATGGCAGATAAACTCCAGGAGAGACGCTCAGTAGCTCGGTACGGGCTTTTGTTGAAGTTTTGAGAACATACCTTAACCAAGGAGTCAAGCAGTATATTGCTCCCTCTTACGTATATCTTGCGAAGAGACCATGAGGATAAGATCAGAGAGATTAGAACCCACGCAGAGGCATAACGACAATCTTTCTTTCCACGAACAATACGAGACTGGAACAGAAGGGAGAACCGATAGAGGTACTCAAAGTACCCTCCGCCACACACCGTCAGGTGGCTTGCGGAGTATGGATGTAGATGTAGATGTAGAGTCCTGGAGGGAACCTCACAGGCATCCCCATACACTGCACTCTCTCCACTTGTCCACCCAGCCGAGCGGTCGTTTATAAGTGAATGACATTTCGTCACGGCTTGTTTTCCTAGTCAACACTGGTGCTGATGCTGACATGTCTATCATACCTACTTTGATGCTGTGGAGCATGAAAATCCTTTGTCTCATCCCATGGTGCTGTTTTCTCCAACCAATGATTCGTCGTCGCCATTCGCAGGTTTTCCAGGCACGTCACCATCCACCCCACGTGCAGGTTTCACCGTCACTTCACCATCTGCGGAGACTCGCTCTCCCACATTCAACCTGTGCTGCAACATGCCACCACACTGCTTGGATGACATGTTGATCATCACCTTCGATGACTGTGTGCTCAGGCTCCTGACAGACACCACGGCCTTGCCATCCAACGGGCAGTTAAATGTCAGTGTGGTGCATAGCCTGTCCCTCCCTGTGAGTGCAACCCGTCAGAAATCCGCGCATTCGTCTCATGGGGCAGACACACCTGCACCACACCACAGGCCATTCCACATGCCTGCTCTCGGGCCAGTTGACGCATCGTCCGCCCCTGCTGGTTGACTGACTACGAGGTGAACCTGCCACCAGTCACTCCGCCTCTGCACTCTGCCTTGACCGAGATAGAAATCCCGGTTGTGTGCCTGCCAACTCGCATGACTACTACCGACGCCGACGCCCACATGACCTCTGCTCAAGCCTCACCGGTGGTACTCTGTACTGCAGGGGGCAGAGGTGGGGTCGGTGGTGGAGGGGTGGGGGGGGGGGGGGGGGGGGGGAGGCGTTGTGCAGTGTTGATAGGTCGTATCGACCATGATTAACACTATCTTTGGACTCAGAGTGCTCTGCCGAGCCTCCATGTTACTTTTTAGTTCTGTTCTGTATCACAAGCTGTGTACACATATATGACTTACTGCGAAATATATCTCAATGTGGAATATAATGGGGATAGTTATTGCATTCAACCAATAATCGTATCCCGTTCCCATAAAAGCATACAACCAACAATTTCAAAAGATTTTATTCCACAGCCAACAAAAGAGAAGAAGGGCAAGATAAATAGTAATGAATACAGCATCATCACATATCAAGCTATAACTACAACATATATTCATCAACCCAGGACTCATAAAGAGAACAAAAACATTAAAATCTTGTACCAAAATACTCAGTACTTAGGCAACAAAAACCTTGAAGTGGAAGTGGGCCTGAGTGAAACACAACCAGATATATAATGCATCAGTATGCATGCACTAAATGAAGCAGAACTTAGCAGCCTAATAATAAGAGACTATGATTTGATTAATTATTTCTGTAGATCAAAACAAAGGCGAAGGTGTTGGTATATACAAGAAGAAAATTGGAAGTCTACAAGAAACTAAATACTGTAAATATTTCCAGCTTGCATTGAAAAAGATTTTGAAATTACTGGTGTAATAAGTGAAGAGCTCACAAATATCTGTGTATACATGTCTCCAAGTGGTAATATTACAACATTTCCAAAAAAAAAAAAAAAAAAAAAAAAACAACCTAGTGGTAATATTACAACATTTCCAAAAAAAACAAAAAAAAAACCTAGTGGTAATATTACAACATTTCCAAAAAAAAAAAAAAAAAAAAAAAAAAAAAAAAAAAAAAAAAAAAACCTAGAAAAATTAAAGATGTTGTAATATGTGGAGACTGTAACATAGATATAGGTAAAGAATCAAAACCAAAACAAAAACTGAAAGAGACATTATTACAGTGTGACATGAAAACGATAATAGATGTACCTACAAGAGTAGGTAAAATAGTAAATGTGAAGCAAAAGTTCTACAGACACCAATCTCTGACCATCATGGGTTAATAATTCACAACCACGTAAATAGGAGCTCAAAAACAGAAGAAATGCAAGATAAGAAAGAAGTCAAGATTATCTATGTACAAAACATAAACATTTTCAAAACAACACTGAGGAAAAAAGAATGGGCCAAATCAATGCAAGCACAAGGTACAAATGAGAAATATGATGCATTTCTTAACACACTAATGCATCACTTTCATGGTCTTCCACAAAGCAGCCTATCAGAAAAAGCAGGATCACAGTAAGAAATGGATTACAAAAGAAATAATTGAATTCAGGACTAGAGCGACGGAACTCAGACAAGCATGGAATATGGAGAAATATAAACAATATCAGAAGAAGTATAGGCAATTAATAAGAGAAGGAAAAGCCATTTCAGTAAACAGAGTCATAGCAAATTCAAATCAAAAAAGTAAAACAACATGGGATATAATCAACAGTGAAAGAGATAGCCAAAAAAGTGAAAAAATAGCAATATTATTAAGTCGATGAGAATGGATGACAACATAGTTATAGATGGAAAAAAATTGCTAATATACTAAACGGCAACTTTATAGATGCCGTACAAAATTTAAAAGGGGAGACAAATCATCAATGGTTGAAGCAGGCTACAAACTTGGCCAACCATCCCACTCAGTGTTCCTGGAACCAGTCACAAAAACAGAACTCATAAAAATAATCCAGAAATTAAAACCCAAAATGTCTGCAGGAGATGATGAACTATCAAATTATTTCATAAAACATGTGAATGAAAAAATAAGCAAATCTCTTTTGGATACTGCAAATTACTGATTTAGAGGAGCATTCCCAGAAAAATTAAAAGAAAGCAAAGTAGTACCAATATTTAAGAAAGGAGACAAAAATGATCCAAATAACTACAGACCAGTGTCTTTAACTTCTGGTTTCTCAAAGATACTAGAGATGCTCATGCATAGCAGATTGACCACATTCCTGGAGAAACACAGTATTCTGATTCCAGCACAACATGGTTTCCAAAAAGAGAAATCTACAGAAACTGCCATATCAAGCCTAACAGAATCCATTATAGATGCGTTAGACAAAAGAAACTCTGTATCTGCTATGTTTCTGGATTTGTCTAAAGTGTTTGACACAATCACCCATACTACACTTATTGAAAAAAAAATTGAAAGCTATGGTATTTGTGGACATGCAGCTAAGGGGTAAAATCATACATCAGCAACAGAAAGCAGTATGTGGAAACAGAAACTGGATGCAGATCTGAAATCAGAAATATTAAGTATGGAGTGCCTCAATGTTCTGTACTTGGTCCACTTCTGTTCAACCTATTTGTATACAATATTGATGTCAGTGAGAAATACAAAAAAATATTATATGCAGATGACTAATGAATGTAGAAAAAAAAATGAAAGCACTGGAAAGAAGTGCGTTTATGTTGATAAATAACACAGCACAGTGGCTTATACAAAAGACTTAATTTGAAATATAAAAAAGACAATGTTCATTATGTTCACAAATAGAGAAAAGGAAGAACACTCAGATATATTCATAGCTGAAACAAGACTGGAAGAAGTTACCACTACTAAATTTTTGCGGATTACAGTTGACAATAAACTCCAGTGAAGTCAACATATAGACCATGTTTGCTGTAAATTAAGCACTGCAACATTTGTTATGAAACAGCTTGTACTTCAGGCCAACAAGGAGCTTCCACGTACAGTGTACCATACTCTATTTCAGCCATGTCTATAATATGAAATTACTGTTTGGGGATTGGGAAAACTCCAGCAGCAACACTACAAAAAGAATATTTACAATGGGGAAAAAAAAACTGTTAGGACCATCTCGAACAATAAAAAAAGAGACTCATGCAGAACTGTTTGCCATAGTCTAAAAATACTGACATTTCCGTATCTATATTTTTACAAAACAATAATATCACTAATAAAAGGAAATGCAGTACTAGAAAGAAATGCAGATGTTCATACATATGAAACAAAAAATAAAGGCCAGCTGAGAAGTATACAACACTGATTGAGAGTTGCTGAAAAAGGTCCTCACTACTTGGGTGTCACACTTATAAAATGCCTTTCAAAGAGTTTGCAGGACAATATGAGCAAAAAGACATTTCAAAAACTTGTAAAGAATTATTTAATGGAAAAAGAATTTTATAATATAGAAGAGTATATGTATCAATGAATGAAAATGCTACTATTATGGTTATAGAGGTACTGTAACTAACTGAACATATTATGATATGTAAATAACATGAGAACTGAGAGAAAAATGAAAATATGAGTATAATGTAGTATGTAAATTTTTCAGGAGCTAAAAAATGAGTGAAAAATGTATGCAACGTTATTATAAGTATTGCCACTTTGATGTATTAAATTGTAATAAATAGGTGAAATATTGTAAGAAAATAGGTTTATAGTAAAATAATGGCAATAATACATTGAGACATTGAAAATCATTTGAAATGAGATCTGAATGTATCTAATGACAATATGAATAACAGTAGGGTAGAATGTTGAATGTAGAGGATAATGCACCAAGAAACACAAAATTTTTCTTTTCACAGGTTATCAGCCAAGTGGTGTCGTCTTATAGTCACAACATTTCAATGGATTGCGTATCCATCATCTTCAGGCGAAGTGTCAGGATGCTGTCTGTCATGCACCTTTGTAGCTGCAGTAGTACAGCCTTCGTAGTCCAACATTTTGCCTGAAGATGATGGATATGCAATCCATTGAAATGTTGCAACTAGAAGGCGATGCCACTCAGCTGATAACTCGTGAAGATTTCATAGCTGAAATATGCTGAGAAAGCCTGCAATCGCATAAAACATTTTTTGTTTGATACTTCAGTCAGTTCACTGAGTTTAGAATCACATGAAGAAATATTGATCACCATATGCAGTTTCCACCATTTTCTACAGTTTTTTTTGTAGTTGTTAGACATAAGATTGCGTTTTCACAGCATTTGTAAATATTTCACATTTACACTTTTAAGTGTTGTATAATATATTAAAGCAGTTTGGAATATATTGTTAATTCTTCAGAAACATAATTTTATGGTGAATAAAATGCTATATAGAGGGTGTTTATAATTAAAATGTCATTATTTCAGGTAGTGTAGACAGAAAACTTTTACTACATGCATAGCAAACATTATAGGGATGATGTTCAAACTGTGTGCTGCAGGATTTGCATTGTTAGTAGTGTTAGTGTCATGACTTTGCACTAGGTGCTGATGCCAGCACAGTGATGTAGGACTTAAACACAAGCATCAGTGTTGCAGACAGTCAACACGGGTCTAGACAAGGTGAGCAGGGCTTTACACATGAAGCTGTTTTGTCAAAACAACAGTAATAGTACTACTGCTCTTCATGAGTATCAACGCATATGGAGAGGTTCTCTCTCTGCATCAGGGTTGAAGAACATGATATGGAAGTTTGTATTAACTGGTGACTTGGGAATTGCTCCTAGGAGATATCAATGGTCAATTGCACCACAAACTGTTGAAGAAGTTACTGTTGCCGTGATTGGAGTGCTGGACGCAATGTGCCATCTTCATGCTGTGCAGGAGCTGTGTCATTACAGCTAAACAGTCCATAGTTGACTGTTCAAAAAGTGCTGCAAACAATTGTGAAATGTTATGTATAGTGCAGTTCCAGGCTGAAATGGATGAAGATGGTGAATACATTGAGCAGTGTTTGAACCCGGAATGCCGAGATGGTATGCCATTAACAAATGTTACCCTCTAATTTGGATATTAAAATATGTTTCTTTCAATTATTTATTTGTTATTTCTCTTAAAGGTGTCCTTACAAGTGTTTCCACAAAGTATCATTGTCCTACAATCACTGGTTTTTCATGGGTGCTATCTTAAATTGCAAAAGTTTAATTACAAACACCTTGTATTTTTAGAACTATTTATATAATATGTGGACAATTAAACCATACTTCATCAGTTATCCACCAACTTGTACATTAAAACAAAATAAAATAAACTGCAGTCCTCTAATTTTTGAATAATTTCACCTGCCTTGAAAATGTAAATTTCTAATAGTTTCCAATAGCTTCTATTTCAAAATGTGTTTACCTTGTAACTACTACTACTGTTGTTACTGCTGCTGTTGCTACTAATAACAACGTTGCTTAGCAGAATAATTTTATTGGGTTGACTTAAAATGTTATTAAAGTTCTAACAGGCAAGCTCGGAACAGGGAAAGTTAGCACTAGGCTGGTGTGCCAAAACCTACATCAACATGACAAACTGCTGATGCAACAGACCCAGGAACAGGGTAACTGAAATTCAAGCAATGCTGTGCCAGTTAACAAGGTGCTGTTAGGCAACACTATTTAATTTCACTAACCAAGCGCCACTGCAAAGTCAAATGTAGACAGAAAGAATTGAGCTCAGTGACCCAGAATCACTGAAATTACCACAGTAAGGCATGGAGTGTTGCTGGGTCTGATAAACAGGGAAAAATATGTTTATACAACCAGAGACACTATGTCATAGATGCAGAGGCTTTCAGAGCTCAAGAACACATTATGTCATGCTGCAAATCTGTCTGCATCAATAGAACCAGGGAGAATGACAGTTTGTTGCATTTCAGTGGAACCACAACATGCTGATCATTGATGGGCCAGCCTAATACCTGCTTGCTAACTTCAACACTGAGAGGAATGCAACCTGATGCATATTGCAGACGTCGTCTGCCACTGCTGCCTATTGGTACACTGCAGATGAGAGGACTAGTGAGCAGTCAGCCCCTCTCCACTACTGGATCATAATGGATGATCTGTGAGCTGCCATCTTCGCACATTCCAGGCAAGGCACAACTGTGCTGCCCCCTGGTCAGTTCATGAGCATCTGTTGCACTCTTGGAAAATCCCTGGTAGGTGACAGGGTTCTAATCTTCATGTTAACTGGCATCCCAGACCACAGTTGATAGCCATCACCTGAGCACATGATGCGCTTTCTTTGAGAGCACTGAAATGGTAGTCACACTAGGTCAAAACAGTATGTCTTGGTGGGCTGTGCCTCCTTCACCCCCCTCCCCCCTACCATTGCCAGCACAGCATACAACCATGCCACTGACCCGCGGCAGTGATATCATGACTCGCTGATGAGACGTCAGCATTCTTTCGCCACACATGCACCTGTGCGCAGCTGCCGCATGCACCTCTGCAGACAGTTATAACTGCGCAAACTCTGCTTGACCAGAAAATGTTATTACAGATAACACTTTATCATTGTGCACTGGAACACTCACCCTGACTCTTCGCTGAACCTCCTAATCACAACTTTACCCCAGTCCTGGGTCGCTACAACTGGTAGGTTGTAGAGTGTACACCCTCCCTTTCCTCTTTCGATCATTCAGCAGTTACATTAATAACGCCTTTTTCTGACAAGTCAGCAGAGAACATAATGGCATTCATTGAAAATGTTAGGGCTACCACCACTATGAGTGGTTGGTCAGACATGATTACTCTCCACGTGACTATTTTACACTGAAGCACCAAAGAAACTGGTATACGCATGTGTATTCAAATACAGAGATATGTAAACAGGCAGAATACGGCACTGCGGTTGGCAACGTCTATATAAGACAAAAACATTCTGGCACAGTTGTTAGTTCAGTTACTGCTGCTACAATGGGAGGTTATCAAGATTTAAGTGAGTTTGAATGCGGTGTTAGTCAGCGCATGAGCAATGGGACACAGCATCTCAGAGGTAGCAATGAAGTGGGGATTTTCCTGTATGACCATTTCATGAGTGTACCGTAAATATCAGGAAAACAGAAAAACATCAAATCTCCAACATCACTGTGGCCTACAAAATTGGGACCAATGACAAATGAAGAGAATCATTCAACATGACAGAAGTGCAACCCTTCCACTAATTGCTGCAGTTTTTAGTGCTGGCGCATTAACAAGTGTCAGCATGCAAACTGTTCAACAAAACATCATCAATATGGGCTTTTGGAGCAGAAGGCCCAGTCGTATACCCTTGATGACTGCACAACACAAAGCTATATGCCTTGTCTGGGCCTGCCAACACCGGCATTGGACTGTTGATGACTGGAAACATGTTGCATCTGAATACGTCTCATTTCAAATTGTATTAAGTGTATGGATGTGTACAGGTACAGAGACAACCTCATGAATCCACGAACCCTGCATTTTAGCAGGAGACAGTTCAAGTTGGTAGAGGCTCTGTAATTGTGTGGGGCGTGTGCAGTTGGAGTGATATGGCACCCCTGACATGTTGAGATATGACCCTGATAGGTGACACATCTGTCAGCATCCTGTCTGATCACCTGCATTCATTCATGTCCATTGCACATTCCGATGGACTTCGACAATTCCAGCAGGACAATGTGACACCCCACAAGTCCATAACTGGTACAGATTGGCTCCAAGAACACTCTTCTAAGTTTAAACACTACCGCTGTCCCCCAAACTCTCCAGACATGAACATTATTGAGCATATCTGGAATGCCTTGCAACATGCTGTTTAGAAGAGATCTCCACCTCGCAGGGGTCCTATACATTATTAGGCAGGTGTACCTATTTCTTTTGTTCTTCAGTGTACAATTAACAGGCAAAGCAAAGACACTTGTATTGTCCAAAAAGTTCTCAGTAAAACAGAGACATTCCAGAAGTTAGCTGATGGATTATGACAACAACAGAACAGTACTATTTCCAGGAAAAATTGAGGACCTTGGCAAAAGAAATATAAGATGTTGGTAGAAACCTTTCTGGACAGGATCCAGAGGATCAATGCACAGAAATACTAGCTGACACAAAATGTGGATGTAGATAGAGTCTGGCTGTGGGAAGCTGGAAGTAGAGCTTTGGATGTTTTTCTGCATGGTAGTTCCACAAAAATGTCACACAGAGTAAGAATGGAAAATTCTGGGGATTTAGCTGAGAGTCTTGGGGTCATAGTGCAACTAGAAGCAGTTGATGTTGGGCCACTGTGTTTTTCTGTGGAGGTGTAATGTTATAGGTGCAGATGTGAAGGTCACATACAGAAGTAGTGTCAGTAACTTGAACGTTTATAAGTGTGGCCAAACTGGACACTTGAGCACAGGATTGTGGGAAGAATAGAAAGGGAAAGCAATTGCAACAGAAGCAGTCATTAAACACAAACAGGTGTGCTTTGACCATTGGAAAGCATTCTCAATAGGACATAAAATTGCACAAATAGATGCACAGATGGAATGTTGCTTGTCATGTTGTGTAAAAGGCAAAGAACATCATCAGTCTGGTCCTCATACACAGGAGGAGATGGATCGTCCACATTATAAATTGTGTGGAATGGGTGATAACTGTGATCACAGTACTCATGACTCCAGAGGGTACCACCACACCAGAATTGATAATCTGTGCACAAAACACTCATAGTGCAGCAGCTGTATGGGTTGGCAGTACAAACCACACTGAGGTCCAACAGGGGCTGCAGCTGCCCACCCATGGGCATCACATGTGTGGATAGCAACTGGTTGATGCCCCATTAAATACCAGAGCATTGCGCTATGGTGGACTGTTCCCTTCAGTGTGCTGAGTGGTGTACAGTCTCCAGTTACTGCCAAGTCTACAAGCTGCAGTGTTCTTTCATCATCTCTGAGATTTAGGCTCCTTAGGCATTGTAGGTCAGCTCTGGACACTGTGAAGGCATCACTCAGAGGCACAGTGACAGAACTTTAATATCTTAGAGGACTTGCAATAATTTCAAATCTCTAACTGTGCTTGACATTTCACAAGAAGAAGCAACATTTAAGTTGAGTATTTCTTCATATTTAATAAATATCATTTTATTACTAATTGCTGGGAGTTTTTCTGATTGAAGATAACCTACACCATCCTTCTGGATTCCCAACAATTACAGTTTAGAGTAATTGAGTGTGATGTTCCTCAGTTACACTAGCGAAATTGGGGACTTCTGGGAGTATATGGAAATGTTACCATATGTAGGTGAAGGGTACTCAGTAGTTCTTGGGCTAGATTTTCTTGACAGACATCATGCCAAAATTGATCTTTTGCAGTATACAGTAGAACTCAGTGGGAATTTTTTTTCATTGTGGGATACAACTGCAAGTGAGACAATGTTGCAAGGTGCACCCTTCAGGATGGAGTTGCCAACTAAACTGCAATTGCATGCACTAAAGATTGGCTCTCATGATAAAATACCAGCAGGTATGGGGAAGTTAGTATGAGTTTCTGTTGATACCAATTTGCCATGAGCGGCATTATATGTGGCAGAGCCACTAAAGGGAAATGAAGAGTTAGATAGAATGCACTGCTTTGTGCATAGAAGTGTAGCATGCATAAGTAATATTAATGGTGAGTTTGTGATTCCTGTAAGCTTGGGTAGCATCAGTATGGACATGGTTAGTCTACTGAAGGGCCTAATAATTTTCACATTAAAGATAACAGATAAGGAAGATATTGATGGGTCAGATGATCACCAGAGCCACAAGCAAAATGTCGATGCAGCAGCATTTCGAGAAAAGGTGGGTCACTTGCAAGGCAGCAATTAGCAGGCAATGGAAGTTTAGTTACTATTGTTCGAGGATTTATTTAACACAAAGGGACCTGTATCAACAATGCCAGTTGCCAAGCACTGTATACCTACACATAACAATGCACCAGTTTATAGGAAGCTGCACCACATAGTGAGTCATATTTAACCCATAATGGATAAGTTTATAAATCAGCAGTTAGCAGAAGGTATTACAAAGTACAGTGGTAGCCCATGTGGTGCAGATGTTGTCATCATGCCAAAAAAATTAACAGATGGTAGCAGGAAGTATTGCAGTTACCACTAACTAAATGCAAAGAATATGACAGATGTATATTCAGTTCCCAATAGTATGGAAACATTGGACAACCTAGGGCAGTGCCAGTATTTTACAATAATGGGTGAGACATGTAAACCCTCTCTTCTTTGGTACTGGTTTGCTGGAAACCCATATATTTTCTGAAAGCCTATGTCACAAGCAGAAAAACTGTGAAATCTTAGGGCCAGAGGGAAAAGCATTTAGGAGCTATAGGACCCACAAAGTATCAGTTAAGTGTGTATAGATGGACATATTCCTATCATGATGTCTCTATTTCTTGTATGTTCCCATATGTTGCTGTCAAGTACTAACAGTACTTCTTACATTGCAGATGGATCATTGTGGCTGCCTTGGTCTCCCAATTCAGAACAAGGAATCGGTCTTCAAACATCCAGGTATTGGAGATGATAAAACACATAACTACTCTCCTGTAAAATGATATGGAGATAGTGGAGGAGATCTGCATGTTAGGATTTGCTGGAGGCAATGGAGAAGGATGGGATGAGCAAATGGACTTCGGAGATGATGGTGTCAATAAGGAACAGCAACGCTCGTCACAACAGTCGCCTCCCTCTACTTTGAGTTCATTGGCATCTGAGTATGTGTCTTCACCCAAAAGACAAAAACATGGTGGTCCAACAGATACTCAGACAAAATGTCAGTTGCATACATCAGTAATGAATCAGTTCAAGAAAATTAAGAAAATGAACATTCTGTACAATTTGGAGAAAAAAATGAATACTCCATCTTCTTCTTCTTCTTCTTCTTTCACTTGTGCCTCTGTTCCACAATTTTTGCAGGGTTGGCGTGTTTACGATCGGATTTGGCATGGTTAATTGAAGGGGTGGATGGATGCCCTTCCTGTCACCACCTGACACCCCTCAGGATGGAATCAGTGTGCCCCAGCTGTTTGCGTCTAATGTAAATCATGAAATAGTGCAAACGTTTTTCAAATGTCTGCGAGTCGTGCAACTGAGGTGGGACATGGGGACCAGCCTGGTATTCACCTATTGGGATGTGGAGAACCACCTAAAAACTACATCCAGGCTGGTGTGTCTACCTGAGTCCAGGAAGCAATGCATTAGCTCTCTCGGGTAACCTGGTGGGTCAAAAAAATGAATACTCCATCCTTCCAAAAAATCAGTCAGGCTGTCCTGCAGAAATTAAAAGAGAAGGAAACAGAAGGAGCAATTATTCATGACCAGATGTTGCAAATGTGGATAGTGGTGGATCTGCAAAATACAACTGATTTTAAAGCTTTTGATTTCTGGGTATATTGCTTCAAGAAGCAGAATAACATTGTTGACAGAGCAATAACCCACACAGTCAGCAGGGTTGGCAGGATAAGGAGGAAAATTTGTCACAGGCATGCAATGATTTTGTTGTGAAGATTCGCAACATCATCGTTACAGAAAACTTCCCACTGACACATGTCTTCAATGTTGATCAGAGCAGATTTGCCAAAGAGTTACACAGTCATCAAATCCTGACAACCAGAGGAACAACAGTTGTTCACACTGTTGTTGGATCAGTCTCTGCAACACAGCACAGTTTAATGATTATGCCTGTGGTCTCAATGGAAGGCAAAATATTGCAGCCAATGTATGTGCTGGTATCTGAGCCATCTGGAAAATTCTGACTGTCAAAGCCAGTAGATCCTCGATATATAAGATCATATGCTGGAAAAACAGTGAGCACATCAAAAGCAGACCTCAAACTGTTCTTTCATGACTTATTCTGGCCAGGTACACCTGATAACAGGAAGAAAATTCTGCTTTTAGTGGCTTGATAGTGTTCTAAAAAAGATCACATGTAGTTTGCTTCTGAAGTAACTGATGGTAAAGTCCTGCAAAAAAGACTGGTACCACAAGGATGTAAAGGAAGGATCTGGCCTCTGGATATTCATTTTTCAGACACCACAAATCTTTTGTTCCTTACCTAATGGACATAATCATTATCGAGGCACAGTAGCACATTTGGCATCATGACAGTTTTCTGGCCTTGCAGTCCTTTTGCCTGTATCAGTTCAGCACTCCTTGTTCCAAGAACATTATTAAGTATGCTTTTTGTAATGGCAGATACTTGAATGAGGAATCTGGCATGTTGACTGCACCACTGGATTACTGCTTCAATTCACAGACAAATGGGGAGTGTGCAAAGTGTGAGACTACTGCTTTTCTAAAATGTGCTCATTATGAACTGTGCTTCTGCTTGTCTCACTGTTTATTTGCTGAATTGCACCTTGATTGTGTCTTGTAATAGTCACATTTTCAGCATCCCAGTGTATATTGTTTCTTTTCAGTGAGTTGTTTCTTCCTTTATGTTGAGATCTCTAACTTCTTACCATATTATTAGTTGATATAAATACATGAAACATGCATTTTAGTGACTTTTGATGTCATGTTTCCAACACTTTAAAGATACTTTGTGGGTCCAATAGGTCCTAAATGCTTGTCCCTCTGCCCCTAAGATTCCACAGTTTTTCTACTAATGACATAAGCTTTCAGAAAATGTATGGGTTTCCAGCAAACTGGTATCAAATAAGAGACGGTTGACTTGTGAGAAGCAGGCAGCACCAGCTGGAGGTAGTTCGAGAGGATAGAGCAAAGACTGATTTCACAGAACAGTGGAGACATTAACAGTATAAACGGATGCCATTAGGGCTGAAAAGTGCACCTGCCATATTCCAAAGGTTGTTAGATGGTGTTCTACAATGCGTGAAAGCCAAAAACTTGCACATTATATTTCGAAAATATCATCATATTTTTGAAGGATATGCCTGAGTATGTGAAACGCATGGAAGACATATTTGGCAGGCTACAATCTACACATGATTAACATAGACAAGAGCCATTTTGTGCAAACACAGGTAAATTATGTTGGACATGTAATTAGCAGGAAAGGTCTTCAAACTGATCTTGAACTAACAGAGACAATCTCGAACTTCAATGTGCCACAAACAAGAAAACGACTACTATCAGTCCTGGATTTATACTACTGTTATTGCAAATGTGTAAAAAATTTTACACAGACTACAGAACCCCTGGATCAATTGTTGAGGAAATGCATGAAATTCCAGTGGTCAGCAGAATTTCAAGCAGTGTTTGAGGCACTGAAACAGCATTTGTGTCTGACCTTTTACTGGTCTTTCCTGATTTTCAGAAGGAATTTATCCTCTCCTGTGACATCAGCAATGGGGCATTTGGTTGTACTTTGAACCAGAAGATCAGTGGTCAGGAGCAGTAGCATGAGGGTCAAGGCAAATGAACAAAGCTGAGTGTAATTACTTCACTAAGGAAAAAGCGATGTTGACAGTGATATGTGGGATAGCATATTTTTATTACTATTCGTATGGATGTAAGTTTAAGAGACCATGCTTCATAAAAATGACTGTTGAAGCTTAAAGAAATGTTGAGTAGGTTAAAAAGATAGGCACTCAAACTCAGCGAGTCTGATTATGAAGTGTACCACACACCACGTAAGTAACACACAAATTCGAATGTGCTAAGTAGGAAAGTTGCAGTGCTAAATGTGCTAGACAAAAGTTTAACAAAGTGGCAGAAAGCACAAGCGGCTGACAAAGACTGTCAGGAATTTGGGTCACAACCACAGTTTGTGATGCATGTGAGCTTGCTCTACATATTGACAAAATGCAGACTGTGTGTAGTAGTTCTGGCACTGTTCAAGAACAACATGCTGCATCAAACATGTGACCATTAGTTGTCAGGTCATGCAGGATGCTGAACAAAAGACAGATGTGTAGTGGAAAGATTCTGGTGGCAAATAAGAAAACGTGATGTTGAGCAATACATAAAAGACCATTTGCCTTGTGCACAAAGAGTTGAGCCCTGTCATTAGAAAATCCCTTTGCAAAGACTACCACAGGCATTTAAATTCTTTCAAGTGGTTTTACTTGATATTTTAGGACCTTTTAATAGCACATCCACTGGAAATAAATCTATACTGATAATCACAGATCATTTTTCAAGATTCTGAGCTATGGTGGCTGTTCCTGACCAGCAGACTAGCACAGTTTCCTAGGCTTTAGTTAACAACAGTATACTTAAATTTGGTGTAGCTGACATCTAAATTATGGATCAGGGCACAAATTTTGTGACACACTTGATGAAACAGTTACGCCACATACATAATGGAATTACAGACATTAGCTGCAAGTATTGATTTAGATCAAAGGGAAATATTGAAAATCTGTGCTGGATCAGGGTTCAAACCTGGGTCTCTTACTTACTAGGCAAATGCTCTGACCATTGAGCCATTTGGTCACAGTGATCATCACAACTGAACAGACTACCCTAGCATGCTCCTGTCAGACCCAAATTTTTGACTTATCCACAGAATATGAATGTAGTGCCCCTTGTCCATTATCTCGATTACTCACAGCATTTCACGAATTCCCCTAAGAGTTTGAGCCTAGTGTCCATCTGCACTGAAGAGATCACTGACAATCCTTGCCTTAATTGTATATGTGGTGTCTGTTCTTTTGGACTTGTCTGAAAGAACAGAAGCCAGTGATCCAGCAGCCATTATGAATTAAGACACAAAGGAATTTTAGACAATGGCTGTGAGTGGGCACTGATTTGAATCAGTGGGAAAAGTTGAAAATTTGTGCCAGACTGGGATTCAAACCCATGTGTCCTGCTTACTAGGCAGATGCTCTGACCACTGAGCCATCCAGACAAAGTGGTCATCACACTGCACAAACTACTGTAGCACACTTCCCATCAGACCCAAATTCTCAACTTATCCATACACTAAGCAGAGACAAAATTTGGGATGAATTTTTTTGAAACAAGGGAGGAATGTTACACAGCACAATAATTTTTTGGGGGATGCATAAAATGCGAGCTTGAAACAGAATAAGTTAGTGCTGTGGTGCGCCAATCATTATGTCAACACAGCATATTGTTGATGCAACAGACCTCAAAACAGGATAGATAGAAATGCAAGCACCACTGTGCCACTTAACAAGACATTGTGAGGTAACACTATGCAACTTCACTGAGCAAGTGCTGCTACAAAGTCAAACACAGACAGAATGCCCAAGCTCAGTGACCCATAATCATTACTGAAATCATCACAGCAAGGCAAGGAGAGATAGTGGGTTGATAAATGGGGACAAATGCACTCATATAACCATAGCCAGTAGGTCATAGACACAATCTTAACCCATTAAACAAAGGGGCTTTTGGAGCTCCAGAACATATTATGTCAAGCTGCCATTCTGTCTGTGTTCCTAGAAACAGAGAGAATGACAGTCTGTAGAATTTCATTGAAACTGTAACAAGCTGATCAATGACGGCCAGCCTGCTACTTGCTTGCTGACTTCAATACTGAGAGCTGCCCAATCTGATGCATACCACAGCCTTAGTCTGCCACTGTGGAGGCAGATATACATACAGTTGTCATACAATTGCACAGCATTACTATTACATATGTTTACAAACCACCAAAAACAACATGGCCCGATTTTGTCCTACACACAGCAGAACATCCTGCAATTTACATAGGAGACTTCAATAGTTACCACAAACTTTGGAAGTACTCTCAAAATGATGAAAATGGGAGCATGCTTGCAGAATGGGTCGAAGAGAATAATCTTCATCTAGTGTTTGATGCCAAAGATCAAGGCACTTTCAGGTCAGCTGCTTGGGACAAGGATTCAAATCCTGACTTATGCTTTGTTAGGTGCAACAAAACTGGCTTTCCCATCAGCACCACAAGGAAAGTGATAGATGCCTTTCCTCACAGCCAACACAGACCTGTAATAATAAAAATTGGCTGCACGGTTCCTGTCATATGATCAACTCCGCATGCTCGATGGAATTTCCAGAAAGCTGACTGGATGAAGTTTCCAACGGAACTGGATAAGACCATTCGATGGATACCTCCATCACATGATAACTATCAACTCTTCATTGGTGCAGTAACAGCAACAGCTAAAAAGTGTATGCCAAGAGGATACCGAAAAGAATATGTTCCAGGATGGAATGATGAAAGTGAAACACTGTACCAACAGTTCCAGCAAAGTGGTGACCCAGAGATAGCTACGGAACTATTGTCCAGCTTGGACATGTCTCAGAGGCAGAAATGGGCAGAAACAGTCGAAAATATGGACTTTACCCACTCGAGCAGGAAAGCATGGAGTCTTCTGAGAAAACTGAGAGGAAGTGCACCAGCATACAGAAAAAAAATTCCAAAGTAACACCAGACCAAATTGCTTCCCACATCATTACTACCTCAAGAGTACCTCCTGACAAGAAACATACAAGACATTTCAGACGACAGCTTCGTGACCTGAAAAAGAAGGCATCTCCCTCATCTGAGTATATCCATCCCTTCACAGTTTCAGACATTGACTCTGGACTGAAGGACCTCAAACCTGTTAAGGTGCCTGGATTTGATGGTATCCATCCAGAATTCCTGATCCATATTGGAGGAAAAGCTAAGAAATGGGTGGCAGAATTCTTCACTGACATCCTGCTGACTAGATTTTAAAAAGGTGAAGATAATATCTGTTCTGAAACCTGGCAAACCCAGCAACAAGGTAGAAAGCTATCGCCCCATTTCCCTACTCAGCTGCTGCTACAAGCTTTTTGAAAGGCAATATGTAACAGAATAAGCAGTGCTTTCCTAGAGAACATTCCAGTTGATCAGGCAGGCTTCAGACCAGGGCGTAGCTGCTGCGACCAAGTATTGTCTCTCACATCCTTCACAGAGTCAGGATACCAAATGAAGCAGAAAACATCTGTGGCATTTGTTGAGTTAACTGCTGCCTTCGACACTGTGTGGCGGGAAGGCCTTATCTACAAATTTCACCTCATCATACCCAGCAGAATAATGGCTCAACTGATTAACAGCATGCTAAGTGATTGGAAGTTCCAAGTAATCACTGGAAGCAACATAAGTACGGAGAGGAAGCTGAACAACGGATTTCCTCAAGAATCAGTTCTCTCACCCTTACTGTTCAACCTATATCTATCTCATCTACCTGACACTTCATCCAGAAAATACTGCTATGCCGATGACCTGGCTCTAGTTGTAAAACACCAGGAAATGAAGACAACAGAAGAGATTCTAGCCAATGGCCTGTCTGCATTAGATAATTATTTCAAAATCTGGAGACTCCTACCCAGTGTGAGTAAAACAGAAGTGTGTTGCTTCCATCTAAATAACCGGTTGGTGAATGTAAAACTGGAAGTAAGTTTCAGAGGCAGAGTTCTTTGTCATAATTGGAACCCAAAATATCTTGGTGTCATCCTGGATCATACACTATGCTTCAAACAACACCTTCTTAACTTAGCTCAAAAGTTGAGGACTCGAAACAACATCCTCCATAAGCTATGCAGAACTACCTGGGGATCTTCAACAACCACCCTGCGATCTTCAGTTCTGGGCTTGGTGTACTCAAGTGCTGAGTATTGTGCACCTGTTTGGATGAACAGTCATCATACAAGGCTTGTTGATACCCAGCTGAATATGACAATGCGCATAATACCTGGCGCAATCAAATCTACTCCAGTTTACTGGCTTCCACTGTTAACCAGTATAATGCCTCCTGACCTACGTAGATGTACTGCCCTTATGAGAGAATTCCACAAGATCTCCAGGAATTCTAACCTACCCGTGCATAGCGACCTGCCAGTTTTAAATCATAAGAGACTGAATCATGTCACCCAACTCTGCGCGATGCTGCTGACTGGTTGCTAAGGATTTCAAACCTCTTGAAGAATGGAAAGGTCGGTGCGAAGCAGTGACAGATGTGCACCTGCATAACATCTTCTCAGGTGCTAAACTTCCAAGTGGATTCGACCTACCACGCAAGACCTGGACTACTCTCAACAGAATCCATACTGGCCATGGCCGATGCAGGGATGCTCTCTTTAAGTGGAAGAAGCTGCCTGATCCAGCCTGTGACTGCGGGGCTCCATACCAGATTGTTCACCACATTGTCAGTGAATGCAGGATTTGAGCCTATCACGGCGCCAAAGAGGACTTCCTGCTAGCAACTCCAGATGCAGTGCGCTGGATTGAAGGACTGGATATTCAGTTGTAAAGACAAACTTAAGTTTCTTGTGTGTCAATATGTACATATGTATATGTAATTTAATTTCATGATATGTCTGTATTAGTCATACGCTAAATAAATAACAAAATTCTGCCACTGCTGCCTACTGGGAAATGATGTATGAGAATACTGGTAAGCAGCCAGCCCTCCTCCACTACTGAGTCATCATGGACAAACTGCAAGCTGCCACCTTTGCCATCTTCACACCAACCAGGCAAAGTGCATCCACACTGCCACCTGACCAACTCATGAGCATCTTCTGTCGACTTGTTCAATTCCTGGTGTGTGTCCTGGGTCTAGTCTTCATGACAATCAGCATCCAGATCACAGTCGACAGTCTGGCACTGACCTGCGGTGGTGCCATCATGACCTGCTGTTGAGGCTTCAGCATTCCTTCATGGCACATGCATCTGCACCTCAATGCTGCCTGCAGCTCCAAATACAACTACACCTTTGTAAAGTCTGTTCAACCACTAAATGTTATTACAGATAATGCTGTTTCACTGATGACTCCAGGCCTGTACTGGACCACTCTCCTTCACTCTTTGCTTGTCCTCCTGATCACAATGTGACCCCAGCCTTGGGTCATTATAGTAATAATAATAGTGGTAGTAGTGATAATTGTAACATTCTAGCAGATTACTTTAAGAAACTACTTAATTGTGATTTCCCTTAAAGCCCAATAGATGCCAATGAATCCATTCTCCAGTGGCCAGAGTCCAGACAACTTGACAAAGATGAAATCAAGTGCCACATCACCCATCTTAAAAATATCAAATCACCTGGAGAAGACTCCGCTATTGCAGGATTGTGGAAATATAGCCCAGAGGAATCAGTTGAAATATTGCAACACCAATTTTTAAAAAAATTGGATTGAGAAAAACCTATCCAAAAACTGAAAACCAGCCCTAATCCATCCACTGCAATGAAAAACATCAACATGTACAGAGGAATATCTCTACTACCAGTAACCAATAAAATTCTCTCATTTTCCATCCCTGAGTGTTTAGAGGCCCTAGTCAGGCATCAAATAATAGAATAGCAAGTGGGTTTCAGTAAAGGTCATTCAACAGTCAAACATATCCACAAACTCAAAAGCATCATAAGATGACGTTTTTTAAGATTTAAACAGTATGTGACTGTCTTTGCAGACTTCGAGAAAGCCTACAATTCAATAGCCCGTTAAGTCCTGTTACACACCCTTAATGAATCTGAGTTTGTCTTTAAATTTCTGGCATTAGTTAGAGCCACACTGATGGATACAAACTTGACAATCGAGTTCGTAGGATTCCTCTCAGATACCTCTGAGGTCAAGACAACAGTCAGATAAGGCGAGGGGGTGTCTCCAATGCTTTTCAAGTGTTCTTGAGAAAAATTATTAGAATCTGATGAACGAGATTGATGGAAACTGACTATAGAACAAAGTGAATGGGAACTAAATCCTTGGGAATCAGGGCAGACTGTCTAGCTTTTACCAATGATATAAGAAATATTTCAACTGACATAGAAACTATTAGGATCTAAATCAGACTGTTAAGGAAACCGCCCAACAAACAGGCCTGCAGATATCATTTGAAAAAACAGAAATAATGATTAACATCAAAGATCCCCCACCCCCCCCCAAAAAAAAAAAAAAAAAAAAAAAAAAAAAAAAAAAAAAAAACCAGACAAAATATGGCAACATCAGCAGAGTACAAAAATTTAAATACCTAGCTAAGATCAGTACGAAAAACAGACTCGACAAGAAAGCACTGAAGGAATGAATATGTAAAGACTCGATAAGGAATGAATATGTAAACTTGAAATATCCTACTAAACATCACAGATGATCTACCACAAAAATACCTTTAGCAAAACACTAAAATACACCATGAAATGATTTTGAGACCAGTAGTTATGTTTGTAGCTGAAATCCTATATCTAAATGCAAACACAGGCCTGTTCGAAGAACCCAAGCAAAAATGGTGCAGAATCATTAGGGTAGTCATGGGACCCAATTACAAGAATAGCATCCACCAAGAAAGTTTCAACAAGGAAGTTGATGGCAAAATAGAGAAGACTGTTGACACATTCCACAAAAAATGATTATGATTTTACAGTCATCTCAAACAAATGGACAGGAACAAGCTGACAAAGAAGATCTCCCACTTGTTTTGTTCAAACCACAAAGCCATAGTTCCACTGTTTAGAAATACAAACAAGGCCTCCATCTTCAACACATCAAACCTGCATATACATGTGACAGGGACCTCTTTCCCAAGAAGATCGTGACATACAAGCTACACTAAGATGAACCACCAAAAAGAAGACACAGTGCCCACCGGATGCTTGCCCACTCACAAAGAATGAAGGAAATATGGGCTCGAAAGAAAGCAAAGTTCACTGCCAAATGTAAAAGATTTAATGTGGCCCTTGATGGCCCCAGCAAGTAATAATAATAATAACAATAATAAGTAATAGTAGTAAGACTAACAATAATGATAGTGGCAGCTAAAAAATTTATTTATTGATGTAAAAAATGGTATATTCTGACCTAGTGAGTAATGTGGCACAGACCTTGAGATAGACTACACCAGCTAAATACTATGAGAAATAAGGAAGGTCTGGTGAGAAAGAAGAGTACTTATTTGTGATAGTGTAAGGGATATGCATAGCACAAAGGCAAAAAATTTTATTTTAGGGGGTATGTCACTATCTCTCTCTCAAAAATGGACATGCTATTCAGCTCTCTGGTATAATATCAGTCAGGGAGATCATTGCAGAGTTTGGATCCTGCTACTGAAAAGGACTTAGAGTTGATGGCTGAGTGACTGTTGGGACTGAAAGGATAAAGTTATGATGGGAATGAGTGGTTCTGCTGAGTTGTTCAGACAAGGGTTTTAAGGTTGAGGAGAGATACAAAGGTAATATGGCAGAGGACATGGACTGTGTGGAAGTATCTGCCCTTGTCTGCACATAGCTAAGATTGCTGCAAAGATGATGAAATATGATCTAAAAGTTGAATGTCAGAAATATGTTGTATGCAAGCATTAATCACCAGTTACAAGTGCCATATGCTTTCCTGAGAAAGATTTTGGAGGATAATGTCGCTATAATCAACAATATGAAATACACATGTGTCTTCAGGTCAAAAGGGAAGCGCATTTTAGGTAGTTAGTTTTGTAAAATTAATTTGTACATATGGTTGCATTCTGAACATTTCTAAGCATTTTTTTAGAAAAGAAAAAAAGATATACAGATGTTGTGAGTTAGTAAGTCCTACCCACCACCTTCTACATGTTACAGTAATAGAAATTCTTCTATGGAACAGAAGGAGTTGTCCACTTTTCCAATTTGTTTTCAAATTTTAGATTACTGTCCGTCAGATATTTTATATCACTGGGTAAGCAACCAAAAATTTTAGTTGCAGCATTGTGCACCCACTTTTTGGGCTAAAGACAACCTTAAAATGGAGTAATGAATGTCATTTTTCTTCCTGGTATTGTAATTATGTACTTCATTGTTCTATTTGAACTGCAGTGGATTATTTACAACAAACTTTATGACGGAATAAGTATACTGTGAACCAGTAATCAGAATTCCCAGCACCTTAAACAGATGTCTACAAGATGATCATTGGTGAGCACCACACATTATTCTAATAGAAAATTTTTGAGCAATAAACACTTTCTTTCTTAAAGGTTAGTTACACCAGAACATTATTCTATGTGACATTATTGAATGAAAATAAGCAAAATGTGTCTACTTACTAATCTGTTGCTCCCCAAGATTTGCTATGATTTTAAGAGCAAATGTGGCTGACCTAAGTTGTCTTAAGAGTTCCAAAATGCACTTTTACCAGTTTAAATTCTCAGCAATATGGACACCTATGAAATTTTGAAGTTTCCACCCTGTTTATTATTTCCTCACTATGTGTTACATTTATCACAAGTGTAGTACCCCTAGATGTGCGGAAATGCAAATGTAGTGTCATTTTAAAATCATGGGTCAGACCATTTGCAGAAAACCGGTCAATGATAGTTATAAGAACTTTGTTTACCATTTCTTCTGTTTCTGTATGTATGCTCAGATTGTTGACAATATTAGTGTCACCTGCAAAAAAAGTACTCCTTTTTGATGTATTTTTGTAGGGAATGAACAGATTCTGAAGCCTTCTGGTCCACTGCAGCCACGTGCATATCAGAGTTGAGGTTTTCATTGACTGTTACTCCTAGACCTTTTGCTGAGGGTTAGGTCTATATTTGTACTATTTAAGATTAAAAATGGTAGGGATTCCAGATAGTTCAGACAACTGAGTCTAAAATGACAAACCGGGACTGATTGAGTTTTGGATGCACTGAGCTTCAATCCTGCGTTCTGTGCCAATTTTGATAACACACAGAAGTCAGCACTGACATTCTTGTTCAAATAACATACAACAATGCAGCCAGGTGACGTCTTTGGGCAGTTGCTGAAGACATCATCTGGCAGCATTCCTGAAAGTTATTTGAGCATTTCACAGACTGTGAGAAACTGATGTTTCACATTGTCACTCTTGATAGCTGTATTCAAGTTGATTGGCTTTGCATTTTGGTATAAATGGAGATCACTGTCACATACTTAATAAGCCAAATCATTACGACCACAGTCCACTGTAAGACTAAATGCCACCTAGTCAAATTGCAGGCATGTGGCAGAGTAAGGGAAGTAAATAAGTAGAGCAGAGACCTACGGGGAATCATGCTAGTAATGATATGGGTCACAGATTGGAAAATACACTGACATAAGTAACTTTGACATATGGCAGACTGGTGTGGTCCAGTGCCTGGGAACAAGCATCTTGGAGATGGTGAAGCTAGGCAGCTAGTCATGTGCAGCTGTAGTGAGCACCTATGGAAAGTGGCTGAAGGGTGGTGAAACCACAAATATATGATGAGGTGTTGGAATCCACCCTTCAATGCAGAATGTGTCACTTATGCACTCTGTAGAGCAAGATAGACTGCAATTGTTGGACATCTGATGAGAGAATAGAGTACTGGTGCAGTCACAAGTGTTTCAGAGCACACTGTTCAGTGCACATTATCAAACATGGGTTTCCACAGCAGATGACCCTTCCATGTTGTCTTTTTGACTCAGTGATATCATCAATCATGATTGCAGTGGGCACAAGATCATCAAGACTGCACCATGGATCAATGAAAATGTGTTGCCTTGTCAGATTAATCATGTTTTTTGTTCCCCAGATTGATGGTTGAGTACAGAAACTCCGTCATTCAGGTGAACTGCTACCTGGAACATTCAGTTGCCATGAACACGGGCCACTGGGGGCAATAATGTGCTATGAGGGACATTTGCCAGGGCTTCCATGAGATCTGTGGTAATTATAAAAGGCACCATGTCAACAGTGGACTACATGAACTTTATAGTGGATCACCTGCTTCCCTTCATGCTTGATGCCTTTCCTGACAGTGATGACATCTTCCAGCAGGACAAGTGTCTATGTCACATTGCCAAAATCATGCTAGTGATTTGACGACTGTGGTAGTGAATTCATGTTGATGTCTTCGCCACCAAATTCACCTTATCTGAGCCCGATGGTACACTTATGGGACACTTATCACTCACCAGCTCCAAGCCCACAAACCACCAGCTCATAATTTATGGGTCTTGTGTGATCCCTACACAGACATCTGTGTGCCACATACTTCCAGAAACCTACTGTGCCATGTCTATTGCAACTGTCAAGAATCTTCTTCCACCAATTTGACTATAAGTTTCATAGAGCTTGGCATCCTACATCTCACTCTATGACTTCTATTGATATCATTTAGAGTCATCTGCATGCCTAGCTTGTCTCAAGCAAGATTTATCATTAATTTGTCTACGTTCTCTCTCACACACAAATAGTCTGAGATTATTCCTATTCTGCTAGTTTTCAAGCACATGATTTTTTTTATTGGCTTCTATTTGAGCATTCACATCCTATACACAGTTTCTTTTAAAAATTTGTTCTCGGCACAGATATAATGCTCCATATAAAAATGTAATCCACTATTGATGATATAACATGACTTTGAAATAAAAATGGACAACTTATAAGGCCATAAAACAATTTGATGACGTTTTATATAAAAATTGAAGAGGTCATAGGAAGACAGTGCTCACTTTCAATTCGATAAGGATAGTCTGATCACATTTTATGTTTTTTTAATGTAGTACTTGCTGATAACATGTAGCCCCAGATGTAAGGGAGGAGTGGGAACAGTGAATGAGCGAGAGGAGTTTATCTCTGAAATTTTGGTTTCATTATTGGTACCTACTGTGGATGTGTTAACAATTATCGTCTATGGCTTGGCTTTCTGTGTTTCAGCCTCAATGTTGTTCTTGTATTCCATTGTCAGTATTGTTAGTGCTCAGAAATAAGAAAAGTAAATTTTTACAGTATTTAAGTTGCTGGTTTCTGGGTAGACCATCAAATATTTACAAAGCTTTTGACTTACCACTCAAAAGTTCTGTCTTTCTAGAACACAGAAATGTTGGTGTAGGCTGTTGTTATCAGGAAACATTTTGTAAAAAAAAAGTCTGCAATTGGGAACAGCGAGACATGAATAATGAGGATACAGTGAGACATGTCTCACTGTTCCTAACACTTGTTCTTTATTCCTGACAATATTTGCTCACTTTGTGAATTCAGTACTTTTAGTCCGAAAAAACTACTTTTAGGCCTTACAATGCCCAGGAGAAAGATGAGTAATAAGAAAATAGGAAGATTTTCAGAAACTGCAATGAAGGAAGCCATCACAATGGTGATCGAAAATAAAAAGAGCATCAGGAGTGCATCTAAACAGATTGGCTTACACTTGCAAACTGTCAGTAGCTATGTTAAGAAATCATCATCATCATCATCAGTTATCTGCTATATTAGCAGGTCCTTTGCCTCTCCATTTTCTGCGATCCATTGCTTCCTTCTTAAGGCTGCTGTATGTTGTACCGTCCATCATGTCATCCAGTATCTGGAATCTCTTCCTTCCTCGCTTCCTTTTCCCTTCTACATAACCTTCTAAAACTGTTTTTATCAGTCCGTCATTTTTTCTTAATATATGCCCAATCCAATTTCTTTTTCTTCTCTTTATTACATCTAGTAACTGCCTTTTCTCTCCCACTCTTCTCAGTACCTCTTCATTTTTTACTCTGTCCATCCAACTTATTCCTTCCATCTTCCGCCATGTCCAGATCTCAAAAGCCTCCAGCCTTTCTCTATCTTTTTTCCTCATAGTCCATGTTTCAGCGCCATATAGAAGAACACTCCATACAAGACATTTTATGAGTCTCTTTCTGAGTTCTCTGTCCATACCGCTGCAGAAGATTCTCCTTTTCTTATAAAACGCCTCTTTTGCCATTGCTATCCTTGTTTTAATTTCTGTGGTGCACTTCCAGTCGGTGTCTATCCTGCTTCCAAGATACTTAAAATTTTGCACCTGTTCTAGTTTTTCTCCATTCAGCACAATTTTTAGTTCCTTATTTCCTCCTATTGCCAATACTTTTGTTTTATTTGTGTTAATTTTCATTCCATATTTTTTTCCGTTAGTTGCAATGGTGTCCACCAAATCCTGTAATTCTTTTTCCCCTGTGGCTAGAAGGACCATGTCATCAGCAAATCTCAAGCACCCTACTCTTCTTCCTCCAATTTCTACTCCTTTGTCATCTAATGAGCATTGGTCAATCATATTTTCCAAGTACAGGTTGAAAAGAGTAGGTGATAAACAGCATCCTTGTCTTACTCCTTTCCCTAGTCTGATCCAGTTTGTACTTTCTCCTCTCACTTTAACTGAAACTTTTTGATTAAGGTACAATGAGTTTATAAGTCTTCTGGTTTTCCAGTCCACTCTCTTTTCCCTCATAATAGTCGCCAGCTTGTCCCAAACCACATTGTCAAATGCCTTTTCTAAATAGATGAAGCACATATATAGGTCTCTTCCTTTTTCAATAAACCTTTCTCCTAAGATTCGTAGGAGCCCTATTGCATCTCTGGTGCCCGTATTCCGTCTAAAGCCAAACTGCTCCTCGCCGAGATTCTCCTCTATTACTTTTTCAAGTCTTTTATTAATTATTCTTAACATCACTTTGGCTGCATGTGAAATGAGGCTGATTGTCCTGTGCTCGCTGCATTTCTTGGTTCCTTGTTTTTTCGGCAATGGAATCATTACTGTTGTCAAAAAGTCCTCAGGCCATTCACCACTGTCATATATTTTATTACATAACCTCAATATTTCTCTTATTCCATTGTGGTTCAAGCATTTTAGTATTTCTCCCGGTATTGTATCTGTACCTACTGCTTTGCCATTTTTCATTGCAGCAATAGCAGACTTTACTTCTTCCATTATGATGGTCGGTCCTTTCTCTTCATCACTTACACTGTTGTGTTATTCAAGTTCCAGAGTTTCTGGTTTGCTATTTGTGTCATATAGCTCTTTTATATATTCTTCCCATCTCTGGAGGACATCGTCACGATCTTTATACAGTACCTCTTCATCTTTACTCAAAATTTCCATAGTAGCACTTCCTGATCTGTTTTGTTCCCATGTCATAGTCTTTACTCTGTTGTATAGTAAGTCGTATCTTCCTTTCCTGTCCAGTTCTTCAATTTCATCACATTCCTCTTCTAGCCATTTTTTCCTAGCCTGCTCTGTTTCTCTTCACAGTTCGTTATTTAACCTTCGGTATATCTTTCTTGCATCTTCAGTGTTCTTGTTTTTCAATTTTCTTCTCTCCTCCATCTTGGAAATCATTTCTTGTGTGACCCATGGATTTTTTGACCTTTTCCCTTTTACATATCCTATATTTTGCTGTCCTGCTTTAATGATTCCTTCTTTCAGCATATCCCAGTACTCGTTGGCATTATCAGGTGCTTCTTTGTCTCGTAATGTGTTTAGAAAGTCCCGAGACAGCATTTCTGTAATTTGTTCTTTGTTGGACCTTATCTTCTCTAGATCCCATTTCTTCACCATTGTCGCCTTTTTCAGTTTTTTCATTCTTATTTCTATTTCTGCCATAAGTAAGTTGTGGTCACTATTAATATCTGCACCTGGTAATGTGTGCACCTTCTTGATTCCATTCCTGTATCTTTCTTCTACCAGTATAAAATCGATTTGGTTTCTATATTTATCCCCTGGTGATTTCCAAGTGTAGAGCCTCCTCTTATGGTTCTTGAACCATGTGTTTGCCACTATCAGCTGCCTTTCCCTGCAGAAGTCAATTAACCATTCACCTCTGTCATTTCTCTTTCCAAGACCATGACTGCCTACTATGTTTCCCTCTTTCCCTTCTCCCACAATGGCGTTCCAGTCTCCCATTACTATTTTGCAGCATTTTTTATTTTCGTCCATTATTCTCTCTATTACATTGTACGTTTCCTCTACAATTTGGTCATCATGTTCTGAAGTTGGCATATACACCTGGACAATCAGTAAATCCTTTTGTGCTCCTTTCAGCCTTACACCAATAACCCGGTCATTTGCATACTCTACATATTCCACACATTTAGCCAATTCCTTTGTCATAATCATTCCTACTCCATTAATTCCTTTTACTTCTCCTCCTGAGTAGTAGAATACATATTCATCTGACTGCAACTCTTCATGTCCATTCCATCTTACTTCAGCAAATCCTACGAGGTCCATATGATTCTTTTCCATCTCTCTTTTAAGGTTTTCTAGTTTTCCTGCTTGTAGCAGAGTTCTGACATTCCAGGTACCAATTCTCATTTTGATTTTTTGCCTCCTTTCAAGTTGTCCCCCCCGGAGATCCGAATGGGGGACTATTTTACCTCCGGACACTGATTTAACATGAGAGGAAGCCATTTTTTGTGCATAAAATGGAGACTGCATTATGCAGGGAAGATAATCTGCGGTGGTATTCCGTTGCCTTCCGCAGTTCTGGAGGCCGCCCCTAACATGGGATACAGACGCCTTTTGCAGCTGCCCGCTCCGGGTCAGACGCTGCATGAGAAGTATAGGTTGGAAAATGAAAGACCCCTAGCCCTCGAAACCTAATAGCGTCAGGGTCGGAAAAGAACAAGAGCTGGCCAAGGGTGGCCAGATAGGAAAGATAAGAGTGAGGAGCCTGGCATAAGTAAGTGGAAGCAATGCCAGGACTCAGCTCGGGGCCCCGTGGTCGCCAGCCACGTATCACTAGGTGTGACTCCCTGAGGTGATGTTAAGAAATAATTGTATGGATAATGCTTCAAAAATGTGTCCCATTTGGTGAATTGCATTTCCCCATCAGAATTAGAGTTTAATTTGTGTGATATTCAAGTGTATGCTATAAAATGTTTTATTGATTTATTATGAAAGACTGTCATAACCTAGCTTATGAATTAGATGTTAAAAGTAACATTGTTGTACCCAAAACATGGACTGAAAATTAGGAAGTGTCCACTGACTGGATGCAACTTTTTTGACAGATATTTCCCCAACTGTCTCTTCAAACAGTAGAAGAATTCAGTTAGCCTAGAACTATAGGTTTTAATAAATTAAGTGTGTCAAACTTCTTTGATAAGACAAAAAAGTTATCAAATATCTTCCATATTTTTTCTGCTGGATCACACATTTTCAATATAGATGCAACTGGAACAATAGTGGACAAGTCATAGCACATTTTGGTCTTAATGGGTTTGAAAAAGGTTAACAAAACTATCAGTCCATAACATGGAACATTGGTCACAGCGTGTATCATAAATGCTCTTGGGAACAGCCTACCCCCACCCCCACTCCCAACGATATGTGTGAATTACGAAAAGCATGTGACATTAGGTGACCTGCTGGCACAGTAGGTCTTGCCACTAAAGGAGGATGGATGTACTCAGAATGTTTTTGAAGTCCATTCAGCACTTCATCAAGTTTTCAGCCAACTCAAAGTCAAATCCAGATTTGTTACTTGTGGACAATCATGAGAGCCAACCCTCAAAAGAAGCCATAGATCTGTGCAAGGACAACATGAAATCGATTATGATGATGCTACATCACTGAACCAATAAATTTACAGCCTCTTGAAGTCAGCATCATGAAAGCATTTTGCATATTTTATGATGCTGCTTTAGATACATGATTGATATAGCATCCGGGCAAACCATTTTCAAGTTACAATGCTGATCATTTTGTGGAAACAGCATGTCCCTAAGGGATGACTCCAGTTAATAACACTGCTGGATTTAAGAAGACAGACATTTTTCCATTTGATTGCCATGTATTCAGTAAGGATGATTTTCTATCATTTTTTGTTACTGACAGGCCTCGTCATGGAAGTCTGGAAACAGACATTGCACCTCACAAAGGCCCTGTGCCTGAAACTGATATGTCATACTCACCACATTTTGATAGTGAAATACTGTCTGCAGCAACTAGTTCTTCAAAACCACAAGAACGATTTATACCTATGACTTACCTCTCTCCAGAAGATATACAGGCTTCCTCAAAGGCTAAACCAAGAAAAAATTACACTCATCAATGACCTATGCAAAGAACAATGATTGCAACAGACATGTCAGGAAGGAATGAATTACAAATGAGACAAAAACCAAAAGGCATTAAGAGACCTAAATCAAAATGAGAATTATTTCTGGATGATGATAGTGATTTGGTGAAACAGAATTAATTTTGCAAGATTCTTCTGATGCTGAGAATTATGATTTGCCACAGGCGTTTCAAGAGTCAAAACTTGTTGACTCTTAAGACTCAGATCACTCACTCAAGTCAGGCGATTCTGTTTTAATAGAATTTTATGCAAAAAAGAAAATTTATTTTGTAAGAAAACTCTTTACTATTATAGAAGAGTCATCTGAGTGTAAATTGACATTTCTCAGCAAAAGTTTGGAGTTAGACAACAACTCAAGTCAGGTGATTCTGTTTTAATAGAATTTTATGCAAAAAAGAAAATTTATTTTGTAAGAAAACTCTTTACTATTATAGAAGAGTCATCTGAGTGTAAATTGACATTTCTCAGCAAAAGTTTGGAGTTAGACAACAAATTTATGATGTCTGTAGTAACTCATATTTCTAACAGTGACAAAAAAATGTATAATACTGTTACTGCCAAACCCTACCACAACACAAATCAAGATAAAATGACAACAATCACTCTTATGATGACTGCTAAAATTTGAGACACTGTCTCACTTCACCCACCAGTAAAAATTCATAGGTACAATCAGACACTTTCAGTTTTTTATTCTTTTTAAATGTAATAAAATGCTGCAAAATATAAGTGTGCCACTCTGCACATATTTAAGCACTTTATACATCATTATGATAAGATAGTATCCTAATCATTTTCTTTTTTGGAAAGTGTAAATTGATTCTCAGTCTTTGCACCTCACTGTTCCCTTTCCTCCCCTACTGTGCTGTAGCACTGTGCTTTTCTTTACTTCATCTTTTCTTTATTTTATTGGTGTCCTTGTCTTTGAATTTAAGGAAACATTTCTTCTGAAGACCCCCCTCAATTTTTGAATAGATAGTGTGTGCATATGTAGCTAATGTTTGTTTTTGTGTAAATTACACCCATAGTTATTAATGAGCTAAAATACAGATTAAAAATTATATAAACACAGTCTGAAGCATGTGAATAGTAAGCACTTAGCCATCTTGCCACTGAGGAAATAATTTTTATCAATTTGACAATAAGTCCACAATAAGCCCACCAATGTTTGTAAGTGGTGCCAAAACTGTCAGGGTATAGAATATATATCCTGTTGGATTTGCTACTTGGGTGATTTACCAATTATTTGAAGCAGTGCAGCCTTGGCTGCTTCATACTTGTTTAAAGGCAGTGGGAAGGGAATGACATCACTGACGGTAGCTGTATAGTCACCTATGTGCAGTGTGCGATTTGTTCTTTTACCAGTGGGGGGGATGTCTTAGGCGGTTAGTACAATTATATATGTTACTAGCTTGGACCGTGGTGTTACCCATGGTTAAACAGTTATTTATAAATAGATGTTAATGCCGAAACTCACTATTCACGAGTATGCACTATCAGAAAAGCCATCACTTCTTATATCTTTAAAAGTACATTATAGGTAAAGCTTATTTACAAAATCATTGTACTTATTCTGATGATAGAAAACTGAAACATGCGTTATTTTTCTACATAACCTCCCTGGAGTTCAATGCAGTTTTCCCGACGTTTTACGAGTTGTTTTTTTTTTTTTTTTTTTCATCAGAATATACGTTTATCGGTTGCATCTGTAACCAATTCTGCACCGCAGCAATGACGTCTTCATCACTTTCAAATTTTCTTCCCTGTAGTGCTTCCATTAACGGTCCAAACATGTGAAAATTGCTTGGAGCCAGGTTTGGACTGTATGGTGGATGTTCCAGAACCTCGAATCTCAACTTCTTTATTGCGTCAGCTGTCCATTTGGCAGAATGTGGGTGAGCGTTACCTTGTTGCAGGATGACACCTCTTCACAGTTTTCCACGACGTTTGGATCTATTGCAGGTTTTAGTTTCGCACGCAACACATCACATCCACCATACAATACAGACCTGGTTCTAAAGCCTCGTTTACGCTGGGACAACGTCTTGCAACATTGTGGCATGCTACGGAAATGTGGTGTGCGCCGTCTTGTCATTTAGTTCTAAATGTTTTGAAATGCTTAACTACTACATAACACTTTTTCAAAATTAATAAACAAACATATTAATAGTAAACTTTCAGTGTTCGGCTATACAAATTTAAATTATATGTAAAGTTTTACTCCAGTGCTTGGGAAATAAACATCCCAGGTTGGGATGCATAAACTAAAACCAGAGAAGGGGATAGTTTGATGCAGAGGGGGGGGGGAATCCCCCCCATCCCCCCCTGCAAATCGCACACTGCCTATGTGGCACAGTAAAGTGAAGTACTTTGCAGCATCAGTGAAAATGTTGTTAGTAAAGAGAATTGATTTTCTGACCACAAATCAAGTATGTTGTTGATCTGATAAGAACTGTGGAAGATTTGGTGGAGTGTAACTGTTGGGAAAGCGTTTGTAAGGCACCAACATTATTGCTCTGGGAGGTATCAGCAAGCGGAAACCTGTTGATTGGCCATGATATGGTAGCGACCATGGAAATCTTATGGCACGTCTCAGCTGGCCACGCTCCATCAATGATTAAAAATGGTTTTGTCACCTGGATGTCCAGTGCGATAGCACACATTGCAATGGGAAGAGTAAGGCATTGCTGCCACACTTGTATACTGGTATGAAGTGTGGGTTCTGCAGCACAAGTAAATATAAACCTCTGATGATTTTCCATCAAACAAAAGTCAATCAGGTCAATGGAAGGCTGCACTGAATGTTTGAATGTGGCGTCAGCCCATGCAAGAATACATGTGGCAAGCAGTTGGAAGTCACTTACACTCACATTATCAGACTTATGTGGTTCCATACAGTTTGGTGCACCATGCAATTGGAACACGCCATACAAACTGGAAAAAGGCCGTAATAGCTTCTCATGAACTTCAGTATCCATTGCATAGGTGAGAAGCTGCATGGCATG
Source organism: Schistocerca serialis cubense (assembly GCF_023864345.2). Lineage (NCBI taxonomy): Eukaryota > Metazoa > Arthropoda > Insecta > Orthoptera > Acrididae > Schistocerca > Schistocerca serialis. The sequence goes on along the minus strand of NC_064640.1, from coordinate 344,919,574 downwards.
TTCACTAAGTTTGTAAAACATAAACCATTATCATGGGTCACCAATGTAGGGATTCATATGGCAGTGGGTATCAGTGATACTCAAGCACTGAGACCACAAATTATATACTTTAACACTTTATTAACTCTCATAAGTGCAATGTAATCAGAGCACACTTTACAACATAGCATGAGATGCAAGAAAAAAAGAGGAACAGGACAACAAAGACAATTATTTCCAAAGAAGTACACTTGTTCATTGTTTTTTGTGTTGATGTTGACAGTTGCTGTTGACATTGGCAGTTAGCGCTGCCACATATATCTATGCCTGATGTCACTGAATAGCATATACTGAACAGAATTTACATATTTGCTTAGGGCCTATACAAGAAGATACCTTTTAAAAACAGCATATTTTGTCTTTATGACATAAATAGCTGTATTCAGCTTAGGGTGAGAGTGGTTTCATATCTTTAGCATTCTGGTTGATCCATTTCCCTTAAGCTATAATAAACTGAACCACCAACCTATGTTAAGGAACATATAAAACACAACCTATAATAGTAATTACATACACCTAAATATTTACATTTCTATTCTCTTACTCACTTTAATATGTAGCAGAGAGTCACACAATTCATTGAAAATTTCTTTAGAAAAGTGTTCAGTTTTCAGGTTTTCAGGAATGGCTACTATACGATATCAAATATGTAAGGCAACACAATTACAAGATAACAAGTTTACTTATGGGACCATCATGGATTAAATATCAGTCTACCCATTCTAAATTGCATTTCCTATTACTTCTTCAAATAACTTCAAGCAAATGCCATGGTTGTACCATATTTTTTCATTGTAAATGCATGGAACCAAAATCTCTATGAAGCTTGATGCAAGACATACTGGGTGTCCCAGCAAACAAATGATGCTTAACTACCAGGGGGACCTTAATCAACATGACTGCCTTTCTAGTAACTTTGTTCATTATGAAGATATCAACAGCAGTATATCTTTTTTTAAATAGCACCCAATATTTTATGTGATAATCCACTTCCTCTTCTCAAGACCTGTCCAAAAATTCACATAAACATGATGTTATTGAAAACATAACACAAAATTAATTTTGACTTTCATGTACTTGCAGTGTGGATAAGTGGGGTAATGTGAGTTGTCCATTTGCTGAAGTTGATGGTAAACAAATGGAAAGACAAGGAAAATGAACACCAGTCATTCAGTCAACCATCTTCAGTTGAAAGTTTTGTTGGAGTGCAATGTACACCAATGAAAATAACGTGGAATTTCTACCTGCATTGTGTGCCACTACAGGAGAGTGAAAGTCAGTTTCATGTTACATTTTTAATAACATCATTTTTATGTGAATAGTACATGGTGAAACATTTTTATGAACAAGTATTAAGGAGGGTAAGTTAATTACTGAATAAAAAACATAGCATATTATTTTAAAAAGACATAAAGCTTTTCATATGTTTATAATGAACAAAGTTACAAGAAATATAATCATGTGGCTTAATGTTCTCCTAGTAGCTAAACAACAATTGCAGGGTACAGTTTTCTTCTTGTTTCTACACAAAAAGTTGTTTAGGGTGGTCAAGATAAACAGGACACCCGGAATACAACAACAATACATAAAAATATTAAATAAACAGATGAAGAAAACTATTCAAATAAGAGTACAATTTTTCATTTGTTTGAATTTATGTTTACTTACCTTGTAGCACAGCTTGTGCCTATACTGAGGATCCCATGAATATATTAGGAAATCTAGTTCTCTGTTGTCAACCAAATCTAACTCAAATGTTTCGTCCCAGTCAAACACAAGATCTCCTGTCCTTACAACAGTTCTTGCTTTATGTACCCGATCACACTCCAGAACACAATATAAATCTCTCAGTCCTGAAGTAGCATTGCCTCCTGGAAATGAAAGTTGTAATGACTTGAAAACATAAATTTACGTGTTTTACATGAACTATCTCAAAGACAGTTAAACAAGAACCAAAAAAGGCATATCCACCGAAAGAACAGGGTGTAATATTAACTGAACAATGCAAAATAAATGTTTTGAGAAAATTGTTCTATAACATACTATTAACATACTTTATTTTTCTCAGAAACAGAAGTTTACAGAGATAGAGTATGAATTATAACATAATAGTTATTTATTGTGTCTTCCCTTGTGATTCACACCACAAGGTCTCATTTCTGAAACTTTAATTCCAGTTTCAAGCTTCATCATACAAGGTACTTTTTCCTTGGAATTTCAGTGATATGAGATATTTATTTGCTTAAAATGTAGCAATAGATTCTGCTAGAGGAAAACAATTATCCTTATGGAAAAAAAAATCTGGTGCTTAAAGTAAAATTATCAGTTTTGATATAAGAATGATGTAGATATTTGAGGGAACTTTAGTAGAAAATAGGCAGATGTAACTTACCACATATCTTTGGCCTACATTAGAATGTATGTAAAATTATTAAGATTTGTGTAATGTAATACATACTGAAGGAAACTGTCTGAGAAACAATGTGAGTCATTTTATGATTTAACTATATAATTTGGTGCCTGATAAACCAAAACTTTGTATTTCACAGGAAATGTTCTTAACAGCTGAATTATTATGTGATCATGACCCACATTACAGTTTGAATCTGCCTGCAACATTTATTGCTTGTTTTCCTTTCCAGACAACACTGTACAGTGTAAAAGTAAGCCACAGCAAATTGCAAAAACTGTCAGGTACAGGCTGTGATGGTACTATGAAGGTATCACATTAAAAATGAAGGGTGTAGATAACTGTCATTGTACAAAAATTAATTTACAAGAACATGTTGTAATGCAAACAGATGAAGCAGAAAGTTAAACCAACTTTATATTGGTCTGCTTTTCTTGTTCTACTGTAGATCTCTTGACTTTCACAATCACATTTTAACTTCTGTTCATTGTATTCTGTCCTGTAAAATATGACAAGTATTATAAAATGCATAGAGTGCTTCTCACTGTACAGAGATTTTGAGTCACTGACAGGCATAACAAAAATACTGCTACATATTTTACCTTTTGCCCAAAAGACCTTCTCCTGAAGTAATAAACACAATGCATTCCGACAAGTAAAACTCAAACACACATGACCACTGTCTCTGGCTGCAGTGACCAGAGACAGTGGCCATGTGTATGTGATTTGTGTGAATGTGCATGTTTTGTACTTCAGAAGAATGACTTTTAGGTGAAAGCTAAAATGGGTAGCAGTCTCTTTGTTGTGCCTGTCTGTGACCCAGTGTCTCCTCTATATGGTGAGTAGCAATCTATCCTTTTCATAATATTTCTATTATACCATCCACAACTTTCCTTGACATCACAAGTAATGGTCGTTAAAAGCACGATGGCTACGTAAATCATCAATTTTGCGGTTTAACTGTCACAAAAGTACTCCATTGTGTTTACCCATACACATCTCCATTTCACATGAAACTTACAGTGCAAGACAGATTGCACTAATTACACCTGGTCTGCATGAAATATTACCAATAGCAGAGGTCCCAGATGGCGTCGAAGCAGCTGAGGTTGAGGTAGTGGCACGGAGACCTCTGCCAGCCAGAAGATGTACCCAGAGCAGTCCACTGATTCCAGGCTCTGCTGGGGCATTTGGTTCACTGCCAAGAGCGGTGACTGGTTTGTCCATTTTGTACTTAAGAAATTCTGAAATATCAATTATCAGCATTTGTTTAAAATATAACAGAAAAATTAATTGAAATTAAAATATTTATTAAATCACAATTAAATATGGAATATTTGTTTATAAATTCATGGCCACATAATTAGTATTATAAACAAACTGTGTGATGTAGAAAATTCAGTAAAGACAGAGAATGTGGTGTCTTTGACAAAATTCCTCTCTTTATTAGAAAAGAGTACTGTTTGTCATTAGTTAAAAATTGCATTCACCAGTACTACTTTACTTATGCTCAAAAAATAAATCTCTAAAATTAATAAAAAATTCTTAACAAATTGTAACTCATATGCTTGCACCTCTGACGTCTGGTGCACAGGAATGCAACCTTAAGTCAACATGAAATGTAAAATTGAAAGATGGTTGTGACCTCTGTAGATTAGAACCAAGCACAAAAATCTAGCATTCTCCTAAATAGGAGTAGTTTCATTCTATATAAAATCAGTAAGATAGTTATGGATGATTTCTCAACTTGGATATTTTAAGGCTCCTTTTTTTGGAGCAATAAAAGCAGGAGGTAAGATAAAAATTTTGTTCAGTGTAAGGATACAGTTCAATGTAAGCAAATTGTTACTGTTCTAATTTGATCTTGAAAATACTCATTTAGCAATGTGAAAAGCCTCATTTCTTTTGTGTAATGTAGTTTAATTTGACACACCACAATTTAATATCCTTGTCAAAATATCCTTTCAAAAATAATTTTTCCTTTTGCAGTGGAGTAAGCACGGATTTCAAAATTCCTGGCAGATAAAAATTGTGCACCGGACCAGCTCATGAGTCATGCTTAGATAGCTGAGTTGGCAGAGCACTTGCCCTCAAAAGACAAAGGTCCCAGGTCTGATGTCAGCTCTGGCACACATTTTTAATCCGCCACGAAGTTTCAGATTAATTTGTGTTGTCCACATCCACACTTATTCAGGCTTGACAACATGGAGATGTTTGCTCCCTCACCTCCACTATACTTGAGCAAACCTTCTCCATGCTTTCCTATCAGTCACTCTTACTCTCTCTCTCTCTCTCTCTCTCTCTCTCTCTCTCTCTCTCACTCACTCACTCACTCACTCAGCCACTCGTTCTCTGTCAAAAGGGCTTTCCAACATGTTATGAACAGACAATAATTTTACCTCTGTTTTTATACAATATTGATAATCACTCTACAACTGACAATTATAATATGCTCTGAAACCAGCATTATGGTACATAATTTAAAGATATTTATTATTATCAATGACCTGAGTTTCAAATCACTCTTTAAAAAGTGTAAAAACTCTTCATGTTTTGTCACAAATATTTTAGAACAGCATTGTAACTTTCTATTAGTAGTAGTAGTAGTAGTAGTAGTAGTTTTACTCATCTGCAGATCTCTTTTTAGAAGGATATAGGACATGTCAAAGTACTTACAAGGTTAGATCAATTTAAAATAAGCTAATTTGTATACATATATATTTACAGACTTCTAGTTAGACATAATCGTTAGATTTACTCCTGGTATCCAATACTTTTTTTACAAATAACTTATTAAAAGAATGTAATACCACACCGTTCACTCATATCTCACTATCAGTCACTGCACACACTACACACACATTGTTTCATAACACTTCACTCACTACACACTACAAAGTTTATCTGTTAAATTTCTGTGATTACAAATTGTTGTTCTGGAAGGCAGGTTTAGCTCTCATGTTGTTCTACTGTTATTATTTATTTATTTATTTTTTATTTAAGAGGTCTATAAGAGTTTAGCAAATTTTTATAGCTTGATCAATTTATAATTGTGATATTTTCTGAACTACTTTTTTAAAGAATTGTATGAGAGTTTCAGCTGTAATTTAAATATCAAAAATCTTTGTCCTAATGCGAGGCTTACTCTGGACATTGGAATCTGGAATATACTGTTCTGCTGAACTGAACATGTGAGGTCATTTCCTATTAAGTGTAAATCTCTATTTTTACATAGATGTCAATGTTTGTTCAACTTTCTTCTCCTGCAAAGTTTTACATGTCTGTTAAAAGAAATGTTTCACACCATTCTGCATAATGGAGCTGTAAAACATTTGTACAAAACTGCAAAAAGCTGATTTGAATGATACTTAACTTGACTAGTAATCTCGGTTTGATGAAGATTATATTTTGTGTTCTTAAGTTTATTACACAGTAACAAAAATTAAAAGCAGTGATATTTGTAGTGACAAATCAAATACATTTTCATAATTTCAGAAGCTATATTACATTACCTGCAGGATTTATATCCAGCAGATGAGAGCGAGGATCTTGAGTTCTTGTTGGAGAGGGATTTGGGATATGTCGTGATTCCAGATCCAACAAATGACGCATGCGTCGCATGGAACTGGCACGGCCCGTGGACGTACTGAGACCTGTCCCACTACCTGAACGTGATGAGTACTGATGTCTATCCAATGTGCTTGTCACATGAGGTCGATATGAGTAGTAAGGTTGTTCCTTGGGTAAAAGAAATATCTCATAAAGTATGGTTTTCACATTTGTTTAGCAAAATAGCTCTATTTCAGAATTAAAGAATCAAGACAAACAGTTGCATAGCTCCTGTTTCTTGTATTTTGTTTTCAGAACGACTTTCTGCAAATGTATGCTGCTCTTGGCACATTAGTGTATTCCTAGAATAATGAACAAAATTGCCAAAGATCATTTATTAAGATGTTCAAAGTAATGTGGTCTCTATAATCTACTATTTTTATGTTGGATATTTTTGTCGCTTTACATCTAATAACTTAATTTTGAAATTTAACATATTTTATTATAATCCAAGGCTAACAGAGAAATAAGTCATTTGTTGGTATATTTCTTACAATGATACAACTTCACTCTGATATTGTCCAATCAGAAGTATATCAGAAAAAGTGCTGTATTATCATTGTTATTTCCTGTGCAAGGTTACCTAGTTACAAAACAAAAACTCATTATAAAGGTATTTTAAGACTAAATAAAATACTAGCAAAATGAATTTTACTGGATCCCTAGTAGAAATTTGGTACATCTACATTCAAATTCGTTATTTTGCTCTTCAAAACATAAATTTTATGATATGTGTACAAAATAGAACAGTTTTAGATACACTGTACTGCAATAACATATCAGACATAGAGATAAAGTTAAGATTCATTTAAATTCTGCACAATGGGTTTCTACATATGATAATAAAAATGACTCCAAACTTCTAGAGATTTATGGCTTCCTTAAAGCACTTATGACAAATAATAATACAATCTCTTCAAAATTCTTAACAAATTCCATGGATTTTTTTCCCAGTCCTTGTACTCTGAGTTGTTATTCAGTCTAGCATAGTGTTAATATGGCTAAAAATTTTTCCTTCATATGAATTACTACTTAATAAAAAGTGAAAATTAACTAATAACAGCTTGTTAGTGAAGGTGATATCTAGCGTCCTGATTTCTATTTCAAAATCTTTCCTTCTTAAATATATTTATTTTAATCCTTTGTGTTATCTACTTTTTCAGTCTACAATGAAACATACAAAAGTAATTTCATATAGCATACTGACTACAGAATGTGTTTGTAAAGTTGTGCTTTTATGTTATTGTCAAACATTTTAGCTGACTCAAACATTTTTATTTTTTGCACAAGCAGGACCCCACAGCTCAATGACAAGTTCAGTGAACACTGATGATTAAAATTTTTTACAGAAAAATAAAAGTCTTGTTTAGTTTATCTTTTTGTAATTTTTAAACTATTGTTTACAAATTTCCATGCTGTGTACCACATCATATATTTTGAATATTTTGGAAGCTTGCTGTCACAGAAATACATTTCAAAAGAAATAAACTCTTATGATTAACAGTTGTGTACTAGACAAATTATGGACATTGTATGATATTTCGGCTGTTGTATATATTTGATTTCAGTGCACCTTTTTACGATTTGTGCTATTTTTCACTTTTATTGCCTTTTGTGGTAACAAATCTTAAGTGTGATCTATTTGTTACCAATATATTCACAATGCTAACATTTTTGTGCCAATAAAGTTCACTTTGTGCCAGTAGCTGATTCTATCGTGCATCTTCCTTTATGCAGTGCACATTTCTAAGTATGGTGTTGTTCTCTTTCAATTTGTTTCACTCTTATTGTAGGCTTATATTTTATTCTGCTCTTACTGCTATGTGAGTTTATTTATTTAGTAGCAAGTAAATATATTAAAAATCAGCAGCAAATGTTGTTTCCTGGTGAGGGTCAAAGGAAGAAAGACAAATTTTTAACCTCACTTTAATGGCAAGATTGTTAGAGGTTGACAGTGGGGTTTGGGTCAGTTGCTCTTGTTACACAGTTAAGATAATGAGGTTATGATTTTGTGTTGCGTGTGTGTGTGTGGGTGTTTTTTTTATGTGGGTGGGTGGATGCATGCAAAATGATGACACACCAATAAGGTACATGTACTACAAATGCCCTACAACCAGAGCTACTGCAATGATTGTCTGAATTGGCAATACCTCTTACTCAATGTAATACACATCTCCCGTTGAAAAGCTTGCAACACACACTACTAGGCTAAAGAGAAAGCAGAGGGGAAAGGATCTAATAATTATCAGCAATTTGCAAATGCAGCAAATACAAACACTACTTATGGAAATAGTGGTAATAAGTGGTGAGGACTACATTATGGTCACAGCATGTATGCCTGGGGTTCTCATTCAGAATGACAAAAGGATCATAACGGCAGCCCATGATGACAAATTACATTGTATGAGAGATGGTTTATTTCATATAAGTGAGGAGAGTTTGAATCAAGCTAGCATACAAATTGTATAAATAAATACTGCAAACACTAAACAGACTGCAACTGAAAAACCTAGTTCACTGGTATGTTTGTCCCCAAATCATGCGGTTATACATGAAAAAGACTGTATCAAACTGCAAAATTAGGTTCTCACAACTGGTTAAACATGACATTCTCTGTGAAACTGTTCTGACAGTCTATACCCGAAAATTAACTGGACCAGATTGTTAAAAATACCACTCATAATCTAAATTGATGTGATTAATTGGGAATAAACAGACCTGATCACAATCAGGGCATTCACATACTGAGTGGGATTAGTTAATTTAATGTGGCTGCACCATGATACAAAGAGCTACAAAAATAAGAAGTAAGCCTAAATTTTTAGTGCAGTGGATGGCACAGGTAAATTATCAGAAATTATATAGAAATATTTAACTTAGAAAAGTAATCAGTAACAGTACTTCAGCTCAAGTTTAAGTAAATAATTAAGCTAAGTACCCAAAGATATGTACAAAGGAGAATAATTAAATAAGGGAGAAACAGCACCCTCTCTTGGTATTAAAATAGTGCCAAGAAGGTTCTCAAGAAATGAAAACTGTTGTACAGTACTTAAAAATTTTGGAATAAGAAATGGGAAGATGTTAATCAAAATATGCTTCTCTATGAGATGAACAGCACCTACAGCTGTCAGACATACTGCAGCAAAATAGGATCATTCAGCAACACAAGGATTAGTATCTGCAAACTTGTTGATAAAACACTGCTCTGTACAAGGTGCCCCAGGCTCTGAACATGAGTAATTTTTATTATTTAAATTTTACAAAAAGTCTGCCTATTCTGTCCATAGCCTTTCAGATGATGTGACAACAATCAAACAGTTCACACTGGAATAGGCTGAATCTTTGGTATTCGCACCTGCCAATAACGCAGTGGCAATGGAGGATGCAGAACCAGCAATATTGGCAGCTAGCAAACTGGGTACGATGTTTGTCGACAGGGGGCACCCATGCTGTGTGTACTGGAGAGAGCCACTGGTTTCTGAGGAGCCAAGTTAGGCAGCTGTCAACTCAAGTCAGTTATGTGTTTACTAGCTTAGCATCTTGACATGTGGATATTCAGTCTCTTAGATGTCTGCAAGTGTTTACCAAAATCTCTACTGTTTGATCTTGATTATGTGGGTGGTTGATGTTCTGGCTTGTGTTCTTGTCTTGATTTGGTTTTTGCTCTTCAGACATTATAATGCCCACTGCTGATAACTTGTCATGGATAGAACAGTACAGATTTGTCATCAGCGAAGCTCGCTTGCCAATCAAATCATGTTGCACGATCACCTGACTTATGAGACTGAGGTCTTTTAGACCCTTGACCAAAGAACACCTCTTTCCTCTGTTCCAAGCTGCTGCCTAGAACAAATGCTAAATGGCTTAGTTCTTTCATTTTTTAGTTTTTACCTTCTCCTCCAAGATGAGTCTGAGGCTACTGGAGTTTTCTTGCCCACTGGCAAGCCTCACCATGTAATCCCCATGAGCAAATAAACCTATACAGATTCTTTTTCTGAACATGAGTACTGTCTATTAAGTACAAGTCCACACCACTTTCCAATCCTGACCACATCTCAGAGAGGGTGTGAAAAGTGGCATCAAAATTGGGATGCTGCATTCACCCTGTTTTTGGCTTTGAGATGCTGCATACAAATTATTGAGCAATGAGCAGATGCATGAAACCATCGCGCAGTGCCATCAAGATATGTGCTGCTGCAGATGCAAGAGGCCAACCGATCTCACCCGTCATTTCTGCCACTTTCACACAAGGTGACATCTTGGATATGGAGACCTAGCACCACCCAATGTCAGGCACCAATGTCATCTTGCTGTATAATGCCGCAAAGCCATTTGTCAATCAACAAATGTAAGTCACGAACTTCACTTTTAGGGATAAGATGCCACTGTGTCCAATATTGCCTGAGCTGTAACCATGAGCTGCCGCCGAAGACTTTTGTGTTTATGTGTGTGGTTTAAAATGATGTCTCTGGCTAGGTAACAGGAACAGCTGGAGAAGAATCCTTACAGGTAAACAAGGCCTGAGTAACTCTGGATGAAGAATGATGAACTGCAAACGTGCCTTAATGAGACATTAGTAAATGCGACACTGCAAAGCAGCACTGTTCCTGTAGCTAGCCTTGCTTCCCCATTTCTGGGGTTCCCACAGCAAGTTCTACCCCAGCCCATAATTAGTGTTGCAATGCGTTTACTGATTCCTACCTTCAGAGATGAACAAGGCAAAAATTTCCACATTTTCATACAAAGTGAAATAGCTGTAGGGAAACTGTTTGCATGAAGTGATGAAGTGTTGGTAGGAGTCACTCACCTTTAGTTGCAAGGAGAGGCATGCATTTATGTTAATACCATGGAAGGACTCAGAAATACCAAGGCATTTGAATCCTTGTACAATATGGAGATAAGCATAGCATTAGCTACTGTAGGGACCAACTTTCCACCCTATGCCAAAATTCCAGAAAGGATTTAGAGCACTTTGCTGACAGAACAAGAGCTGTGTCATGTCACACATATGTACTATGGGAAAGTAATGAAAAGAATGAAACATTTATCAGAGAAGAAGAGGCTCACTGTGTTGATGTATTTGTTCGTGGGACTGGCCCACAATTAGGTGCTAAGGTAAAGTCTGCTTTTCTGAATAGACTAAGGGAGGCTATATGACTCGCATTTCTGCACAAGAGGTCTCGGCAGTTCATCCAATCTTCCACCAGGGTAGATGGGCATTCATTGCCTATGTGTGCTGTACTCATTGCAAATGCGCAGGTTCCAAAGCTCCTAAGTTTTTGGCTCTGGCATGTGCCTATTGTAGAAAGACCAGACATGAGAGAGAGACTTGTTGGTCTCTACAGCATCACTCAGCTAACCAAATGGGTTACGGAGGTGCTCAAAGGAATATGAATGTGGGAAATGCATACAGGAGCAGTTCTGCCACTATCCATCATTCCCCATCCGAAAAGCGAATCCAGTATGAGAGGTAGGATTCATTCAGCTGGGAAACGTAACTTTGCAAGGTAAAAATCAATGATAGGCAAGCTACGTTTATGATTCATACAGGCACACAAGTCTTTTTTTTTCATTTTTTTTCATTAAATCTACTCACAATCAAGAATTAAAACTACCACATTGCAGACTAAGAGGATTGGGAAAAAAGAGTAATTTACTCAATAGATTCACAATATGTGGAACTCTGGAAATAGATGGAAAGAAGTACCAGTCTATATTCAAAATAGTTTGGAAGAATGGCCACAATTTTTATGCCATTTTAGGCCATAATTTCCTGTGCCATTTTCAAGGCATAGTTAACTTCCAAACAGAAGAAGTCCAATTTGGGGGAAATGTCCACAATTTTGGCATTTTTTCCTGCTATAAGGACACAAGGGAGTCCAGAATGAAGGACCGCATTCCAACAACACACTAAACCAAATACTACAGCGTTGAAGGTTTTTTTAAAAAAAAAAAAAAAAAAAAAAAATGGAGAAAATATTGGGCGGTAAAGGGAAAATTGTTTGGACAGAGCTAAATAAGGTTTTTTTAAGAGGATATATTTTCTTAGTAGATGCATTAACAAGAAATGAAGTTTTAGACAGTAAACAGAAACACTGAAGTGCAGTTTATCTTGAATGAACACAACAGAAGAGTGTGTTTTTTTAACAGTGAGTATAAATAATTTTGGAAACAGAGATATAAAAATTCTGCAGTGTACTGCACTCGCCATTGTACATGAAGTAAATATTGACAAAATAAGAGCATGCCAAGAAAACGAACAGCCTGAAAGAACAGTTTGCATAAATTCTATCTCAGTTACATTCCCCATGAAAGCAGAAATTCAAAAGAAACTTGAACATTCATGTAAGGCATTTTGGTATGTGTTGTGCCCCATTCTAGCTGAATTTCCAAGTTTGTTTGAAGAAATGAAACAACTTCTGGCAACTTCTTTAACGTGCAATGAGATTCTTACAGGTGATGCTAGGCCTATAGTCCAGAAACCTTATCATTTACTATATCACTTGTAGCCCATAGTAGTGAAAAATATCTCAGATTTTCTAGAAGCAGGAGTAATTGAACCTCCTTTCAGCCCCTGGTCTTTACCTATAGCAGTTGTCCCAAAGAGAACCAGTAAAGACGAAAAGGCTTATCAAGTTTGTGTAGATATGTGAATCAATAATGTCACAAAACTGGACACCTATCCCCTTCTATAGGTTGATGATACTTTTGATCACCTTGACAAATGCAAATTCTTCACCACCTTATTAGATATGCACTCTGGCTACCATCAAACTCCTGTATCTCCAAAATATCAGGAAAAGACAGATCTTGTTGTGCCATCCAGGCATTACAAATACCTAAGGATGCCCTTTGGCCTCCAAAATGCACCTGCTACATTTCAACACTTTGCTGATTTACTTTTCCAAGATTTAAAGCTGACCATATGTCTCATATACCTGAATGACACAACTATCTTCTTAAGTACTATAAGAGAACATGCAGAATGACTGACAAATGTGCTAACTCATGTTAGTGATGCTAATCTAAGTTTGAAATTAGTAAAGTGCAGTTTTGTCCCATCACAAGTGCACTATTTAGGCCATATAAATGTGGAAGATGGTGTACACACCAGTTCTGTGGTTAACAGAGGCAGTGAATGATTTTCCAGTGTCAAGGAACATTAAATAATTGCTACTGTTTCTTGAATTAACAACTTACTATCATCATTTTGTAGAGAACTATCCAGCCACAACAAAACCGCTCACAAAATTGCTAAAGAAGGGAGCTCCTTTTGTTTGGACAGCAGAGTTGATCATTAATACTGAGAGAAATTCTTATAAGTTTACCTGTCTTCACATACCTGGATTTTGCTCTACCTTTTAATGTGGCATGTGATGCTGGCAATGTAGCTGTTGTCTTCATTTTGAGTCACATACAAGATGGTGGGGAAAAACCAACTGGTTACACATCACATCAGTTGTATCAAGCTGAGCAAAACTATAGCACTACCAAAAAGGAACTTCTGGAATTTGTTTTTGGCACCCATTACTTTTGGTGTTACCTATGTTGATGACAGTTCATAATAATTACAGATCATGCAGCTTTACAATGACTTTCGAGTTTAAAAGATCCCAGCAGCTGACTTGACATATGGGCCTTAAAACTTGATGAATATGACTAAATAGTCAAACACAAGCCAGGCAAGCTAAACCAGAAGGCAGATGCCTTGAATAGGGAAATTAAGATCCTGCAAGTGGATGATATGCTTACAGAGGAATTAAGAATGTCACAAGAACCTGATGCTGAGTGTAAGAAATGGGCCATCTCACCAGATTTTGTACGCGAGACGACGTTTTATATAAGAAAATATGTGTTGGAAAACAGATAGTAGTGCCAATGCCTATCTGTAAGTGAATATTGCAACAATGCCATGATAGCATACAAGTGTGTCACAATGGGAAAAGCACTACGCAAGCACACATCGCGGGCTGTTATTGGTGGCCACAGTGAAAGATGTTGAAAAATAATACGTTCAAACTTGTCTCCTGTGTGCTAAGAGAGGGCAAGGGTGAAGACCAAATAAACCTTTCAAAAGCCGCAATCACAGACCTACTTCCTATGCTAGTCATGTCCTTCCTGGAAACTGTTTGGGTATGCTTTTGCTAGGCATGCACTTAACCAGCCATCCAGCCCACAGCCAGCCTGTCATTCTGCCATTTCCAAAACAAAGTCATTCTGTGACCTCTGACGCCAGCCATATCTGTGAGCAGCCTAATCAGCAGCACCATCATTTGCAGTCAGGATGGACTTTGTCAGCAGCATGCTCTCGAGCCACCTCAACATCGTTCCAAGTAGTCCTTCCTTGCCACTGACCACAGTCTTGTGAGTCCAGTACGTTACGCTCCACAAGCCACTACACCATCACCACACAGCTGCCACTCACATGCCAACCATGGCCTCACTGGATGGATGTTGCCATTGTTCACCTCAGACCCCTGCATTGTGGGGCTTGTCAGTTACAAATACTCTGAGGCAATCTTACTTCAGTGATTAAACTTTAACTCTGGCTGAACCTTCTTACTAGTGGATACTGTGTAACCTTATTTCTTGCTGTCCAGAAGTGACTCTTTATTTTGTTCTTGTCATCAAGGGGTCACCCTTTAATTTTATATTACTCATGTTCCATGTTTGCTGACTTAATAAATTGTTTGTTCATCATTACCAGTGGCACATCAGTAAGTGTCCTCTCCCCTTGTGGTCAAAGACATAAAAGGGGGAAACAGTTCTGTAGTCAAAAGAATGCTAGAATCCCACTAGACCTAGTAGGAGATTATGTAATGATATGACATATCATCATGAAACCATGCATAACTAAGAAATTTACATGCACCTCAGATGGAACACTTCAGATATTGCATTTTGTGTCACATCTCAGTGCTGAATTACAGCTCCCAGACTGGAAAACTGTACTTCATTTTTATTGCTTAAACAAGTATAAAGGTAGCAAAATACCATCTGCTGTAGTGGATTCATCAAAGCTCAGAAAGAACCATTCAGCACAAAAGCCAATGTGCACTAATATTGTTACACAGTAACTGATGAGTTCACATTGCTATTATTTTCATTCCGCCTCTCTATATGATTTATAGGCTAAAGACTGAGAACAAATTTTATCTTAAGTCTTAGGTGGGAGGCAGAGTTAGTATTTTATATGCAAATCTGTTTTTTAACCATGTTGATGATTCTGTTTTGTTTTTGCCTCAATCAGACCCTGATAACTAGTATATTTTGCTTAAGCGTTGCATTTGTGTCATTCTTGAAAAGTTACCTATATGCCTTATAGCTTCTTTTAAATATGAGTTCAATATTGCTATTGCCTGTGCAGTACCTCTTCTCCATTGGATTGATACTGCAGACAATAGCCTGTCCTCTATGGACATCTGAACTTTGTCAAACAATACCATCCACACAGTTGATGCCTGTGCGCCACTGTGTGTTCTAACAGGGCTCCACATGACTTGCAGACCCCTGTGCTACTAATACATCATTACTTTTACATTTGTATGTTACATGGTCTACATTATCCCAGCCTCTTTTATTCATTCCTCTATATTTTATTATCTGCCTCTACTATTGAATAGTTTTGTCATATGTTGGCATTATATCACTATGTTGAGACATACTTGCTACATAGTTTTCACCATTGTCTGGTGTGGCAAGGTCATGTTCAAAGTTTATAGAATATGAAAACTTGCATTACAAAGACGCAGATCACAACCCATCATCTTGGAGAAGGCTGCAATGTCGTTTCGAAGGAATCTGCAGAAATAAGATCCCACTCTGCTATGAAGCAAAACACCTATTGTTCTACCACCACAGAACAAGTGCAATCCAACATTGCACCACATGCCTGGTCTGCAAGTAGATATTGGCAGTGAAATTCAGCAGATTTTGTGGAATCCATTTTTTCTTGGAACATACTGAAGATAGTTTATCTAACATGTAACATATTCAACTGATCCCTGACTGATAGTCAAATTAATGCAGTCTTTGTTCCATGGCATTAGAATCAGCTAGTTCAACACAGTCCCATACTCCATTCTGGTTTCACCCATGTGTTCCACCTAGAATTTCACTCCCCACACATAGCAAGTAATGCTGCATAATAACAGACTACTATTCAAAGCATTCCATTGCTATATCCTGGGACCTGAATTTCGGCCCACCGCACAGCTGAAAGAAACTCTGAACATCATTACTGAACCACTCCTGTTATGCATTCCAGAATACAACTTCTCTCTCTGTTTAAATCCTACTTTTTTAGCTCTTCCAGATACTACACACTGGACTCGCATACGGGAGGACGACGGTTCACTCCCGCGTCCGGCCATCCTGATTTAAGTTTTCCATGCTTTCCCTAAATCGCTTCCGGCAAATTCCGGGATGGTTCCTTCAAAAGGACATGGCCGAATTCCTTCCCCATGCTTCCCTAATCCGATGAGACTGATGACCTCACAGTTTGGTCTCTTTCCCCAAATGACCTAACACTCCCCCCCAGGTACTAACAACAATGAGTATTCCTTTCCTCGGAGTAACTGATGGCACAAAGACACCAACAAATTTCACTAGATGGAGCTGCCATTCATATTGCAGCGTTTTGCCGTATTTTACTTAATATAACTGTTCTTGCAGTGACTCTTGCCCTGCTTGCTATTCCAATACTGAGTGTGACTATAGACTGATGTTTCACATGAGAAGTGTCCCATTTTGCAGTTGTCATTTTACAATTTTGTTAATCAAACCTATTTAATTTTATACATCATCCTGTTTGATATTCAGAAAGATTTAATCAAGTATTTGACTTGATTCCTCCCATGTATCAATACATTTTCAGTTACTTAGTGGACATAAATGGTGATGACAATGAACTCAAAATAAATTTGATTTACAATGCTTCCATCCTCCCTGATCGCAGCTAAAACAGACTGTTGCATTTCAAATATATGTTCTGTGACTTCAATCTGCCTTATCATTAGGTTGTCACTGAAATGGTGCCACCCTGGTGGTTACCTGTTCACCATAAGGATGTTGAACACTGTGTGTTCAAGTTATTCTAAACGAAACCAACTGCAGCCTGACGAGGAGGTCTTTCAACATCAAGCAGACCCTGTTCTAATACAGATCACATTGTGTCCATTACCTCTTCTAATAATACTAGAAACCTATCATTCATTTGCTTTCTTAATTGTGAAAATGATCGACCTTAAACATGTACTGATTATTTTTACTTTATATCCTAATCCTTCTCGTACGAGTGTTTCAGTTGCTTGTACACCTCAATGCTGTTTCTGAAACCAGCTTTGGCTACTTCTGTAACACCACTGCCACCACAGTCCTGCATTGACAACTGTAGTCACCACATATAACAATTATACTCACCTACCAAGATTTGAATTGTTAAATGAAATTAAAATATTGCATTTTAAATAAAAACCAAATATTGTTATCCCCTAGATTTAGGGCCCCATTTAGACTGTTATGTTCACCCATGGTGAACTCTTTCAGGAAGAGGGGACGCAATGTACCACGTGCCCCCAGGCCCCAAACGTAAGAAATTTTAATTATTTGAGTTTTGCAAAGAATCTGCCTATTTCATCCAGCACTTTTCAGTGATGCTAGAACATTCAAATGGTTCATGGTGGAATAAGTCAAACTGCTGTTAGCAAAGGAGCTTGTCAATCAAATAATGTCACAAGATCACCTGATTTGTGAGGCTGAGAACTCTCAGAGCCGTAACAGAAAAACATCTCTCTCTTCTGTTCAAAGCCACCGCCTAGGGCAGACACTAAAGGGCTTAGCTCCTTCACCTTTGAATTTTCCTCTCTCCTTTGATTTGGCTGGGGCTACTGGAGTTATCTTCTCTCTTTCCCCTGGTAATCCTTGCCATGTAAAGACCATGAGCAAATAAATCTATACAGTTTCTTTTTATAAACCTGAGTACCCTATATTAATTACAAGCACACAACACTTTCCAATCCTGACTACTCCACCAAAGAGCTGTACAGCTCAAAATTGGCAACAGTAAAATGGAAGCGGAGTTTTTTTTTTCAGATAGTCCTTTAGTAAGTAATGCAGACAGCATTCATTTCTTATACAAATGCAAAGATGAGTGGTATGGACCTTAGTACCTGTGGTTTGCATGGATTGAAAGATAGTACAAAAGAAGGCAATAGGAATGACTCATAAAAGTACTGTTTTATATCACTCTCTTGTACCTTAATGGAAGAAAAGGAAGGAGGCTTTAAGTTCAATAAGTGTCATTGGTGATTTAGTTACAGCAGATGCTATAGTGGAGATCCAGAACATTTTGAGGTAGAATGCAATTGCCACCTCATACAAAATTTCCAGCCTTTTCCATCACAACTGGTGTACATTCTAAAAACAACACCCAAATGAAATGTAACTTATTTGTTTTACAGGTGCTCTCTTGTGGATTCATGAAAGCAATCACGTAGATTCCACTTTTTCCACTTCAGAATAATTTATGACTTGCTAACAGACTGTTGGTTATCACAGAGAATGTATTTTCTCAGGATATTTATATATCTTAATATGATATTAGAAAGTCCTGCCTAGACTGCAAGTACTGTAGAAAGTAACCATTCTCTGGATATTTGAGGCACTGAGCAGTTGATAGCTACGTTAACAAGATTGAAATTATCACTAAGTTTTTGAACAATGACTTGCCTCGAAGTCAGGGGTTGTATCAGGTAGAATGGGTGAGGAACAAGGAAGAGACTGCCAAGTGAACAGAATATGAATGTGGCATCAGTGAATCCACCCTGTCACAGACAGAGAAGTTGGAAGTGGCGCATAACATAGTGGAGGAAAGCACTAGGAGAGGTCTGTGTGTATAAACCACAGATGGAACTGTGTGGGTGTAGTTTCATGGAGTGAAGTGAGAGACTTGGGAACAGTAGAGGTAGTGGATGTGAGACAGGGGGAGAGGAGATGAGATCAACAGGAGGAATGCAATGTTGAGTCCTGCCACAATGGATCCACCCACAAAAGTCTAAAATAACTTCCAGCACTAACTCAGATCCTACACTCATCCCTATATTACTGTCCTGGAGGGAAAGTGGTCTTCTCAAAGCATTAATTTTGATACTGTGGAAAACTGGTGATAAATACCAGTCATATTCTACATATGGAATTGCAAGCAACAGGCAATATACACTGTTATGCACACAATGGGTCTGATTATGAAGTGAACTATGTTATTAATAACCTGACGTTGTGTAAATGACTTTTTCATGGTCGGGAGGGAGGAAATGATCCAGACAGAAGGGATAGAGTGTGGTGATTGCAAACAAATGTAGATAAATACAGTGGAGGATAAATACCAAGATGAGTTATTCTCCACCCAGACTTGTCTGATTTGTATTTTAAACTTCGCACTGCACTTTTCTCTTGGTCCATTCCATTCCAACTTCTTTTTTTTTTCTTCTTTAATGCCTTTGCCTTATAGCCTTTTTTTCCCTCTTTGCTTAAAAGCTATTGATTCTCTTATTTCAACCACTCCATAGTCTGTGAATGTATCTTCCTCTATCTCACATGTATGTAAGGTAGAACTAAGGAAGAGTTATAAGCCATCTTTCTGCAATATGATTCATCTTTAATTAAGTAATGTCCTTTGATTTAACATCCCACCACTAACAACCTCACTTTAGTTAAGCCAAAGATCAGTTTCATGACAAATCTGTAGATACAGGGTGTTTCAAAAATGACCGGTATATTTGAAACGGCAATACAAACTAAACGAGCAGCAATAGAAATACACCGTTTGTTGCAATATGCTTGGGACAACAGTACATTTTCAGGCGGGCAAACTTTCGAAATTACAGTAGTTACAATTTTCAACAACAGATTGCGCTGCGGTCTGGGAAACTCTATGGTACGATATTTTCCACATATCCACCATGCGTAGCAATAATATGGTGTAGTCTCTGAATGAAATTACCCGAAACCTTTGACAACGTGTCTGGCGGAATGGCTTCACATGCAGATGAGATGTACTGCTTCAGCTGTTCAATTGTTTCTGGATTCTGGCGGTACACCTGGCCTTTCAAGTGTCCCCACAGAAAGAAGTCACAGGGGTTCATGTCTGGCAAATAGGGAGGCCAATCCACGCCGCCTCCTGTATGTTTCGGATAGCCCAAAACAATCACACGATCATCGAAATATTCATTCAGGAAATTAAAGACGTCGGCCGTGCGATGTGGCCGGGCACCATCTTGCATAAACCACGAGGTGTTCGCAGTGTCGTCTAAGGCAGTTTGTACCGCCACAAATTCACGAAGAATGTCCAGATAGCGTGATGCAGTAATCGTTTCGGATCTGAAAAATGGGCCAATGATTCCTTTGGAAGAAATGGCGGCCCAGACCAGTACTTTTTGAGGATGCAGGGACGATGGGACTGCAACATGGGGCTTTTCGGTTCCCCATATGCGCCAGTTCTGTTTATTGATGAAGCCGTCCAGGTAAAAATAAGCTTCGTCAGTAAACCAAATGCTGCCCACATGCATATCGCCGTCATCAATCCTGTGCACTATATCGTTAGCGAATGTCTCTCGTGCAGCAATGGTAGCGGCGCTGAGGGGTTGCCGCGTTTGAATTTTGTATGGATAGAGGTGTAAACTCTGGCGCATGAGATGATACGTGGACGTTGGCGTCATTTGGACCGCAGCTGCAACACGGCGAACGGAAACCCGAGGCCGCTGTTGGATCACCTGCTGCACTAGCTGCGCGTTGCCCTCTGTGGTTGCCGTACGCGGTCACCTTACCTTTCCAGCACGTTCATCCATCACGTTCCCAGTCCATTGAAATTTTTCAAACAGATCCTTTATAGTATCGCTTTTCGGTCCTTTGGTTACATTAAACCTCCGTTGAAAACTTCGTCTTGTTGCAACAACACTGTGTTCTAGGCGGTGGAATTCCAACACCAGAAAAATCCTCTGTTCTAAGGAATAAACCATGTTGTCCACAGCACACTTGCACGTTGTGAACAGCACACGCTTACAGCAGAAAGACGACGTACAGAATGGCGCACCCACAGACTGCGTTGTCTTCTATATCTTCCACATCGCTTGCAGCGCCATCTGTTGTTGAAAATTGTAACTACTGTAATTTCGAAAGTTTGTCCACCTGAAAATGTACTGTTGTCCCAAGCATATTGCAACAAACGGTGTATTTCTATCGCTGCTCGTTTAGTTTTTATTGCCGTTTCAAATATACCGGTCATTTTTGAAACACCCTGTAAAAACACGACAGCAGAGCACATAGAGCATCTTAGATGTTAATACTATTTTATCTGATTTGGAACAGAAGTGGCATTTTGATAGAAGTTGATGACTTGCTATTCTTTTCAGGACTTTCTTTTTTCTCACACACTTTTGTGAAAAGTGGATAACAGACTCAGAACAGAAAATGTAAATTCTTTTCCTACTAAGTACCCGGCAATGTAATGTTCGGTGTTCTTTCTTCTCACCTGTCTTGTTCTATCTAACAAATTTTCTGCACTATATGTGAACCTTTGTGCTCGCTGTGCTTGTAGAACATCTCTGCTTGCCCTGAGACGTTCATAAATTGCACTTGTAGATGGTGTGCGTTGCAACCAAGCTCGATATTCATCAGCTGTGAACACACTTGGTGAGGATGGAATACGCCCTGAAATAAATTTTACAGTTTGAGTTATCTGGAGGAGACACCATAAGCATTCCTTTAAAATTAGATCAACAATGAAAATTTATTAACAAAGTTGAATAACTTGCTAAAAACTTTCTAAAGCCAAGATCACATAAAAATTTCTTTATTCACAAGCAACCAGTATTGATAGACATTTCTGTCATTTAATATTGGAGACACAGAAGTTTCAGTTTGGCCTTACAAAAAACAGAAATTGAACAGTTCATTTCCATATCTTCAAAATTTTTGTTATAAAATGCATTCATTTTGAATTGGACCTTAAGCCAAATCGTCACGTAAATAAAATGTAGTACATTATATAAATGTTTGTCATAAATAAAACATTTAAAAGCAAAAAGCAACTTGTGACATGGGCCATGTCCATATTTGTAGCACTTAACAGATGATTGTTATGGCACAAAAAAACACAGTAATGACAAACTAAAGCTTCTGTCTCAACTTTTATGTCAAAAGTCATAATATTAGATATATTCCATGTATAAGCACTATGTTACAGACCTGAAGATGACAACAAAGTCTGTCAAAACAGGATGTTTGTAAATAAAGAAATTTTTATGTGATCTTGGCTTACAAAGTTTTTACCATGTAAGACAGATTGCTTCTTCTGATTTCTCAAAATGAGAAAATTCAGTCAAGTTAATAACACTGCAATTGTCTAATTTTGTTTAAGAAAATATATTCATGTATTAAACACACCATGAACAAATTAATTTTCCAAACATCAAAACAAAATACTTTATGTAAGAATGTTGAAGATGGAAACAGTTATTTGAATGTTTGTATAATTTTGTGACTGGATTCAGTTTCTATAAAATTTGTTTATGCTGTAGCCTATGTCAAATTGTAAAATGAGGAACTAATGCTTAACCACTATTGAAAATGGCTGTCATCAGAATTTTTACATATAATGTTGGTCCTTTATTTTGTAGTATGGTGTGAGCTACAAAGCAGAAGAATTTTATGAAAACTTTGGTATTTCTAGACAGACCCCACAGAATTTGTAGCAAGGAGAGGAAATAGTATAATGAATAAACCTATTAATATGGAACCAAGGATATTTCATTTGTCTCTTAGACCGCACTGCTAGTCTGTACTAACTGCAATTGCGGGCTATGGTTTCAGTGTTTGGTTGCCTGCTGCTGCAGTGAGAAAAGTCCAGTGAGGACTTCTACTACGATGCTGTGGAGCCTGCAGCACTGTATCTACAATGTCCCAGCCTTATTGATTGGTGTATGTCCTGGACCTACATGCAAGAAAAAAGGTTGCCACCTATTTGCTGAAAAATAAACAATATGAAAAATACATGAAATTCTCGGGGAACTGGCAAAATTCCATGAGTTGGAATTCCACAGACACAGGAAGGAAAATATTTGAATTTCTTCCTGATGTGAACAAAAGGCTTCAGATAACACATTTTGAGCCAACTAGGGAACTGGTCCACTACCTTTCCAGACACGAGCTATATCCTACACATTGTGTCATTGAGATACTGAAGTGCACTTCTCACAATTGGCACTATCACCAAAACTGCTATGAGAAACAACTCTAATTAACAGGTGTGGTACTGTTGCAAGGGCAACAGATTCAACAGCTGGTGCAGTGTGTCACTCAACTTACACAAATACTTGCAATGGCAGCTGCATTTCAACAAACCACAACCACATCCAATATCCAAGAATTTCAAGGCCAGCAAGATGATTGGGCTGAATACCATGCTCAACTTGAAGTACTTCTCTGCCTGTGGCATAACAAGTATGAGTCTTGAAGCTCATTACCTTTCTAATGTTGGTGCTGAAATGTTTAGGTAGTCTGTCAGATTGTTTCTGGACTTTCAACAGGAGGACACTAAGTACGAATTGTTACTGCAGAAGTTAGTTGAGCTCTTCCATACTCAAATGCACTTAACAGTTGCCAGATACAAGCTTTCTAGGTTTAGGAAGCAACTGGAGAAGACAATTAACAGTGAGTCACAGAACAAAGAGGTCTTACCACACACTGCAAATTTAAGTGTTCGTGTGGACTATCCTATAGTGACATCATGCTTTATGACACAATTACTTATGCACTCATCTGCACTGCTATTTTGAGGGCTACTGAATCCTCCTTTAGAAATTGTGCCTTCTATTATTGGATCTCATACTACTGTAGATGTCACAAATGTAAATACACTCCTGGAAATTGAAATAAGAACACCGTGAATTCATTGTCCCAGGAAGGGGAAACTTTATTGACACATTCCTGGGGTCAGATACATCACATGATCACACTGACAGAACCACAGGCACATAGACACAGGCAACAGAGCATGCACAATGTCGGCACTAGTACAGTGTATATCCACCTTTCGCAGCAATGCAGGCTGCTATTCTCCCATGGAGACGATCGTAGAGATGCTGGATGTAGTCCTGTGGAACGGCTTGCCATGCCATTTCCACCTGGCGCCTCAGTTGGACCAGCGTTCGTGCTGGACGTGCAGACCGTGTGAGACGACGCTTCATCCAGTCCCAAACATGCTCAATGGGGGACAGATCCGGAGATCTTGCTGGCCAGGGTAGTTGACTTACACCTTCTAGAGCACGTTGGGTGGCACGGGATACATGCGGCGTGCATTGTTCTGTTGGAACGGCAAGTTCCCTTGCCGGTCTAGGAATGGTAGAACGATGGGTTCGATGACGGTTTGGATGTACCGTGCACTATTCAGTGTCCCCTCGACGATCACCAGTGGTGTACGGCCAGTGTAGGAGATCGCTCCCCACACCATGATGCCGGGTGTTGGCCCTGTGTGCCTCGGTCGTATGCAGTCCTGATTGTGGCGCTCACCTGCACGGCGCCAAACACGCATACGACCATCATTGGCACCAAGGCAGAAGCGACTCTCATCGCTGAAGACGACACGTCTCCATTCGTCCCTCCATTCACGCCTGTCGCGAGACCACTGGAGGCGGGCTGCGTGATGTTGGGGCGTGAGCGGAAGACGGCCTAATGGTGTGCGGGACCATAGCCCAGCTTCATGGAGACGGTTGCGAATGGTCCTCGCCGATACCCCAGGAGCAACAGTGTCCCTAATTTGCTGGGAAGTGGCGGTGCGGTCCCCTACGGCACTGCGTAGGATCCTACGGTCTTGGCGTGCATCCGTGCGTCACTGCGGTCCGGTCCCAGGTCGACGGGCACGTGCACCTTCCGCCGACCACTGGCGACAACATCGATGTACTGTGGAGACCTCACGCCCCACGTGTTGAGCAATTCGGCGGTACGTCCACCCGGCCTCCCGCATGCCCACTATACGCCCTCGCTCAAAGTCCGTCAACTGCACATACGGTTCACGTCCACGCTGTCGCGGCATGCTACCAGTGTTAAAGACTGTGATGGAGCTCCGTATGCCACGGCAAACTGGCTGACACTGACGGCGACGGTGCACAAATGCTGCGCAGCTAGCGCCATTCGACGGCCAACACCGCGGTTCCTGGTGTGTCCGCTGTGCCGTGCGTGTGATCATTGCTTGTACAGCCCTCTCGCAGTGTCCGGAGCAAGTATGGTGGGTCTGACACACCGGTGTCAATGTGTTCTTTTTTCCATTTCCAGGAGTGTATTTTAGGCTCTGTCCACTTCTGTAGTTTAAAGTGCACAACACACTCATTTCTCTATGAAGTCAGAGGTTGAGATGTAGGCAAAGCCCTGTGTTAGAAACAGTCAATGATGCTGTGCGTGTGTCACTTTGCAGTCTAATACAAAGAAGTTGCGCCCCCAGTGTTACACAGCACACACCTATGGATGGTGCCCATGCAGGGAGGTGAAATGTTTTTCCTCTGGCAAGTACTGCCATATTCAAATAATCTGGATTTTGATTCAGTTGAGGATTTGTGCTTCCAGATTGATTCATAGGGTCTTCACATCCATCACAGTTTTCCTGTAGTCTATCAACATACTGTACAGGAATCTGCTTCAGACCCAGATCTTTGAGTGGTCTTGCAACATGTTTACAATGGCCTCATAGCTTAAAGAAGTCCAACACCCCTGGGCATGCCATTACTTTGTGCATCAACATGCGCTTTCTGCACAATGGGTGTCCTTCTTCTTCATACTGAGAATGATGATGTACAGGCCACTGTCGCTCAGTCCTTCCAGTGGGAAGTGTTGAAGCTATTGCATCCAGGTCATCGGGGAGTGGTATGCACCAAGCAGCTAGCTGGGCGCCATTGTATGTGGCTGGGTACGGATACCCAAACTGAACAGATGGCTTAAAATTGCACTACCTGTGCAGAACACAAGTCCATTCCACTGCAATGGTTTTGCCACACCCAAAGGGACCCTGGCAGTGCTTACTTGCAGATTCCACAGGAACCCACTGGAACACACCATGGTTGCTGCTGATAGATGTTTATAACAAGTTTCTCTTTATAGTCCCAATGCACTTCACCACTATTGTCTGTACAGTGTCAGCCCCAACCTCCATTTTTTTGATTTGAAGATCTGTTAGACATCATCATTTCTGACAATGACCCGCAATTCATGTTGGTTAATTTCAACAATTTTTCAATGACAATGGCATCCAGCATATCACAATGGCACCATTTCATTCACGTTTTGTATGCACATTCAAGACACAAATAGAGAGAAGCTGCATTCATTCTATACACAGGATCAAGGCCCAAGGGGACCTTTGCCTATCTACATCTCTTTTCCACATGACACATGACAGTAAGTCAGTGGCCCAAACTCTTACATGGCTGAAATCATCGTACTCTTCTGCATATCTTTGTGGCTAATGCAGAAGCCATACTTTCTGCCAGTCCCTACATGACTTCAGCCTCAGAACAGTGCCTTTTTCAGAGTATTTGGCACGGGTAGGCATTGGGAGCAGGGTGCCATGAAAGAAGTTTTAGGCAGATCTTTATAAATCATTCAACATCTGATAGAGCTGCACCAGCAACATCAGAAACAGTTGCAGTGTTTCTGGATTCATGCCCTGCTACAGCCTTTTGGTTCACAAACACGGCATGCGGCAGGGATCCACAGCAGTAATCACTATCTCTGCCTTTCTACCCACCTCAGTCATCACTTCTGGTTGAGACACCAATGGATTCTGGTTGAGATACTAATGGTGATCGACATGAAAAAGGTGCCTATAGTGTCACCACCGATCCTGCAGCATGTGCCTATGTCCATGAAGGTGCCGTCTCCAGGCATCCACCAGATCAACACAGAAGATTTTGCAACTATCATTGGCATCCCATCCACAACTTTGGGGTCCCTGGATGCAGAGAAGATTTTGCAACTATCATTGGCATCCCATCCACAACTTTGGGGTCCCTGGATGCAGAGGTGCACCCTGTGGTTGGCATGGTGTTCCCGGCCACTCTCAAAGAGTACACTGCATATGGACAGGGGTCTAGCATCGGCAACAATTGCAGACCTGGTCCCATCTCAGACATCTGCATTCAGATATTCCCCCTGTCATCATTCCAGGAACCAGCAGCACATGATGGCAGAGCAAAGGTTTGGGAGAGGGGAGGAATGTGGTATCAACGAGATCCAAGTGCACACTCATAGTTGGCACCACCAGCGAGACCACTATGAGGAAAGTTACTACCAGGCAGAGTGATCAACCATGATGCAACCTCCAGCTACACCTTCAACAAAGTTCAGTGCACTGCCACTGCCAGTGAGTATTTACATTCATCTGGAGAGCTGAGTTGCCAATCTGTGTTCAGCTGTGAGTCAGATTATTGCAACGCCTGCTCAGTGTGCTACAGAGTTAACAACAAGCTTCAGTAATTCAGTAGAATCTGTCTATTCCACACAGAAGGACTCTTCACATTATTGACAGTGTCAGTGACAATGACACTACATCCTTTGTACTGAGATTTGATGTTTAGCTCACTCATGTTTGCACCATTTTTTCAAGTTTAGTGCCTTAATGAATAAAACATACTGCTGCGCCATGAATAAGTACAAGCACGGATTTGGGGAATTCTTGTAATCTCATGCAGCTATGGCTGGAAGGTAATAGTTAAGGCACAGCAGCACAGGGCACTGACATGCTGTGAAGAACACATACACTGCAGTTACAACAGCACCTAATGACCTGTGTGTAGGGGCTGAAGTGGGCTGAGGGAAGCTGACATTGTAATCATCAAAGAGCACTCCACTTGTTCCCTCCAGAGGAACTACATTAGAGGCATAGGGAAAAGATGTATGAATAAGTGAGCCTGGAGCCTCAAAGCAGCAGTCATGTTGCCATTTTGTCCACATCTAGAACTGGAGAGAATGATGATTGTTTCAGTCACTGGTCAACCATGATGACCTTCTGGTGATGGATACTGGCAGCCAACTGGCCTGCTGAAGCTACCTACAACATCTGCTGCATGGACACATCATGCTGTGGCTGAGAATGTCACACCTTGCAGCTGTACCAGTGTACCTCACTGTGAGGAGTGAGAGGGATGCTAGTCTCTGCTCTTTGGGTGGCATTGTCTGGTTGACTGCAAGCTGCCATCCACAGGTGAGGGGCTCAAGCACAAACTCGCGGCCTCCTGGGTGTGGGGATGTCTATGGGCACTGAATGAACTGACCTGGGTGAAGAGCTGGAGCTGCTTAGGCTCACTACAATGATGGCTATCAGCTGCTTCCATTCAGCACTCTGCATGGGATCCACGAATCGAGCTTGAGGGAGCAGTCAGCCGTGTTCTGGGCTACAGGCACAGTTAACACATGTGGCAGTCACTTAGCTATGGTGCTAGTAGAATCACTACATCCGCAAGGCTGGGCAACTGGATGCCAAAGGCACAGATTCTGGCATTCACTTTGCCACTGACCCACACACACTGCATGGTGCAATCGCTGAGTTCAGTGCAAGGCCAGCTATCTACCTTTGATGTAACAAATTCAATGACGCACTTGCCTGTGTTTCTCTGCATGCTTTTGCATGAGTCATCCCTCTCTCCCAAACAATATACCTCTCAGTTGTTGTGACATATTATGACCCCTGAGCTTGGATGATTGTAACAATTTGATGTCAGGAAGTGGTCATCTCACTTTCCAACACAATACGTTTCACTGGAAAGTGTCACCCACATGCAACACTATGTTTTGGTGAGAGAGTTGGTTTTGGTGAATGGTGAGTGAGGCAGTGGTATTTGATATAGGTCCAGCTCAGCACAATGTGGTGGCATGAGTCTAAGTTTTATTTATATTATTTTTTATGTCTGCTCTCATGATTTTGTTTAGAGGTCATAGTGGATGGGATAATTTAGTGCCAGTGGGGTGTCCATTTTGCAGTTTGTCTGGGCATGAGTTCAGGTTACATAAGATGACCTGTAGAACAGCCCTGTGGGCTACTACCTACTATTTTCACTCAGAACTATCATGAACATTATGGGAGAAAGCTCATTACAAAGAGCCAGTCAGCATGCCATCACATGGTAATGAAAAAAGTATATGTTATTGTAAGAGGCTCTTTCTTTAATGCACTGTTATGCACCAGTGAAACTTGTATATGTACCTAGAATTACACTGTAACACAGTTTACATTTTTTGCCTGTGTTATCACTTTCACATTTTGTATCAATATCATGTATAATATTTTGAATCACCTCTTATTTCAAGATGCAACCAAGAAGTACTTGAGTGATTTACTTTTCTCTCTAGTCAGTACATGTGTGTCATACTTCAGTTCAAT
Organism: Schistocerca serialis cubense; assembly: GCF_023864345.2. Taxonomy (NCBI): domain Eukaryota; kingdom Metazoa; phylum Arthropoda; class Insecta; order Orthoptera; family Acrididae; genus Schistocerca; species Schistocerca serialis. The sequence goes on along the minus strand of NC_064640.1, from coordinate 344,890,091 downwards.
TGTCTCAAAAGGGAAATTGTACAAACAAACTTTTTAAAATTGCATGAAACAAATACAGACTGTATGTAAAAGAAACAGGAAAAATACCTCTCTCTTTCCTGGTAACCGGTAGTTCTGGTGCAGAGACTGCACCATCACTGTCTTCCTGATCAATCAGTCCTGTGCTGGAAGGAGCCACCCTGGAGTCCCTTTCAAAGTGTACCACATGATGCCTTGCCTGCTGGGCAGTGTGATGACTTCTCCCTCTATGGTCTCTTGGCAGTGAGTTTGATCTCAAAGCAGCTGAGACTGCACCTCCTACTACAGCTGTTCCAGTGTGCGCTCGAGATAATGTTGGTGTTCTTGATGTAGTAGGAGTGCTTAATCCCTGCCTATTAACAGTGTGAACATATACTGTCAATTTACACTTACTAGTTTTGAGAAAAAAGCACAATAAGATCAAATGTGATTAACTTGATAAAAGAGTAGAAACTAAAGGACAATAAACCCTTCCCTGGTGTTGACCTATTTGCACATGTAAACTTGTTAAATTGATAACAGGTTAATACACATCTACACTACCTGACAAAAAAAGTGAAGCACCCAGAAAACATAGTAAGATGTCAATGCAGTTTTGTACACATACACATCATTGGCAGATATGTAAATGATTAGAGTTGCAATTCTCTATGACAGGTAGAATGGCCACTAGAGTGCATTAGTGCTCTTTGTGTTTGACGTTGTTTACCAGCCCTTATAAGGTATATAAATGGCATGACCAGCATCAGATGTTGTGTGATCACTTTGAAGGACATAGAGGGGCAGGTACTCATATAAGACAGTGTTATCAGTACCTGACAAATGTTTATAGGGTCCTCAGTATGGATCTGTATTTGGCTGACTAGCTGAATCATAAAATATCCACTTTCTGAGACATTCAGATGTGACAGTAGTCTGATGATGGATTGAATGGGAAGATGAGGGAGACATACTCGTCATCAATGTCCCTGTTGACCACAGCTGACCATCAAAAGGGAGGATCACCGTACTGGGCACCAAGCACATCATAAACTCTTCACATCGGTTCCTGCCATCTGATAAGAAGTAATAGATTCCCTGCAACATTCTAAGTCACATCACACAATTGATTGGAGACTAGCCACAGCCAGACCAGGGAATCACCATTCGATCAGTAGGCTGCCATTAACAGCACAACAATAACAGTTGTAACTAGAGTGGTGCCATGACTGGGAAGCAAGGACTGCTGAAGTATGATGTTGTACTGTGTTCAGCAATGCATCACAATTCTGCACCACCGTGGTTGATCATTGTTGGCAGGCACAGCAATGGCCTGGTGGGAGATCCCAGTCTTTCAATGTTTTAATGAGGCACAACACTAGTACTCCTGGTGTCATAGTGTGAGACACCATTGGGTATGACTTTGTGTCATGGTTGCTGGCTCTTGTGGGAATGCTGACAACACATCCTGTGTCATCATGTGTTACTTCTTATGCAACAGTATCATGTTGCCATTTTTCAACAGGACACTGCTCATCAACACATGGAAAATGTCTCTATGAATTGTCTGCATGATGCTGAGGTACTCATGTTGACCAACAAGATCCCCACATCAGTCCCTATCAGTACATTTGTTGAAGTGGCTTGGATGTCTATCCCATTGCCACTATCCAGGATATGAAGGACTATTTACAACAGTTGTGGGTCAGCTTGCCTCAGGATTCAGATTCAGATTCTTTATTACCCATTGACCCCATGTAGCAGAATGGGCTTTACACTGATATACAATAGCAATCATTATATTAGTTACTGTTCATATTGGACATACAAATAATTTATCCTATATTAAAATGTAGAACAGAATTTTAATCATAATCCTAAAACTCAATGTCTACACTGTTAGTATCTAAGAATTCTCTTAAATTGTAGAACAGATTGTTTATTAACCATTTATACAACCTACTTTTAACATTATTGAAAGGTGTATTGATTGCAGAATGTGGCAATTTATTAAAAAATTTCAAACAATTCACTTTGTGAGAGGTGCCTGTTTTAGTCAACCTATGCCTAGGAACGCCACTAATCATCTTATTTCTAGTGTCATGACAGCGTATGTTCTCTCTGGTGTCAAACTCTGCTATGTTGTTTTTTTGGATATATCAATAATGCACAGATATAAAGATTTATCACAGTCATTATTTTGGTCATAGTGAATAAAGGGTGGCAGTGTTCTCTTGGACCAATTGTACATATTATTCTTAGCCTTTTTTTAAATCAGTTACACATCACTTATGTGATGTGAGTGACTCCATAACAACAGCTCACAGGATATGTGAGATTGAAAAATTCCAAAGTAAGCTATCCTAAGATATTCATTTCTCACTAGATCAGATAATTTCACGTGAGGCAGGAAACCCTTGACATTTTTCTGCAGACATGATTAATATGGATTTACCAGTTTACTTTGGAATCAATGTGTTCCAAGCAGTTTTACATATTTTGCTTGTATGACTTTAGCTAGTCCCAGCAGCAGGTGCTGAGTTTTCTCTCTACTACACATAGTTAATCAGATGTGAACCAGTTTAGCATTAGGGAGAGAGTGTCCTGTGATTTCTGGTGTAACATTAACCTATATAATTGACTGAATCCCAAAATAATGTGTCAAATCATTAACTGCAACAGTGAAGAGGAACAGTCCATGGACAGAGCCCTGAGGCATGCCATAGGTGACTTCCTTCAGGGAAGAATGGTTATTTTGAATTGACACAAATTGCCTCCCATTATTTAGATAAGAATTAATTATTTCTAATGCTGTATTAATTATTCCATAATACTGTAGTTTAGCTAGTAAGATGTCATAAGGGATACAGCCAAAAGCCTTACGCAAATTGCATTGCAAAAGAGAGACCATATTCTTATTATCAAATGCAGTTAGTGTCTGATTAACAATTTCAAGGATGGCAGAAATAGTGTTTTTTCCTTGTTGAAAACCATGCTGTTTACTACAAAGAAGGCTATGGTTTTCAAAATAGTTACTAAGTTGTACCTGAAAAATTGCTTCAAATATTTTGGAAAAGATTTTAACAATAGACACTGGTCTGTAGTTCTCATGGAGGTGCTTTTCCTCTTTTTGTATAAAGGTATAACTTTTGAAATTTTGAGCTGTCCAGGCATTTATTCATAATAATAGCAGGTGGTTTGCAAATAAGGTGTATTTTACCTTTTGTTGTCCAGTTAGAGAGACAGTAAGCAGTCCATTCTTTTTAAGTTAAAAATTATGAAACAGCATTTACTATGGCTATGAGCACACGAAGATTCCAATGAAATTCTTGCACTCTAAGAAGCTGATCAGCAAGTATTTAAGTGATGATGTGTTTGACTGGTTAGTTTTAGACTTTAATTCATTTACTAGAGTAGTAAATATTTATTGAGCTCTTCTGGCTCAAGCAGAATTTCTTTATAGATCTCTTGAGAAATCAGCTATAATATTGTCCAAACAAGCATTCCCACATGTTAGGCTATCGTTAGTACAACATAAATTTAATGATATCAGTAGGTTTGAAAACGTTTTTGAGTTGGGCTATGTTGGAATCACCGCATACTGCAACATTTGTTTTGACTTTTAAATTTTTTCTCGCCATTTGTTCAAATTACTCAAAAAATAATTTAACATCACTATCTGGAGAATTATAAAAATCAACAATTATGATATTTGGTTTGATCAGTCTTATGCAACTAAATTCTCCATGGATTATTTTCAGCTGTTTCTTGACCAGTCCACTCTCCAATAGATTTTGGAAGGAAAGGAACATCTAAATCTTTCTGTGCAGGTGGTAATTTCCATTATTTTATTAAAATGGCCATTTTTCTGTATGTATGTGAGAGTCAAAAAATATTTTTGCATTCAGAGGAGAAAGTCAGTGATCAAAATTTGTGAAAAGATCTCTCAGCAACAAATTAACGCTTTGTTTTAGTGATGGCCACCTCCACTTGCACATTACATCCATGACAATCTCTCCCATTTCTTTATATATAATACAAAACAAGCTATATTTATTTGAACTTATCTTATGTCCTCCATCTATTCTATTGGATAAGGATCCCATACCATGCAGCATTACCCCAGAAAAGCTAATATCGACCAAATCAACAAAACACTGTCTTAGGTTCATCTTCCCCATGATATTTTCTATGTGATGGTTCCAGTTTAAGTTGTTTCTAATTGTAAATCCTAGATATTTCATTGAATTAGCAACCTTTACTTTTGTGTGATTTAGGCTGTAACCAAAATTTAACAGATTGTTTTTGTAGTGCTCATGTGGAGGACCACATATATTTCATTGTTAAGGGTCAATTGCCACTTTTTGCATGAAACAAATAGCTTGTCTAAATCATTTTTCAATTCATTTTGATCTTCTGCTGACTTTACTAGATGGTAAATACATCATCTGAATCAATCTAAGGGGGCTGTTTGGATTCTTTCCTACAGTCATATCAAACTGGCTTGCTGAACCATGTACTAACAGACAGAGCTGTATACCTCAGTTTTTCAGAGTATGGAAAGGCAATATGAAACAGTGCTTTATTTCACTTTATGTATGTGAATTTTATTATGAGAAGAGATATTGACAGTTGACAACTATACAAATCAAAAATTTTGCACTAGACGGTGAGGACAATTATTCTCATGACAACCAAAACTGACTTCTGCAATAATTTAAATATCTGAAATTACATAATAGTTATGATATGTGTTCCACTGAAAAAAAGAGTTATTTTGTAGTACACTGTGTAAAGGAAGGGAAAAACATTGTTCTGAAAAGATTTCTAAAAAATCCTCTAATGTAGATTTTGTGAAAACTGGTCATTTTAGTCAGGTTGTGTCATATCTCTCTTCTTTTCCATTCAATCCAGTACCTCCTCACTAGTTACGCGATCTACCCATTTAATTATAAGCATTCTTCTGTAACACCACATTTTAAAGTTTTCTGTTCTATTCTTATTTGTAATATTTACATCCATGTCCCAGTTCCATATAAGGCTACAAAGATTTTGCAGCTGAAGAGCTGTGTTTCACAGTGTTGAAGATGAATAAATGCTCATAGCTCGTAAGTGCATTTTTGTGACCATGCTTACTAGACTTTTTTGCTTGTTTTGGTCCATACTATCAACTCTGAAAGCTTGTCAGTGGAACTCTGGCTCAACCTGAATACTGAGAACGTAAAAATTAACAGTTAATACCATAATTTGAAGCTGAAGAGTCTAGTGCATGTAAGTCAAGAAGAATACTCACATGTCATCTTTTGCACAGTTTTTAAGCTGCTTTTATTAAATTTATGTCAGTTTGTCATTCAATGATGACTGATCCACTTTAGAGCCTACACCCAACATTCAGCATACATTTTAACATATTTATAGCAATTCACAGAATAATCAGGAAATCTACAAATTAAATCATCACTGAAATGCTTAAAGTTTTTATTTAGTTCAGATACTCAACTAAGCTCAGAAAATTTGATGAAGATGTTATTGTTACTTTGTTACTTTGGTACACTGGATAATCAGCATCAAATACCAAAATCTGTTTCTTCAAAACACATGCAGACCAATTTTGACTAACATTGATAGCAACATCTGTCTTAATGTATTGCCACCAACATACGACAGATATATAACAGTCTAGATGCAATCAGAAATGGGATGTGTGACTTCAAATTGTGTAACAAACACAACAATTACACACACACACACACACACACACACACACACACACACATACATTCAGAATATGGAATCGGTCCATACTAAATAGTTTGCATATGGTTTCTACTCATGAATGATGACAGGCAAGAAAGCAAAGTAGAAGCAAGTAGAACTTTCAGTGCAGATCTACTGGGCAAAACTTGCTAGCACTTCTAGGATCTCTGTAACACCATCAAAACTTCAGGGTTGTTAAGGGTTTCTTACCAAACTTCATATTCTGTAGTACACTGAACTAACTTTAGGTCTCATTTAATTACTTGCAGTGTGCTGAATGGTGTAAGCTACCCACCTTTTTGCATCACAAGAAAATTTCTCTCTGTCACCCTGTCCTAAGTGCATTGAAGAATATGAAAACAAAGTTTTTTGTCACTCAAACAGATACATAGTGTTCTACAGATACCATCATGAGTGAAAACACTCAAGGCTATGGAACAAGTAAGATACCGGTATTGGTACAACTGCTTCAAATACATCAGATTTTGACTGTTACACATGGTTGAGTGAAAACAGTGCTTGGATAAGTAATACAGTTATTCAGTGCAGTTAATGTAACCAATTATAGAAAAACTAGCTGATACTGCAAGCAAATCACAATCAAAAGAACTATACTGTTCACCATCACAAATCTTGTGAGTGATACTAGAAAAAAGAGAAACCTCCCGTATCAGACACCAGTGTCTAGCCTTTGCAAATGATTTAGCAATATTTTCCAAAAACATCAGTACACCAGCTGAGCAAATCAACCTGTTGAAAGTGACAGTGGATAAGGTAGCATTACAAATTTCTTTTGAGAAGAAATAATTCATAATAAACATTAAAAGTGCTCCAAAATTCCTAAGCACAAGATATGGTAGAATCAACCATGTGAATAAATTTAGGTACTTAGGGGATAATAAAGCCAAATGTTCTAAATAGAAAATCAAACAAAACTAGAGTGCAGGAAATGGCAATGGTTTATCTGTTTATCAGGGACAGCTACAGTTTTAAAAAAACCACCCACAGTAAAAAGAAAAGTCCAACACAACAACATTATAATAAAACTGGAGTGGCTTTATGCAGTGGAACGTTTAGTCCTCACCTAAAGGAGAGAAACTGAAGATTTGGGGGAAAAGGAAAGGAAGGTAGTATGAAATATACTCAGTACAAAAAAGTTGAGAGTATGTGAATGTAAATAAGTAATGAAGAAATTTACACCCAAATTGAAAAACTATCTGATGCGCTCAGGGAAGGGAGAATTTTCTTTTATGGTCTCTTGCTTCAAATGAACTCAGGAAGACTGACTTAACAAATATTTGACCATTTCAACAAAAATCCCAAAATACAAATCAGTTGGGTCAGGAGAGTAAAAAATTACTTAGTAGAAATCAACATTACAAGAGCAGAAATTCTAGACAGACCAACTTTTCAGACCAAGATTAGAAATTTTGGAGGTTTCCAGAAAAAGGTCAGAAAACATATCTTTGTATGGAGAGATGAAAAAACTAAAGAAAGCAATGAAAGAATTAAGAAATACTGGGAAGACCAAAAATCAGGAAAGAAGATAACTTCATGAAGAAGTTACTTTGCTTGGCCCATAGATGGCCGAGATCAAAGAAATGAGGTGAAGTCAGGGATATTGAGTGATGAGCACTTATGACAAGTTAAAAGTCATGTTTCAACACAACTGATGCACAGATCTTTATCTTTTGTGGACAAAGTTCCTCCAATTAATTTCCCATATAACCCCATGAATAACTTTCAGCCAAGAAGAGTTTTCTGCATTTTTGTTGTTTGTAAAAGTGTAACATGATAAAACTTGTACCATTCTTATTTGCTACTCCAGTATTTTACAGCATTGTTTCTGAATTAAGCTGTAACAACAGCCTGATGTGATAACCACCAACTTTCTTGTATATATTATCCCTACATTTTATGTATTAGGACTAATGTACACAAAGATTTGATGTCGAAGTTTTTGCCACGGATTATCAGTAATCCAATATGAAATATTTGGATACATTTCCACTAACTCACTTGCAAGTATCATTCCTGCATATTGTGTTTTTGGTGTATGTTCATTAAAATCTGGTCTCTGATTACTGCCACAGATATCCAAAATAACTGTATCTGTTAGTAGTGTGGTAAGACATTAACAGATACATAAACTTAAGTCAAAAGACACATAGTAAATTTCAGTGTTAGTGTAGATGATTTCTCTGTCTGAAACTTAGGTAATACAAATTAAGTGAAAGATTTCCACTTTGACTTCAAACTACTACCACCAGCAGAGATGCTGGATAATAGAAAGGTATTCAGACAAGGTGGAACAGTGATTATCTTTTTAAAAGAGTCCTTCTTTTGCTATAGCTATATACATATTATAATTCATCTGGGATTTTTAATCATAGAAATACTACAACAATTATTCTCAAAGGGGCAAGCAATGGCTATGATGATGTTGCCCTAAGTTGTCAGATACCAGTGCTATATAGATAAATTATACTACTGAACTATTTGCTAAATAAACCTTTTTAACTAACCTAGCATTAGGGGAGACTGCCACAGCTTAGCTGAAAGGACCAATGAATAAAGGACTTCAGATTGGCAGTGATTATTTGAGGTAATATACATCTAAAAAGGAATTTTTGTGTGCTCTGTGACTGTAATTATGCATAAATTGTATGCACACATTTTCTTGGCACTTCAGAGGGCAACAGAGAGTGCAAAGCAATTTCACTACATCCCACTCTATTCGAGTCATATGGTGTAGTAGGAAGCAAGCTATAAATTCCACATAATTTTGCCAAGAGATATCAAACTGATCACTTTGTGCTGACTATTTACAAAAGTAAAGACAGAAAGAGCTGAGCTGAAGAATGGCAACATGTTACCTGTAATCAAATTTGCCTTCTAATCTGACAGATGTGCATCATTGTAACAAAAATAAGTCCTTACCAAAAATAGTTTTAGCAGTGATGCCTGTTACTAAAGTAAATTATCGTTTTCCTACTAAGGAAAGTGTCTGTTGGCACAGCTACACTATTTGCTTTTGACTTTCAAACGTTGAGGATGAGGGAGGTAAGAAACAATGAGACAGTAAGGAAACAGTATTTATCCCTCTACATCGTTATTTATGAAGTAACTGCTACTGTCATGAAACCACGGACCTGCTCACCAGGCAGTCAGTTACAATGAGGAATAATATACTAATAAGAAAATACTATTAAAAAACTCATAGTAAAGTTATTAGACTTCTAAATGCTGCAATAGGGCTGGTGCAGCACATGAAATGGGAACCAGGATTTTTATGCTAATATATAAGATATACACTATTTGTTATTTGAAAATTATTAGAATTATTTATATTAAGCTCATAAAATTTAATCTAGACTGCCTGTTTACATTTTATAATGAACTTTCTGAGTGCCTAGTTAAAGATATTACTGGGCTCAATGAATCAAAGGAAGCTCCTTACAAAAATGATAAAAAGTTGTCTTGCAGTCATTACACCAAACTTTTTATAAGAGATTAGAAACTTTACTCAGGGAACTAATCAAATGTCCTGTGTCCAATGACTTGGCAAACTGATGGGCACAAACTAATATATGTAATAAATACCTTCCTGGAAAAAAATATATATACGACTGTAACAAAGATCTTCTTGGAGAAAAAGATATTTGAGTAGAAAAAATATCTATACATAACACAACACTTGTAAATTACCTGTAATAAGAGTAGGAAGTGCGAGGTGAAGAAGTGCAAGTAGCTTCTGTATCTGATGCATAATCAAGAGAGGGGCGGTGTCTCCGCGTTAGTGTCCCAGCCGAAAAAGGCTGTTCACTGCGGTAACGGGAGGCTGAGTATGAGCTGGCTGCACCTGCAGTGCCTGCCTTGAGACTGGAGCGCAAGAGAGTGTGTGGTGTGCTAGATAGTCCATACTCTACTCGAGGCAAGTGTTGATCACTTCCTGAGCGTGGCATCACCTTACGGCCACCATAATATGAACGGGAAGGCTGGGATAAACGACGTGAACTGCCAGTTGCAGGCTGTGTGGGTCCTGAATAGAATGCATGCACCTGAAACATATTAATTATATATGACAGCAAACCTATACATTTCAACACATATATAATTTGTCAAAATATATTACAGACAAATTTTGAAGTGCTAAAGAATATATGTAACAGTCTAGAAATTTTGTGCTGTTAATTTGTACTTTGGCAGATGATGTTCATTTCTTGATCCTTACAGCAGGCCAGTTTGTGATGTGACTACTTATGTGCATAGACTTGTGAGTAACATTTAATAGCTCAGTAAGTCGAGATCATTAAAGGCAGAAATATTATTTTTGTGTTGTAGACATGCATTTGCACGCACAAATTTCATACAAGTGATTGAGAGATTTGCACCATGACCAAAATATAGAATAATAGTGGAGACATTTATTATTGAAAAGATTCTGTCACTATCCTTTTTTAAGTGCATATCATTTACATGCCTTAAGAACCAGCCAGTGACTTTACAGTTAACTCACAGTTGCAACAATAAAAGAATTCACCTGATTGAAAATAGTTTTGCAAGCAACAATAAAGTAATGGTACAAACAAAAAGAAAAGTGTTGTTTGAATTAAAGCCCTCACTACTGAAATTAAAATTTTCAGTTTTATTGCTAGAATACTAAGTCCATATTTAGAAGTATGATTCACATCTATGTCTGGCCATACTGATTTAGATTTAGAATTACTTCAGGTGATTCCTATCATCATTCCTTGAATGATGCCACGCTGATATCTTTCTCCATCCTTTTAAAATTGATGAAGTGCTCTGTCTCTAATTAGTGTGTCATCTCTAATTAGTGTGTCACTATAAGTTATCAAATGTAGAAACAAGAGCACTAAAATGGCCAGCATTAATATCATGCATATATTTGAATTAGAATTACATGACACTGGGTACTTCAGATGGAAGCCTTATTGAGTTGATCCATGAGGCATGCTGGGATAGTTCTGCTCTTGGACTATTGCCACAAAAAAGCTGAAACTAGATTTCAAGTTCTGATCTGGCACATAGCATCTGTCTATCCCACAGATGTTTATTTCACAAACACATCACCATATCCTACACTCAGCTGATTTATCCATTAATTTTCACTCCTTTTTATGGCTTATACTTAACCAACATGCACTTGAAGTATGGAGTATAAAATGAGTATTCAAGCTTAATAATTAAAACTCAAAATGCATAGTACAAAAAATATTCCAGCAATGAAATAAAATATTCCAGCAATGAAATGAGATAGATGAAAAGTACCTACTTACCAACTGCTGAAAGTGGAGGAGCTGGGTTAACACTGACAGAAACGTGAAAAGGTAGATGGTACTGAATTTTCAACTTTCAGAAATAGTAATTCCTTTTCTAGGACTTTAAGACAACATTTCAAGAGAAAAGACATAGAAAACTGATACAAATAGTGGAAGACATCTATGTGTGGCACTCGGCATTCCACAGGACGTACGACACACAATGTAGAGAAGTAACAATAACTATAACAAAACTGGTTACTCTTCCCAAATATTGTAACAGGGCTGCAGAGAACAGTACTGATGATAGTTAAAAACTGAGAAGTAACATAAATATTGAGATAAAAATAAAAGAAACAAGCAAACACACACACACACACACACACACACACACACACACACACACACACAAACGCATTAACCCTCACCAAGAACTTAGAAGAATCAAAATAAAATAAATTTAATACCTCTATATTAAGAGACTGAAAGGATATAAAACACTGTTCAGGCATGGTTGAAAGAATGACACACTCATCCAGCAGTGCACAAAGCCCACTTTGGTAAATGAATAAGCTATCAATTAGCATCCTTGATAAATTGCTGTGAGATGTACAGATTAAAATCTGTGACATTAATCAGATTATCTGCATTACAACAGTGGATATAAATTATATCTGAAGAACTAACATGGCAAGCCAAGATAAATAAATCATTTACAGGGAACTGAGCAAATTTAAAACGTGTTTATAGGATTTACAAAAAATTCTTTGTTAATTTTGTGACAGTGTGTAATGGCTGAACATTTTTGAGTTTTTAATAGTACTACTATCCACAATTAACTGTGAGAAGCAAACGTATATGACACCACTTTGTTTCTACAGGAAGAAACTTTTCATTGCCTGGCATAAAACTACATATGCACTATGTTTAGATGTAATGTCATGATAATACAAATGTCCCTTTATAGTAGGAAACTGGAAACAGAAACTGACAAGTAAATATTATTAAAAATATGAGAGAAAATTAAGAGATGGATCCGAAGTGACCACAGAAAATGCTGTTTCCTCATAATCCACAATGCCACATGTTAACAACATTTTTCTGCCATCTTCATGAGCATTGGTATCTGAATAGCTACTTTACACCCTCAGTATCAACTTTCTTGCTCCTCTTTTACATGCTGGTATTCTTCTTTTTGCAAAAGGGCTGTTCATTCAATTGAAGGTTTTAATGCCAGAAGAAGATTCTTCTTTTGTTTGACATTATTAACTTTAGAGGGGGCAGAAAAAATTTTATGAGGTTTCCTTAGCAATGATAAGGGAGGTACATCAGGAAATTTTCCTCTACAAAAAGATAATCATGATTATTTCATATGACTATGAATGCAAAATTAAAAATTCCACAGATGTGATCAAAGGATTCTTGATCATAATTCATGAAGGATATGAGCAAATAAGAACAAAGTTATTACAACTTCCACTGTTGGGCAAAAGGTAGATTTTTGGGATTCTCTAATACAATTTTTCTATTTATCATACTAATATAGGAAATACAAAAAATTTTAACAGCTCGCATTTTGTCTCGCAGGGTATACATAACCAGAATACGTATATCCTAAAAATGAAAGAAAATCTTAGACAGTATTATAATTCAAGCTGTTTTAAATTCATCATTCATGAGCTACACACCTGCTGCATAACCACCAATTGAGCAATATAGGAAGTTGAAGGCATGTTGCAAAAAATTCAGATGTTGGGGCCTATATGCTACCTTGCTATCTTCTAATTTCTTATCAGGTTTTCAGATTTATTCTACTGAAATGCTGTGAATTTTGTTGTAAGTCAGTCAACACACCCAAGAACATTATAAAGACTTTAAAGCAACTGTAAAGACCTTTCTTTTACATTGTTTCAACAGAAATGCGGGATGATGAGAAAAGTCTCAAATGAATAAACTGCATTAATTAGCATGGTCAAAAGTGAAGTTGACAGTCTCTTTTAAAAGTATTACTATTCTGAGGTAAATTATAAAACTCACCTTTTCTGCTAATGATTCCAAAGTTTTTGGGTAACCCCTGTCATATGGCTGAAAATGCTGAGGGATAGAAGAGGGTTTGGGTTGTTCAGTTATCACAGGTGGTGGTGGGGGCTGGTATGGCCAAGAGGCAGTTGCTGAAGTTTGATCTGTTGCATGCTCAGGCCGTGAATTGTAATACAGATCTGCTAACCCTAGTCCATTTGCTGTGTCACCATTACTCTCGAGTGCCAGATCTTGAGCTGTGTCCAACCCTGTTAAGCCAAGTCCCAAACGAGATCTGAAAGATAGGATACACTTCTGTAACAAACATAGCTCTACTTACTGTATGACTAATATAATTTAAATTATTTTTGTTTTTGTTTTCAATATTTCTCACTATTAAAAGGCTTCTGTTGCTGTAAATACTACACTCCTGGAAATGGAAAAAAGAACACATTGACACCGGTGTGTCAGACCCACCATACTTGCTCCGGACACTGCGAGAGGGCTGTACAAGCAATGATCACACGCACGGCACAGCGGACACACCAGGAACCGCGGTGTTGGCCGTCGAATGGCGCTAGCTGCGCAGCATTTGTGCACCGCCGCCGTCAGTGTCAGCCAGTTTGCCGTGGCATATGGAGCTCCATCGCAGTCTTTAACACTGGTAGCATGCCGCGACAGCGTGGACGTGAACCGTATGTGCAGTTGGCGGACTTTGAGCGAGGGCGTATAGTGGGCATGCGGGAGGCCGGGTGGACGTACCGCCGAATTGCTCAACACATGGGGCGTGAGGTCTCCACAGTACATCGATGTTGTCGCCAGTGGTCAGCGGAAGGTGCACGTGCCCGTCGACCTGGGACCGGACCGCAGCGACGCACGGATGCACGCCAAGACCATAGGATCCTACGCAGTGCCGTAGGGGACCGCACCGCCACTTCCCAGCAAATTAGGGACACTGTTGCTCCTGGGGTATCGGTGAGGACCATTCGCAACCGTCTCCATGAAGCTGGGCTACGGTCCCGCACACCGTTAGGCCGTCTTCCGCTCACGCCCCAACATCGTGCAGCCCGCCTCCAGTGGTGTCGCGACAGGTGTGAATAGAGGGACGAATGGAGATGTGTCGTCTTCAGCGATGAGAGTCGCTTCTGCCTTGGTGCCAATGATGGTCGTATGCGTGTTTGGCACCGTGCAGGTGAGCGCCACAATCAGGACTGCATACGACCGAGGCACACAGGGCCAACACCCGGCATCATGGTGTGGGGAGCGATCTCCTACACTGGCCGTACACCACTGGTGATCGTCGAGGGGACACTGAATAGTGCACGGTACATCCAAACCGTCATCGAACCCATCGTTCTACCATTCCTAGACCGGCAAGGGAACTTGCCGTTCCAACAGGACAATGCACGTCCGCATGTATCCCGTGCCACCCAACGTGCTCTAGAAGGTGTAAGTCAACTACCCTGGCCAGCAAGATCTCCGGATCTGTCCCCCATTGAGCATGTTTGGGACTGGATGAAGCGTCGTCTCACGCGGTCTGCACGTCCAGCACGAACGCTGGTCCAACTGAGGCGCCAGGTGGAAATGGCATGGCAAGCCGTTCCACAGGACTACATCCAGCATCTCTACGATCGTCTCCATGGGAGAATAGCAGCCTGCATTGCTGCAAAAGGTGGATATACACTGTACTAGTGCCGACATTGTGCATGCTCTGTTGCCTGTGTCTATGTGCCTGTGGTTCTGTCAGTGTGATCATGTGATGTATCTGACCCCAGGAATGTGTCAATAAAGTTTCCCCTTCCTGGGACAATGAATTCACGGTGTTCTTATTTCAATTTCCAGGAGTGTATTATGTGATATTAGATGCCTTTTGCAACTCAACTATGGAGAAACTGCTAAAAATGCAATTTTTCTCCAATGAAGCAGCAGTAATGTTTCACTGAATGTAACATGGATGATATTTATCAGAATCAGAACTGTTCAATTATAATTTTTTGGTGTTCTAGCATAAGCAGGTACACACATAAAATACTCATTTCAAGAGTAAGATTAAATTTATGTTTATAGCTCATAAACAACTAAAAGTGTAGTAGAAATATTGCTTGGAGCCCACTTAATATATTCAAAGGAAATAGTCATCAGTGAGGTAATATGAGTCGCTTCAAATTAATAAAAACAACTGGTTGTCGTCATTGCAGATATTATTCATAACTGAATTGTTGAAAACTACAAGTTGGTCTGTTTGTATGATATGTATTGTTAAGTATCCCCACCATCAGATTTCACAGTGGAGGCAGGTGAGCTGGCACTGGTAGAACAGCAAGGTAGTCAGCAAAGTAGTTCAGCATGGAGGGCACTCGCCTTGTGTCATATGAGCAGACCCACTAACAGAAGCGTTTACTTGTGAGCGGCAGTAAGTGGAGCAGGCCAGTGCTCCTGCAGAATTAAACCACTGTGGACCTTGCCTGTCACTTCATTCCAGCAATTGTCATGTGGTCAGTCCTTAGCTGCCCATACAGCTGCATGCTACACATATTGCCATGTGTGTATCAAGATGAGTTTGGACACTTCGCTTCAGTAGTTCAGTTCACCTGATGAGTTCATTACGCTCATGGGGTTCTGTTCAATGGCTTTTACCAACATGTCATTGGTCTGTGAAATACGCACGCTGAACATGTCGAGGAGCGGTGTGGTCATGCCTTCTGCAGATACTAAAGAGCCAATGAAGGATGTTATTATGCATGTGACACTCTATTTTTTTTTAATCCATTTTTCACTTTGTCTTATCAAGGACCTGGCATTTCTGCAGTGCTGGCAGGAACAGTTGCACCTACACAAGAAGCAGCAGCAGCAGCAACAGGGGCAGATTCAGGCACTGATAACCCAGAATGTGGACTTCCTTCACCCCCTAGCTTCACCAGTAGGCGGCCACCCACTCACGGTGCATTTTTCTTCTCTGCCCCCAATACCCCTGATGACCTTTTCCAGTTTCCATGAGTCTACAGAGAGGTGGGAGGTAAGGCGTATCATCAAATCCAGTTGTTATCATCCAGAAGGACAGGCTTATATGATGTTGTCCAAAATTTGAAGCCCTCTATTGAACCTGAGAAACTTCCCTTTGATGAGCTTTGTCAGTTGCTTATGCAGTATTTTGGCCTCCAAACCCATGTGGTGCCAGCATGGTTGCAGTTAACCAGAGCTGCAAGAGCTCTGGAGAGTCACATGCAGCCTCAATCACCAATTTGCAAGACCTCTCAGGCAAATGTCATTTTGAGTGTCCAAAATACCTCTCATACAGACTCACTAATTTGGAATGTGACTGTTGTCTGGTTAGCTCCTGATCCTGAGATTCAGATTTGGGTATTGTTCTTGTCAGACCATTATTTAGCCAATGTTGCTGAATTTGTGGAATCACATGAGATTGTGACGGCAGCTCAGGACATCCTTTCTGATAATTGACAGGTGGCAAAATGGCATGATCAACAGTGCCCGGTGCCCCGTGGGGTACCTGAAGTGGCCTCGCATCCATATGAGTCACCATGTGTTGCTGCCATTGATGACTCTGGTGCAACAGCACCTCGGCAGTGTGCACCTTTGCCCATGCCAAGCTCAGTGAATTCATGACACTTGCAGCTCCATAATTCCTACCCATGGTGATATTCAGGCCCTTGATGTCATTTACCTTTCACTCACTGGCTGATCCACTGGTCCTGCTCCGATTGTCAGTTGTTCATTTGCTGCATGTTTATCAAGACTGCCCTCACATGGAGGCCATGTGTGTGCCATCAGATAGGATGTTCAGCAACTGTTTGTGACAGTCAGCAGCTACAAGTCACTTGTCAGGTAACCTGGTGTTATCCCTGGACTGTAGGGCTGCCTCCAATGCCCCGCACGTGTCACCCAGAGTTGCAATTGCTGCTCAATCAGGATGTGTCTTACAGTAAACAGTGCATTCCCATGTGAGGGAAATTCTCCATCTCTTTGTGCTACAAAAATGGGGAATGGCAACTTACACTGCTAGTGGTCAATTTACCAATTGCACAAAATATCTTTGGGAGCTTTGTCTTTTATGTTTTTGACTTACAGATTGTTGACAAAGTGCATTTAGTGTATCAACCCATTTCTTTTCATGATTTGGACTCCTTACAAGCCACTGTTTGAGAATACCTGAGGCTGGGCAGAAAAATTTCGAGGCACATGTTTCTCTTAAGCCATCGGGAGTCCTGAAATTTTGTTGTCCCTGCACCATAACCTTCTCCATGTGTGACAGGGTAAAGGCTCAGTTGCAACACTGGCAAGTTAAGGTGTCATTTCTTCTACTTCATTGAGTCAGTGGGCCAACCCTTTGGTGGTGATTCAAAAGCTTGATGGCACCATAAGCCTTTGTGGCAATTTTAAACACATGATCAATTTGCAATATGCTGTGGATTCATATCCCATTCTATGGCAGATGGAGTTGTTGGAAAAGCTGTTGGGGAGCTTTTTTATTTGTTTATTCATTATTTCTCTTCCACATTTCCACATATGTTTCTACAAAGTTTCATTGATCTACAGTCACTTGTTTTTCATGGGAAGCTTTCAAGTTGAACCAGCTCCAAAATGATCATCACATGTGACAGTAACATGCAAATACTGCAAGCACATTCTTGTGATCACAACAATGAGCCCAGTACACTTGGTCATTTTGAATGGATATTCAGGAAGATAAAACGTGTGAGATAAACAATTTTAAACTGTCTAGAAAGTGAAGAGGGGAAAAAATTTCATTGTAAGGCATGCCATTTCTATTGCCTGGGAATGAAAAATGTAATTGTACACTACTCTCTGTAAGAAATTACATAATATGTTTAAAATCTATCATTTCAACTACTAAAAATGTGTATTTTATAAACAAAACAATGGAAAGTTCAGGATGGAGAACAACAATATGAAAAGGATAGATTGCTGCTCACAACATAGAGGACACATTGAGTCACAGACAGACACAATTATAAGACTGCTAAACCTTTAGCTTTTGAAGAGAAAAGTCCTTCTTCAGAAGCAGAAAACACACACAAGCCCAACTCCCAAACACATGACTACTGTCCACAGCTGCTTTGGCCCAAGTGGCTATAGTCACTATCCGTGTGTGTATTTTATGCTTATACGAGTGTGCATATTTATTGCTTCTAAAGAAGGAATATTTTGTCCAAAAGCTAAAGGCTTAGCAGTCTTTTCTTTATGCTACTTGATGCCTCCTCTATGTGGTCAGTAAATGAAACATCTTATATAATTCTGCAACTATGGGCACTATGGCCACATGAACAAAGACTTTAGGATATATTTGAAACACATTGCTCATTACTTTGAAAAATAAAGAAATAGTGTAGGAAAACAATGGTGTCCATTCTACTGTGTTAGTGAATGAGGGCATAGATGGAGATCAGAAGGGGGTAATATGTAAAAATGTTCTAAAATGATCTGTCGGTATTTCATTCTTGTAATTAGTTGACTCTGAATGCTTTAAAAGTATGAGGTGCAAATTGTGTCTTAGTTGTACCATTCAGCCTGAGCACTGCAGCAAGCCAATAATCTCGTCAATGTGTTTTGGGAACAAATCTCATACCACATGGGGAAATACCACAGATAAATTTAAGACCATCTCTGGAATCATATGTTGTAAACCAGTAGAGAATCAGACATATTTATTTACAATATATGGGACATACATGTATACAGGTGAAGCCATGGATAAAAAGCTATTTACAAATACAAGAAACACAAATAACAGCTCTTGCAAAACAGTAAGGGGCAGTGTAAACAACAAGTGAAGTAAAAGTAAAGTTTCTGGGACTTCAGACAGATGATAACATTTCTTGGACAACATATTCACAAAATTATATGTTGCAGTCTTCACCATATGAGTAATTTCCAAGTCTTATACTTATTCATTCATTGATTTATTCCTTCTGAAATATGCAATCTTCCTTGCTTTGGTTATTTGCTATCGTTTTTGTCCTACAAAACCATATTTTGGGTAAAACTCTAGTCGCTAAGAATATTATTACCTCAGAAGACGGTGGTGTGGACATACTGTTATGGCTGTCTGCAAACTTTATGTAGGTTGTTGCTCTAGTGCCTTTGGATTCTTATCATGCCACCCCTGTACATATACTTGTGATTAATAATATGGACTCATACAAAAGTAAGTACAGTATTCACTCAGTGAAAAGTTATTTGCAGTTGTATAATGTTTTCTTAAGCATGCTATCTACTGTCCAACGGTATTTCTATTTTACTGGAACTTCCCTACAACATGTATAGGTATAGATATAGATACATATGTAAGTACCTAGAAGATGGCAACATTTCCCTGCCATCACCACCATGCCTTCTTGAGCTTGAATCATCAGCATCATCCATTTCATCATCTTCTCGTAACTCTTTCTTAATGACTACAACAGGAGGTGGTTTATGTTCTGAACGGGGCTGCAGATGTGGTGAGACCACACCACCTTTTCCTGAACAACAATGATTGAAAGTAATGTTAATATGAATATCCAATACCTAGACATTAAAAGCAAGTTTTTTAAGTCTCTTTGATGGCATATAATCAATATTTTCTGTAATGTATACTAAATAACTGTACTAACATTTGAAACAGAGTTTAAAAGTACATATGGATGTTTTGGTATCAAGTAATGTCCATCACTATAAGGGACTACATTTCAAACTAAACTTTTACAGTGTGATGAAACTACTGCGCATACAATACTTAAGTAGCATTTCAAAGAGACTGAAAATGTACATGTTATAAAAGTTACTTCTACATCTGCTTTCTTCAGGAGAAAAGGTACAAATTAGAATTTGAAAAACAGTGTGCTATCATTCTATAAGACAACAAATCATTCCCCAGTTATTCAAAGGCTATGTTTGCCACTGTTGATTATTTTACAGTGTTCATAGGTTATATGTGTTTGCAGGCTTTCTCGGAATATTTCAATGATAAAATCTTCTTGGGCATTTAGAGTATTGAGTGTGAATGTAGGATGCAGCAAGTACGTCAGACAGACACAGTGATGCATCTCACAGCAATGCATGGAACACATCAAAAACATTCGACTAGGGTAGATGGACAAGTCTGCGGCGGCAAAGCATAGCTTTAACGAGGAATATACCTTTGATTTTGAACAAATTAAGAACCTATGCAGCGCCAATGGGTTCTGAGCCTCAGTTGTCAAAGAGGTGGTAGAGATACATTTGCACAACACCGTAATAAACTAGGATAGCAGGTTTCAACTCAGCACAGTGTGGGAGTCTGCGACTATGAAAATATGACAAAATGATCTGTTCTGAAGGCAGTGGCATCTGTGGACAGAAAGGACAAACACCAGGACTTGATGCCCACATCAGGACCATGCCACATTCCCCCACCACTGGCACGGCACCCTTTCCTGGAGGCATGTGATTGGCCCACACAAAGAAGAGATCAGTGGTCCAATGGCTATACAGATATGCAGAACACAGCATTCTGACATTTTGCCTGAAGATGATGGATACAAAACTCATTGAAACACTGCAACAAGATGACCACCACTCAACTGGTCACCTGAGAAAATTTTATCATATATAGGTTATATTTGTCTTTGGTATGCTATCTTGCAGTAGACTTATAACATACCTGTTATCATGTGATCCACTGTTAATCAGATTGTGGATTTAAACTAATTACCACTCTCAAGCATTGCTGCTTCTTGAACATCTTTTTATTCTGTTTATCCTGTGATTGAATTTCTATGATAACAACATTTTGATATGCCACCTATACAGTGACAAGGTAGAATCAATGACATTCATGTAGAACTATGTTATTTGCAATACTGAGAAATGTAATATACAGTAGATATGAAAATATCCAACTCAGGAATTCTTTGGAATTACCTTGTATGTTGATATGAATTATATTACATTACCTCATTCTAAACTCACCTGCTTTTCTCTGTCTTGTCACAAGCACCAGCCGCCTAGGTATCGACATAATTATGACTACATCATCCAGACTCATCCGAGTCACATCCACCATGTTGACAGCTAGAATTTCATCACCAACTTTGAGGCATCCACTGTTGTATACAGCTGATTCAAGAGCAATTCGAGATATGAATACTCCATCAGAACGTTCAAGCCCATTACCCTCTCGGATGTACAAACCCAGAGTTTGACCAGGGCGCTTCACAATTTCCACAAGGTGGACAAAATGTTTGGCATCCTAAAAACACCAAATTATTCTCTTTAGGAAACACCTTTAATTGATAGTTAAATTATACAGCTCTTATGTTGTGTGCTAGAAATAATTTTGCTGTTAATATCCATTGTTTAATATTAATACTTGCCTGTAAAGCTAAGAACTTCTTTGCCGCCTCTGCAGCTGCTCTTCCCAAATGCCTTGGGTCGAGAAGCCGTACAACCATCTCTCCTCTTCTTTCCACAGCTTCCAAGGCTGCTGCAGTTGTTGCATCATGATCATTTTCTACTGTTTCAATTTGCCTAAAAATCTCTGTTGATATACCACTGACCTGGTGTCAGAAAAACAGTAAATTAATGACCTGATATGACCTATTCTATCAATTTAATTTAACATAGTAAAACTCTGAAGACTATTATTTATTTACCATATAACAATTAATAGTCTTTTCATTTTCAGACAATTCTTTCAATACTAGTCAGCTATCAAATGACAGCCATAAAATAGCTGTTGAAGTTATTTGCATACATACTCCACAATACATCATGCACTCTGTGGTGGTATAAGCATAATATACTTAAATAGTACTCATTAATAAGCTGCAAAAGAAAAAAAATTAATGGTCACAATGAAGTGGGCTACAAGAATTCTGATGCAACTACTAAAACAAAATGGCAGTAATGAACATAAAAGTAAGCTATCTTTATGACAGTATGTTAGAAACTACTATTCAAACATGTCATTAAGTAGGTGGAAGCATCTCAAATACCATATCTATATCTATATAAAATAATGCAGTGTAAATACTCAAATAATGGAACATGGCAGTTTTTTTAATGTTATGAAAATAACGCAACCTAACTCTTCAACAGGGTTTGATTTGAATCACAAAAGAGTACACAAATAACTGAAAATGTAACATAAACATTTAACATAAATGTAAATGAATGGATGAAAAATTTTACACACACATTACATTCTACATACTCCTAAGTGAAACTCAATGTCAATCAATATTTCTGTTACTACTGTAAAGTTACAATCAGGAATTTACTGGAATGAAAATACTGTGCACAAGATGTGCACATGTAACATAAGAACAAAGTATCAGATAGAGTGAAATGAACAAATCTACAAACTACACTGATCTTTGACATAATCTATGACACTGTTCCAACAACTGTATGTGAATAGAATTGTAAACATGTGCTGCTTGAATTTAATCCTATTGCTTGGCTCTGTACAGTTGAAAATAACTCAGTATGAACTAAAACAAGAGCATTCTGTGAAAATAACTGACTTTCAGTACTCTGTGTGTTATACTTGCACATTTTATTCAGTGAAGTGAATCATATTTGTAACAAACTGACAATAATCTGTATTATGGGAAAATTTCAGAACAAACTATGCTTATTAACAATACAAACTTTAATTTTTTATTGCATTACAGGAAGTTTGCTGAACACATTCCAAATGATCTATGAGTGCAACAGTTGCTCTTCAGTTTTTATTTCCTGTTGTATCAGTTAAGATAAGGGCAACACTATTTTATTGCATTGTGAGGTAAATGTTAATTTTGAGTTCATAATAATTTGGATTTCATACACTTGTTTTCTACAGAAAAACACCCAGAAAGGCCATTGATTGTGGCACTGCTCTAGAAAATTGAAATAAAACAATATTTTTTCATAGAAACCAAACAAACCTACAGTTAAAATGGTAGCAAGTGTGTCTTTCCATCTCATATTCCATTGTACTGACAGGAATATTAAGAGATTATTCTAACATTCAAAGGTTCCACATGGTAGTGATGTCCTCAATAAATTTCACCATGAAATGAAATTTACCATGAAAGTAGACGAAGACATCTATCAAGCAGTCCTTAAGAATTTGGTTTGGAAGAAGATAGATGGCATACTGTATACAGGGAAAAGACTCAATTGCATCTCTATTTACATACATCCAGCTGCCACCATCCAGATTTATCGAGGACTCTTTTGAGAACTCTGATACACAGAGCTTTGGCCATAATTAACAAGGAAGAAGACATCAATGCTATCTTCCAACCAACACAGTGAACTGCATCTACTGCACTCAATGCAACTGCAAGTAGCCTTATGATAGGCAGTAAAAAATGTTGTGTTCTGCAGCACTGCTGGGAGTATGCCTGTTATGTTTGCCTAAGACAAAAAGATAATCTACAATCATTTAACACACCTTGTACAAAGACCGTTTGTTCCATTTCAAACAGACAGGAATGCTGTGCAGACATGTGGATTGTAGGACAATATAATAAATGAAGCCATTCAAATTAGGAGTGGTAATGGCCTCACAAGCAGAGACAGAAGGTACAAGCTGAGCTCTGTTTGGGACTTGTTACTCACCACAATATGCTGTAACCATGCACAACTGAGAGACATCAACACAAAACATGAGGTGGGACTTGGGTGTAACCTAATATCTCTTCATCACTCTACTCACCAAACCATTCACCCATAACATGGAGAGGGGCTGATCACTTCCTACTTTCACCTACTTAGAAACAACATGCATGTGATCTTGATACTTTTCCAGAAGATGATGAGAGTGGCAGTCTTTGGCTTGTGCAACCTCAGCTCATCCACCTAGACAATTGACAATTTTATACTGTGTTTATTTGTAAAAACTCCACTGATGTTCATGAATCTTATCTCCTCAAATAATAATTCCTTTCATCCAATCATAGTTTGTGTATAACTACACACTTCATAATGTGAGACAGCTATGGTCAAAATGACACTAACAACATTGTAAGGGCTTTGAATACCTATTATGGCCTCTCAAGAATGCCAGTTTGATCTGCCATGCATTCCAGTTTGCAATGCCAAGGAATCTAGTTCTGAAATGACAGAAACTGATGTAGTGATAAAGATTTTTGCCTGCAATTTTTGCACAGCAACCAAATTCTTAGACAGATGTATTAGAAATTATTGACCACAAATTCCAAATGTAAAATCTGTAATTAACAAGGAAAATGACAGTATTGTTAAAGGCTCATATGTTATATACAGAAAACTATAAATGTTTAGTAATCTGGGTTGTGCATTTTTTATTTATGGACACATTTCCTTCAAGCGTATGGTAAGAGTAGATTTTTTTATACAAAAAGAATATTTTTGTAGCACTACTGTTCACTCAGACACAAATAATGGTCCAACGACATTCACCACTTACATTACATGTGTCATAAAAATTAATCTCTTTTTGAACATATATAACAAACAGACTGTTAACAGCAAACAAAGTTTTACACTACACAAATTTACATCATACTGACCAGCTGACTGAGATTTCTGTAAGGTGTCTTAAATTACTTTGTTGTAGTACTCTTGTATAAAATGTGAACAATAATTTATAGCAAAGGCTACATTGGCATTCTTCAAGATAGTGGAATACAAATAAAGGTATACCATGGCCCAGATTACTTTTTTATTTTCTCTAATTTCTCTGCCTTCCATGATTATGGCAGGATCAGATGCAAATACTGTCACCTATTCCTAAGACACTTTTACAAATTTGTTACTTCTTGCCATCAATCTTTTGTAATTCCTCAAGCTCAGTCTTGTAACTTTCCAAATGACATTGTTCTTAGAACACATAATTAAAATTATATGTTGGTGACAAGTCACCAATTTTAACTCAATGACAAAGAAATTTGGTATGAAACTCAATAATTTTGAAAATGAGTTATAGGATAGAACTACTCACCAAACAGGACGCAAATATAGGCATGGTAAATACAGACATTCATGGGGAAAATGAAATCTTAACCCTTCAGAACAATAGGTTTCTATATTTAGAGCATGAGGGAAAATAGGGCTAAGAAGAGAAATGAAGAGGTTGGGAAGGAAAGAAGAGTATGTGCCAGAAGCCATGTCAAGAGAGACTTGTTATATTTTGGTTGCAGATGGAAAGGAAGCGAGAATCTCATTGCTCAAAAAGAAGTGACAACCTCCTGTTTCTGGATTTCCTTTCCCCATGCACCTGCTGGTCTATCTTGACCTCAGTCCTGTTTCCTACATTTTTTCCTTTTTTCCTTCACATCCGGATATCTGCTCTGTGCCCCTTTTTTTCTCCAGCTCCAAAAGAACATAAGGCTGTGTCATTCACACCAAGATTTACATCTTGTTTGGTGAGAAAAACTAAAGATCTAATCATTTGCAGTATGAATCACTCTTATTTTAGTTTTTGAGTGCCTTATATTTTGAAAGTAGACATAATGGTAATGTATATGACTGAAAATTTCGTTTCACACGTTTCTGTGTTATTGACATAACTTCACAAATTCTGACCAAAAAATTAGTTTTATACACAATGAAGATTCTTGAAATGAAACCCATTTGCTATTGACCTAATTAACAATACTTTTAGCAGTGACTTATCTATACCTAACAAACCAAATACTGCGTGAAGTGTGAGAAATAAAGTAACCAACTTCGCAACTGGCTGAAAAATATCCTGGTACAAGAGGGAACTATAAGAATCATGCACATTTAAAAAAATAAAAGCAATCCTGCAAGCTCTTACCTATAAAACAAAACAATAACCCGTGTATGTAGAGGACTATGGGTGTGTGTCACCGACTGAGAAGGTTCTTGCGGCTGGTGTAAGGTTGCTCTGACAGAGTAGGTTCTTGCAGTCATCACTGGAGGATTCTAGTGGACCATTTTGGTGTCTGTGGCTCTTAGGTGGTGCAGGCAGCATCCTCAGTTCATATGATCCGCCCACAATGTAGCTCCCGAAAACTAATCTAGCAAATAAAAAAATACCCGCCATGTAGCAGACCTTCCCAAATAGTTATCAGCTCGTGTACAATACTGACCTTTCCACAGAAAACTCATGAATTAAGTTTTCATAAGTGTGTTATCCTGGGTAGGTACATCACATATGCTTCAGTTTAGTTTTCACAGCCTATAAAATGTTGTGGCTTCAGATACAGGCTGCCATAATATGATTCATTATATCAAAGCTTAAATGATCTGCCATTTAAGAGCTTGGAGGAGTTATGTTTCTGACACCAGTCATAGGACATTATTTTAGAAAGCCACAAGCAATGAAAACTGTTGTATGGAAAAGAACTGCCAATAAAAGTGAAAGAATTTGATGCAATTAAGCTGAGAAACTTCATGTGCACTTAGCATAAGTGAGTGAATCTTGTATTTTGTGCACAACAGCTGCTCCGTAAGCTGCTGTTTCATATCTGTGTTGAATACTAGCAGTTCGGTGAACAATTTCAATACGTGTCATTTGTGTGGTCAGCTATCAGAGTTAACTTTTAGTACTGTCACAATGAACGGTTTGTTACTCAAACATCAATGAATATGCAGATGCTTCATAATTCATTTCAGAAATTTCTAACCATTTTTGGGGAGTAAGTGGAAACAGTATTGGACTAAGCAACACAGAATCACTTGCATCAAACATGAATTCCACACACACATATATAAATATATAACATATTGTTATTCTGTGATGCTGTGTGTGACCCTAGCTGGTAGAACAATAAATATTTGGAAGTGGGTGCTACAGGTGATAATGATGGAGACTTGTTGAAAATCGCATACATTACCACACTAGCTGTAAAGCTGTGTAAAGCTGAAGCAAATCATGCATAATATGTGCTTTCAGTTCCAAAATAAGTATGTCATGCCATTACCATGCAAATGTCATTCAAAATTACATTTTCAGAGAATCCTAATTCTAAATATTAGTGCAGATAGAATAATTAGATATAGGATTGTAATAAATAATCTATAAATAAGATTTTGTTACAATATGTGGCAGCTGATTAGTGGTTCTATTAAGTCAAGTGTCTACATCACCTATATCAGCAAAATTAAATCTTCCTCAATATATTATATCCATCATAAATACAGTAATTCTTATATATCTTAATAACATAGGATGATATGTGTGTTAGAGAACATAGTACATTTTGTAAAGCTTATAACTCTTCCATTTTTTTTTATTTTTCTCATTTAGCTGCATTTAAATTTTATTTTAACCCCAATGTAGCTTTATGTTCAATCAACAGTAAAACATTTAGAAACACAGAGGAAAATATTCAGTTATTAGCTAGTTATTCTAAGGTGGTGGTAACTGCTTTTTCTTAAAATTGGCATCCCAACTATTTCCGCATTCACTAATACTGATGTTCATAATTGAAGAAAACAAATCTGCTCCAGTATTACCTTGCCAAAAATAGTAAATCATTTCAACTTCGCCAGCAAAATTTCACAATTTACAATAAATTATGTCAAAGTATTTCCTAAAACCACAGAACAATCTCAGATATATTAATTTTTGTATGACTGTCTCAAATTACATTAATGGTGGTACCCCTCTTTCCATTTATTTCCTCATTAATTACTTAAAATAAGATGTAACACGGCTCTGGATTGCAGGATTAATCATCTCCAACTTTTGAAGGGAAATATGTTTAAGCCTGTCATTAATGGTGCCAGCTTAGTTAGCAGAGTATTCAATAGCAAAAGTACAATGTGTAAAATAATATGTAGATCAACACATACTAAGAGGTTATCTTTAAGAGACCAGACAGTTTCTTGCTGACTTTCAACATCTGTCACATTTTTCAGTATGGACTTATCTCTGGAGAATCATTACTATAAAACAACAGTCCAACTGAAGGAAGCATTGGCCATCCCACACAAGACAGTTCAATAATTCAAAAGTCATTGTAAGTCTGTTAAACATTACACTCAATTACAATATTTCATAAGAAATAAAGGAATAAAGAAGTCACTTAACGCAACTTGTTATACTTGAACACAATGCTATCGACCTTTGTGAATAAAAATTAAAACAAAAACATGCCAGTAAGTTAAATCACACCCCAATATCTAGAAGAATGAAGTGACAAGCAAACATGACATCTAGGCATCACCTGACAATAAAGTGCACAGAAGAAAATGTTAGTTTCTGACTGTAGATTGTTCCAAAGACTTCAGTTATAGAGTGTGGTGTGAGAAATAGAGGGTCCTAGGATACTCTAATCATATATTCAAAAATATTAAGGTGATGTCTAAGGTAATGCTGAAATAGCATTTTAGAAGAGTGAAGTTCAAAGCCACATCAGGCCATATAAATTCATATTTTCAGAAATATCCCTAAGACAAAAGTTAATTTCTCACATCCTTATCCAGTTGCACTACTGTATAATTTCCAATGATCTCTATTCCAGTAGGGTATTAAACATTGGTCTTCTCTTTTTCCTAAGGAGTAGTCCTTCTTCCTTCAAATATTGGGCTATTTAATCTGTTACAGTTCAACTTTTTAGTGATAATGATGACTTCATATTTTCCTTGGATGTGCCAATGATCATCATCCAATTATATGGTAAGCACATATCTTTTTGGGAAAGCAACTGTGGTTAATTTCATCTAAATGATTTGTCCATTTTGTTCTGTAGTGCTTTATGCAATCTCCTTTAGTTTTTTTATACATTTTTCTGTCCTCATTTATATGCTACATGCCTTTTCTTGTATACCCTATTGTTCTTTACACCAACCTATTTTTACTGTCTTTAAGCTTCATCTTTTTTCAGGAACTATTCCTCACTTTCATATCCTGGAGTACGTATAGCTGTAGTTTTGTAAAATTTCATTCCAGTCTCTCTTCCTATGCATTTTTTTAATTTTTATAATTCTAAAGTGTATATCACAAATGTAATTAAATCTTCCTACTTCCTACATTGCTACCAATGTCCACCTCTTCTGGGAAACATATAGTGTACCCTTGGAAATTTTTATTTTATTTTCAGTTACTATTTGGAAAGAGACCCCATTCAGCCAATGCCCTATCCATACAGGCAGGATTGTTTACTTGCTGGCGCTAGCTCAGCTACACATATCACACAAATATCAGACAAGGAGCCAGACAAAGGTGTCTCACAATGACCTGTCTTCACCTTCCACCTTTAACACTAGGAGGTTTCTGATCAGACTGAGTATCTTAAAGGTTCCTGATATCTATCCTAAATTTATGGTGATATCAACTAAAACAAAGCTTGTAAGTAGTAGGATACACTGAATGGCCTTTTTAGTGTGTGTGATGTCAGCATCATGGGGCACTTCAAATGAGTTCATGTATTTGACTCCTCCTCTGACAAATGGTCAGGGATTCTTTGTGCTTCCTTTTGTACAATTTTGCCTGGAGCAAACTGGAACATTTCCCTTATCATGATATCTGCATATGACATTTCACAATACACTATTTCATGTCTCTGCTGATAATGGTTAGTGAGACTTTGTAATTCTGTGACCCACTGCTAATATGACTCACTTACATATATGTTAGTCACCATTCAACAGTCAGTTTCTAATGGTCTTAGATGACACTCTTGGCGCAACATTTGTCCTACTTTGTGATGTGTTCAGTATATGGTCAGCAACGGCTGTGCATCTGAAGCAACGGTATGATTCTATAAGCTGGTGCCACAATATTACATGTATGTGAATGTATCTTTGATTATCAATATGAACAGGCTGGGCAGTTTTCCTGAAGGACCATCCAATGTCCTGGAAGTTCACAATGAAAACACTCTCAAAATCTGTGAATTGCTTGAATTGTGTTCCTTGCACTGTCATAGCATTCAGTATTTCAGTATTATGCTCAGAACTACAAACCACTCTTTCAGAAAGTGAGATACATCTATTATGTACTCAGGCATGGTTACTAACTGTCCACAGAATGCTGATTTGAATAATTGACATTACTACCCTCCATCTACACCCAAATAAAAACAGGGAGTTTCTACATCATGCCTTCAGAGGTGTTAATTATTATCTGTGATTAATGAATCTGTTTACAAACAGCTTAAAGAGTCTTGATTTTAATGGCAAGTTGAACTGAGCTTTCCAGACAAGGAAAATTACTAAAAATGTTCAATATTTTGATAACAGGGACTGTCACCATCTGTACTGGAAGAACATTATCACTTGAATAGCTTACTGTGAAGTGCATCAGTGTATATTCATTCCTGTTAAGAGGACACCATTCTTGTATAAACCATACTTACATATTTCATGTTGGCCATACAGGATGTAATGTATTATGGCAACATGAAAAATTCTTGGCCTGACAATGAAAAACTATATTTTAATGTAAAAAAATGCACTTAGTTTTTTATATAGCCCCTTTTCAGGTCAATGCATGTCATTTATTGAGCTAGTAAATTCTGTTCCTTACATGAAAATCTGAGACATTTTCTAATTATCCAGTTAGATCTGCTGTAACCTATACATTCAATTCAATGTCTTTCCTGTCACAAATTTCTTTCGATGTGGGATAACTGGGAATCAGAAGATGCTAAATCTAGTGATCAGGGAAGATGCTACAACAATTTAGTACTTCAAGTTCCTCAGCTTTCTCATTATAAAAGCACCTTTAAGTGCCCGGATTAAACAACACCCTTTTCTTTTCTTCTTTTACAATGCAAGTCTCTTCATGCATTATTTTTGCAGGGAGATCTGTGACATATTTGTGAGCTGTGTGGCATGTTCCATTGTCCTGCTGGTAGATCCCATTGTTTCAAGGAAAAAGAAACTGCATGTAGGGATGGACATGATCCCCAAGGATATGTGTATACATGTGTTGATCCATTGTAACTTCAAGAATGATGAGATCAACCAGGGAATGCCACAGAAACATTCCCCAGACCATGTCACTCCCTCCTACAACCTGGATCCTTCCGACGAATGTTGCAGGGTATTTGCTTTCAGACGTTTCACCACACACACAGCAACGACCATCTGTCCGATGGAGCATAAAACATCATTCATCTGAAAATGTCACCTGTCATGTGTGGCCTTTGGTGCACCACAGTTTTTGGTAGCGCCATTTTGCTATGCACGGTATACCTTAGCCATGGCAGCATGCAAACAGTTTACAAACTTAGCCATTTTGGTAATGCTACCACCTTGGCTCAAAAGCCAATGATTATGCCCTTTTTGATGGTAGATAAATAACTCCATTTCAGCATTACAGTGACTGCACTGCTTTCTGCATCCCCCCCTCCTCGACATGCATTATATACCATCCACTGCTAGTGGTACCACTTGCTGTCTGTGAGTGGTTATTGCACATTGAGACTGAATGTAGGCAGTGGTCACATTAATGGGACTGGACCATGTATAATGAGGTAATATTGTACCTTTACAGATGTAAGGTGCTATATCTAAAACAAAAAAATATGCAGCCTATGTGCAGTTAGTCAACATAACAACACACACAATATACTGAAAAAGGTCAGAATTTTTATTGATACAAAACCATACATGATGTGGTCAACATCTTAAGAGTCAATAGCCTGATAGGCTAAGAGTTCAGGAAAAACCAAATCGTCAACAATACAAAAAGCCACAATGTGAAAAACAGATGAGGCACTTCATATACATTTTTTCCATAAATTTTCTACAGGTTGTAGACCACACCATGTTGTAAAATGTA
Organism: Schistocerca serialis cubense; assembly: GCF_023864345.2. Classification (NCBI taxonomy): domain Eukaryota; kingdom Metazoa; phylum Arthropoda; class Insecta; order Orthoptera; family Acrididae; genus Schistocerca; species Schistocerca serialis. The sequence continues at coordinate 344,858,303 of NC_064640.1, read as the reverse complement.
CCAACATTTAAGCCACTATTGCAAATGACCCTCCTCATGCTGTGTAACAATACATGGGCAAGGCAAGTTATATATATATTATCATCATTTGGCCCCTGTGCTGTAATTAATATATCAAAGTGCAAGACTCACAATTGGCACCACCACCGACACCACTAGGGAGATAGTTGCTGCCTGCAGGAGTGACCAACTATGAGACAGCCTAATTCCTTGCATTAGAGGAAGCTTCAGCATGCCACTGCTGCCGGCAAGTATTTATTTTTGTCTGCAGAGCTGAACAGCCAGTCTGTATTTGGCCTGAAGTGTTATTACCATGAAGCTTATTGAGTGTACTACAGAGATGTCAACAAGCTAAGTGGGCTCAGTACAGTCTACCCATTCCAAGCAGTGTCCGCCCCCAGTAGCTGAGTGGTCAGTGTGACAGACTGTCAGTCCTAAGGGCCCGGGTTTGATTCCCGGCTGGGTTGGAGATTTTCTCCGCTCAGGGACTGGGTGTTGTGTTGTCTTAATCATCATCATTTCATCCCCATCGATGTGCAAGTCACCGAAGTGGCATCAAATCGAAAGACTTGCACCAGGTGAGCGGTCTACCCGACAGGAGGCCCTTGTCACATGCCATTATTATTATTATTCCAAGCAGTAGGACTCTGCATATAACTGAACATTTACCAATGACTTGGGCACTCCATCATTTGTACAGTATATCAATGTGACAACCGACTCACGGGCTTCTAAGCCCTTGCAAGCTTAGTGTCTTACAGAATAAATGTATTCAGCTAAGATTGTGTCACCATTATTTGCTGTTTTAGGATTGCCCATTTCTACCTCTGAGCAGTGACACAACATTGGCAATCAGACTTTGGAACTTATGGTGCTGAGTTGTTCCACTGTCAAGTGTGATATTATTAGTAATTTTTTTTTTCTGCATATTATCATGTCTTTATCACCACAAGAACTTTCTCTGCTAAAAGTGGTCCAATGCAGGGGCAATAGTTTCAACAACTGGTACAGAGTGTCATTCAACTGATGCAAGTACTTGCAACAGCAAATGCACCTCAACAAACTACTGCTGCACACAAATTCTGAGAATTTCACAGCCAGCAAGAGGACCTGGGCTAAATATGATGCTCAACTTGAAGCAAACTTCTCTGCCTATGACATGACAGGTACCAAGTGAAAATTTTATTTAATTTCTAATGTGAGGGCCAAAGTGTTTCAAGTGTGTGGGCTCTCATCTGGAGGATATTGCTTATGAGTCATTAATTTGTTAGTTATATGAGCACTTTGTTGCCCAGATGCATGTATCAGTTGTTTTTGAGGCTTATGAAGCAGCTTGGTTAGACAAACAAATAGTGAGTCACAAAACTGAGAAGGCATATCAGATATTGCAAATGTAAGTGTTCATGCGGAGTATCCTACAGTGACATTGTACTCCGTGATGCAGTTACCTAAAATGTATCAGATGAACACATATGTGCTGCTATTTTGAAGGCACCAAATTCTAATTTATAAACTATGCTTTCTATCATTGTGTCTCAGACATTGTAGGTGTGTGTGTCAAAGGTAATATTTAGAGACTCAGGCCATTTCTGTAATTCAAAGTGCACAACACACTCAGTTCTCTAATCAGTCAGAAGGCAAGCAGCAGACAAAGCCAAGTGTTAAAAAAGTCAGTCACTCAGTGCATGTGTCACTTTGCTGTCTAATGCAAGGAAACTGTGCCTGCAGTACTAAACAGCAAATGGCAGTAAACAGTGCCCTTGCAAGGGGGCAAAATTCTTTTCCTGTGGCAAGTACAGCCATATTCAAACAGCGTATTTGCAAAACTGCTGTGATAGGTGGCAGTCAGACTCTAGTTCACAGTGTATTTCAGTACAAGTAATGCAGTATCAGCTGAGGTAGTGCTAGGGGCCCCATCAGTGGCTCACCCTCTGAACAAACAGAAATGTTCACAAGTGATCAAATGGCAGAGAAATAAGCTATATGTACATTTGCATATGGCTCGGCATTCTGTGAAACTATAATTAGGTAAAGTGCTTCCGTAATGTTGCTGAACAGAAACACTTGAGAATTGTTTGATCGCCCACTAAAGCCACTCTGTCAGCATAGAATGGGCACCATATTTCAGTAATAGGTGCATGCAGCATGCCTGAAACATTTTGTAATGTTAGTAAATCTATGTTATTTCATGTCTTGTGTTCGTGGGACAGCCCAAATATTTTTGGTGTGGACTCATTAGACTTATCTGACATGGACATTCAGGACACTGTGGTTCAAATCAATGCTAATGTCCCTCAAGATTGTGTTAATAATTTGTGTGCAAAATGAAGTAACCTATTTCAAGAAGATCTTGGAAAAGTTAAAGATTTTGAGCTGGACATAACTTTAAAAGGAAATGTGCAAACACATTTTCATCATGGATGGCCTGTCTCCCCTGCTATTTGTGATAAGCGTGTTCAAGAATTGAGACTATGGCAAGACAGTGGTGTTTTTGAAATGGTTTCAGTAATTCAGTGCATACACCCCCACCCCCCTTGTAGTTAAAAAACCATCAGCCAATTTAAGGCTATAGTTCCAGTACCTCCCATTCAGCAGTGCATTAGCTCCCGCGATTTTTAATGTCTTTTAGCATTAATTAAATGTTTGGGGCATATTTTATTAATTATTTAAAAAGCAACATTTCATTGCCCCATTGAACACTTGTTTCTTATTTTGTCTCTAGAAATACAGAACAAGGGTTCAAGTTAACAGCAAAGGATCCTCCATGTGCAAACTATTTACATGTTGTAGTGTCCATCTGCATGTCAATGAAATATTTAGCCAACTTAGAGTTTTTATTTCAAGTTCTTTCTGAAGCAGGCCTGGAGTGAAGTTAAGTGAAGTGCATGTTTTTCTGTGCAGAAATTGAATATCTGGATCATGTAATTAATGCACAGGGCATACATCCAGCACAGTCACACTCATTAGGACTCAGGGATTTTCCAGAGTCCCATAACATTAAGGAGTTACCAGCCATCATGGGAAAACTTACTTATTACAACAAGTTTATTCCACAACACAAATTACGGGTTCACTGAATCAACTGCACAAGAAAGGTGTTCTCTTTCTGGAGTCAAAAGATTGTCAGGACGTATCTCAACAACTTAAGGATGTTCTCTGCAGTGATTGTCGTTTGGTCCACTTCAACGCAGACAAGCCCATTTTCTTAGCAGTTGATGTGTCTCCAATGGGTCTGGTTTGATGTTCTCCCACAGGATTGGTTCCTCTGACAAGTTTATTGGTTTCACTTCCAAAACTTTTAGCAAGGTACAGTGTAACTACAGTCATCTGGAAAAAGAGGCACTCACCATTATTTACGTAGTCACTAAATTTCACCAGTATTTGTGTGGGTAACGTTTCTATATCATCACCAAGCACAGGCAACTGACGGGTTTCTGCAGCCTGTCCAAGCCTGTCCAGACACAGACAGCACCAAAATTACAACATTGGGTCCTGTTGTTGTCACACTAGTGGCATAAATTGTTGTACAGGCCTGCAGCTTAGCATTGAAATGCTGACTGGTTTTTATGGTTACCAATTGGTACGGACTTTTTGTTTGATTAATCTGGAGATTCATGCTTCCAGACTGGTTCACAGGGTCTTAACACCCTTCATGGGTATCCAGTACACTACCAGTGTATTGCACAGGAATCTGCCTCAGAACCCACTCTTTGAGTTGTATTGCTATCTGTTCACAATGGATGGTGTCAAAGCTTAAAAGAAGTCCACCACCCCATGGCATACTATTACTTTGTGCATCAGTATGTGCTTTCTGTGTATCTGAGTGTCCTTCTCTTTCATACTGTGAATGACAAGGCACATCTGTGGTCCCTCAATGCGAAATGTTGAAGTTGTTGCATCTGGGTCATTGGGAAGTAGTATACACCAAGCAGCTACCTCACTGCCATTGTGCGTGGATGTACATGGATGCCCAAATTCAATGGATGACCTCCCACCGCACAGCCTGTGTGGAACATGATTCCAGTCCACCACAATGGTTTTTTTAGTGTCCATGTCCAACAGGACCATGGAAAAGGTTAAACATAGATTTTACAAGACCCTATTGGAACATGGAATGATTGCTGGTGGTTGATGCTTATAGCAAGTTTCCCTTGCAGTAGTTAGCAGTTAGCAACATGTTCCATGGATCATTTTGTACAATAGATTGTAATGATGTGGAAGGAGTCATTATGCATTCACATCACAAATTAAATTGTACTTATGGTTAAATTCTGAACATTTCTAAATTTTTTTAACAAAAAGAAAAAAAAGATATACAGATGTGAGTTAGTAATTCCTACCCACCACCTTTTACACATTACAATAACTGAAATTCTTCTACGGAATAGAAGGAGTTGGCAAGGAGAAACTTTCTCACTTTGTTATCAAATTTTACTTTGTTGTCTGTCAGAGATTTTATATCACTGGGAAAATGACCAAAAATTTTTGTTGCAGCTCTGTGCACCCCTTTTGTGCTAAAGACAAGCTTAATGTGGAATAATGAATGTTGTTTTTCCTTATGGTATTGTAATTGTGTAACTCAGTGTCCCTCTTGAGCTCTAGTGGATTATTTATAACAAACTTCATGAGGGAATAAATATACTGTGAAGCAGTAATCAGAATGTCCAACTTCTTAAATAGATGTTTACAAGATGATCACAGGTGAGCACAACATATTATTCTAAGAGTACGTTTTTGTGCAATGAAGACTTTCTTTCTCAATGATGAGATACTTCAGAACATTGTTCCATACAATACTATTGAACGAAAATATGCAAAATGTGTAAACTTACTGATTTGTCTCTCCCCGAGATTTGCAATGATTCTAAGTGCAAATGTTGCTGAACTAAGTTGTTTTAGGAGTTTCAAAATATGTTTTTTCTAATTTAAATCCTCATCAACATGGACCCCTAAGAACTTTAAAGTTTCAATCATATTTCTTACTTCCTCACCATGTCTGGCACTTATCACTGGTGTAGTACCTTTAGACGTGCAGACCTGAATATGTTAGGTCTTTTTAAAATTGAGGGTGAGACCATTCACAGAAAAATAGTCAATGATACTTTTACAAACTTTGTTTACCATTTCTTTTGTTTCTGTATGTGTACTTGGATTGATTACAATACTAGTGTCATATGCAAAAAGAACTAATTCTGCTTGTTGTATACTAGATGGAAGAATGTTTACATATATGAGGAACAGTAGTACACATAAGATTGAATCTTGGGGAACCCCATATGTGATTTCTCCCCAGTCACAATTATGATCATGGACTGTATTACTTGAATTACTAAGTACAACTTTCTGCATTCTTTTGGTTATGTATGACATTATCCATTGGTTGGCTACGCCTTCAATCTGATAAAATGTTAATTTATCTAGGAAAATAGGTTGATTCACATAGTCAAATGCCTTCGTGAGGTCACAAAAAATATCATCCAATGCTATTTTATCCTTTAATGCTAGCAAAATCTGGTTAGTGAACATATGAATGGCATTCTCAGTGGAGCAACCCTTCTGAAATCCAAACTATGATTTGCTTAGGATACTATTGTTGCTAAGGTAAGACACTATTCCGGAATAGACCACCTTCTAAAAAATTTTGGAGAATGATATTAGCAGTGTAGTCCCACTGAATTCCACTACAACAGCCATTACAGTGTCAGCCCTTACCTTGATTTTTTGTATAGAAGGATTATCAGTGGTTGTTGTTTCCATCAAAGGATCACAGTTTATATTTGCTGACTTTCAACAATTTTGTGATGACTATGGAATCCAGCATACAACAATGGCGATTTGCCCATCATCAAACAATTAAGCTGAAAGTTTTGTACACACATTCAAGATGTAAATGGAAAAGCTGCATACATCTTGCACATGGGATCTGGGCCTAAGAACATTTTTGCATGCTGCAGCTTCTTGCCTCGAGACATAAAGTCACTGGTGGAACGCTTATACGGTTGACATCATTGTATTCTTCTCCATCTCTTGCAGGAGTCATACATTTCACCAAACCCTACAAGGTTTCATCTCCAGGACAGTGTCATTTCCAGTGTGTTTGGCAAGTGTAGGTATTGAGATAAGTATTAGGCAGATCATCTTATACCGTTCAGGGTCCAATGGGGCTGCATTCGTAGAACCAGAACCAGCTGCAGCTTACTTGGATTTGTAATCTGCACAGAATTTTTGTTCACAGACCCAGCACATTGCAGGGATCCACGGAAGCAGTTGTCACCTCTGTCTCTTCTCCCAGCTCTGTCATCACCTCTTGTCGAGGCATCAATGGAGGTTGACATGAAGAAGTCATCTCTAGTGTCACCGCTGGTCCTGCATCCTGAGATGATGTCTGTGGAGATGCCACCACCAGGCATCCACCAGGATGTCCTATAGGATCTTCAAGCTGATACTGATGTCCTGTCCACAGCATCAGTACCCTGGATGGAGGCATGCACCCTGTGATCAGTTTTTGCCAGTGTTCCCACTGCCATTGGTCCAGGAACTAGCTGTACATGATGATGGTACAAACATTTATGGGGGAAGGGAAGGGAGGGAGGGGGGAGGAATGTGATTTTGTCAATATATCGAAGCTCAAGTCTCACAGTTGGAACCGCCATCGAAACCATGAGAAGGAAGTCGCCATCTGTCAGAGCAACCACCATGATGTGGCTTACAACCACACCTCCAAGGAAGTTTCAGTGTGCCGTTGCTGCTGGTGAGTATTTGCTTCCATCCACAGAGCTGATCAGCCAGTCTGTATTAAGCCTCAGATCTGGTCATGACAGAGCTTATCAAGTGTGCTACTGAGTTGTCAACAAGGTACAGTGGACTAAGTACAGCCTGTCTATTCCACACCAAATAACTCTCCATATTATTGAACAGTTGTCAGTGATTTGAGTGTTTGACTTGGTAGCTGGGGGGGGGGGGGGGGGGGGGGGGGGCAGCATGGCTGAATGGTAACCAAAGAGGGCCATGTTCAATATCCAGTCAGTGTAAAAGGCATCCAAATGGTGTCACATAAAAAGACTTGCATTTGGCAGCGAGCCACCACACAACAGAGAGAGTGATTTGGACACTGCGTCCTTTGTACATTGTATCAATGTAATGACCCACCCATGGGGCACACCCTATGTCTTATAGAATAAAAATGTTTAGTTAAGGTGTCACTGGCTCTGAAAGCTTGCAAAAAATTTCCTTATCCTTTATATGCATGTGTTCTCTTGCCGCTGCTTGATGACTACATTTTTTAAGTATCCAGTTGCAGTATACTTTCAAAAATTTATTATTTTTGTTGAAATAAAATGTTTGTTTCAAATAAAAACAGCCTGACGTAGGAAAAGGAATGTTTCGAGGAATGTGATGAGTTATGAACCCAAATATAAAAAAAGACTATTGTGTTTAAACTTGGCTAATACATCATTATTGCATTTTCATTTGGTCATGATCATTTTGTTTTTCCTAACAATCCCATGACATCACCTATTTTATACACGTTTAATTGCTGATCATCAAATATCATATAATGAACTTTCTTCATATAACTGTACCGAGCGAGGTAGCGCAGTGGTTAACACATTGTACTCACATTTGGGAGAATGATGGTTTAAACCTGCATCCAGCCATCCTCTTTTAGGTTTTCCATGATTTCCCTAAATCACTTGAGGAAATTACTGGGTGGTTCCTTTGAAAGGGCACAGCTGACTTCTTTCCCCATCCTTCCCTAATCTGATGGGACCGATGACTTTGCTGTTTGGTCCCCTCCCCCCAACCAACCAAACAACCAACCATAAAACTGTTGTCTGTGGTAATAGTTTTGGAACATTCTTCTACAACATCAGCATCTATATTCCACAAGCAACTTTATAGTGTGTAAAGGAGGGGCATGCTTCAAATACCACTATCATTTTCTACATTTCCTCTTCTTTTCAAGAATTGTGCATAGTCAGAATGACAGTTAGTATGCTTCCATATGAGTTTGGTGTTCTTTAATATTCCAATCAAGGTCATTCTGCAGGATGTATGTGGGAGGAAATTTATTAATTTTATTACAATATGTTGCCTGACTGTTTTAGAATGGTTCACTCTCAGAATATGAACAGTAACCTCTCTTGACAACATATCTCGTGTAAAGTCTGTTACAGAAGTTTAATGCACATCTCGATGACACGTGCATACTTACTAAATGGACCTATTATGAAAATACAACCATTCTTTGAATATTCTCTATTAATCCTACCTCATAAGTCTCCCAGAAAGGGCATCCATACTCCAGAATGAGGCAAACAAATTTTTTGTAAGCTACTCCTTTCACTGGTGAATTACATTTACTCTGCATTCTTACAATGCTCCTCTACAACTAGTTTTCTGTGATCGTTTCACTTTAGAGCTCTCCAAACACATACTCCAACCATATGAATTTTCTTCCATAGAAGTACGGTCTCATTTGAACTTCTCCCCCTTTTATTAGCTTTTAAAACTTATGAAGAATCACAAACCTTCATGCACTTTCATAGACTGACGACAAGATGTCCAAACTAAAGGCTTTTATGATGACTTGATATTTCAGTTCATCCATTTGAACAAAAAACAAAACTAAATGAAAAATCTTTAAAACAAAATTATTCATATTTTATTAACATTATTATTCAAAATAAGCAAAGAAATCATTAACATCAACCCTACCTCTGTATGAGGCTGGGAAATTTTCACAGTCTATTACACATTGATGTAATAATTCAACCATACTTTCCCTAATAGATAAGCTGGTCATGGTAACGTTGTTACGTGACCACCTACATCTACTTATGAGATCATATGTAGACAGAAGTCTACAGAAGGAAGATGGATACATGAAACAAGGTCACATTATGGACACTACCATCTTCATAAAGGAACACAGAGCTGCACTAAGACAACAAATGCAAAATGTTGTTTATTGTGAAATGTTGAGAACGTTTTAGAACTGTTGTAAATTTGCAAAATGGCAAATAAATTACAATAAGTAATGCAAAACAAGATTCACATAAAATTTAATCATTTTTAATGACAATTGTATCAAAAATCATGGCTGTGTCTTGATATATTGTTTATTTTCATACAGTGTGTGCTGTGAAAAACATATTTTGTGCTGTAGCATCAGTTGCTATCAACATTTGTGCTTTATACAATTTTAGTAGCAGTATCTTCATCCAAAAACTTGTTCACTCTGAATATACATAAATAAATGAATATATTTGAGAATTTTTGGAAGTTATGAGTGGCGTGCACTACCTATTTCCTAGTAAATCAGCATTTGTCATTTAGTTACTGTAGCACATATTATAACTAATACATTGTGTTACAGTTAGTTTTACCTTTTAAGAGGGGTGTGTATTGTCTGGATTTATTGTAATTTAATGCAGTTTTGAAGTTTGCTAGCAGCTATTACCCAAAAAAAGTTTCAGATGATAGTATTTATTATCCAAGGATTTTCTGCTTTCTTAATAGAACTTTCATATTGCCAACTAATTGTTTCAGTTCATAAAGGGAATTAGGAATATTTTTAGCTTAACAAATCAAGAAAGTAAAAGAGAATCAGCAGGTTTATTAAAAAATTATTTGTTTACCTTTCAGTAAGAATTGCACCAGCCATAATACAGCTCCCTAGTTTCTGAATCTTGGTCATTAGGTCCAAAAGCTGTCTTTCCAAATGGGAAAGTATGTCATACTACAGATAAACTGACTGAACATGATAATCTTTATTATTTTTTGGCCATAGAAGCCATTGCTTTGAGATTTACATCTCGACTACTTGATGGCTCAACACAAAAGTTTTGTCTCAAGTACAGATAGTGTTGAGGATCAGTGGACAAAGTTCAAAACCATCGTACAATATGCGTTAGATGAGTATGTGCCAAGCAAGATCATAAGAGATGGAAAAGAGCCACCGTGGTACAATAACCGAGTTAGAAAACTGCTGTGGAAGCAAAGGGAACATCACAGCAAACATAAACATAGCCAAAGCCTTGCAGACAAAACAAAATTATGCAAAGCGAAATGTAGTGTGAGGAGGGCTATGCGAGAGGTGTTCAATGAATTCGAAAGTAAAGTTCTATGTACTGACTTGGCAGAAAATCCTAAGAAATTTTGGTCTTATGTCAAAGTGGTAGGTGGATCAAAACAAAATGTCCAGACACTCTGTGACCGAAATGGTACTGAAACAGAGGATGACAGACTAAAGGCTGAAATACTAAGTGTCTTTTTCCAAAGCTGTTTCACAGAGGAAGACTGCACTGTAGTTCCTTCTCTAGATTGTCGCACAGATGACAAAATGGTAGATATCGAAATAGATGACAGAGGGATAGAGAAACAATTAAAATCACTCAAAAGAGGAAAGGCCACTGGACCTGATGGGATACCAGTTCGATTTTACACAGAGTATGTGAAGGAACTTGCCCCCCTTCTTGCAGCGGTGTACCGTAGGTCTCTAGAAGAGCGTAGCGTTCCAAAGGATTGGAAAAGGGCACAGGTCATCCCCGTTTTCAAGAAGGGACGTCGAACAGATGTGCACAACTATAGACCTACATCTCTAACGTCGATCAGTTGTAGAATTTTGGAACACATATTATGTTCAAGTATAATGACTTTTCTGGAGACTAGAAATCTACTCTGTAGGAATCAGCATGGGTTTCGAAAAAGACGATTGTGTGAAACCCAGCTCGCGCTATTCATCCACGAGACTCAGAGGGCCATAGATATGTGTTCTCAGGTAGATGCCGTGTTTCTTGACTTCCGCAAGGTGTTCGATACAGTTCCCCACAGTCGTTGAATAAATAAAGTAAGAGCATATGGACTATCATAAAAAATCATTGGTTACTTGTGTTTCAGCAGGAGCACGCATCTCTCAGGGCAAATTAGATAGCTATTTGTCTATTAGTTCTACTTTGGTCAGCAATTTTTTGACTCTGCATGACTCTGCTTCTTCAGATTATTTGGTAAAATGTGTTTTTAAGTCTGTATTTGAGGAATCTGATAATGGTTTGAAATCTGAAATAAGCAGAGCAACTTCACTATCAAGAGATCCCAAGACATAACGATAATGTGTCATCTTGTTGCTAATATTTGCAGTAATAAATTGTGATTCCACTTACAAAACCATATCTGTACTTCTGTCACAGGAAAGGTGGTATTTTCACCACCACATGTGATATTCCTGTACCAGTGTCATTTGATGATGAGTTTACATTAAAAAACATGTTTAAATTGCCACAGTAAAGCTTAAATAGTGACTGGAGTGATCCTTGTGCACTCACTATCACATCAGACTCATCTGGGCTCTGAGGTCATACATGGATCATTCCAGCAACTGGCAGAGAAAGTAGGGAAGGCCTGCTTTGTTCACAGAGTTTCAATAAAACGTAATTTGCAGCATTACTCATAGAACTGATCATGGCACCTGCTCCTGAGTCAAGTGGATGGATTTGAATCAGAGTCTTTGAAGGTTCTTTGACAAGTTAGGCTGTGACTTCCTGCAATGTGCCATAAGATTAAGAAATGTAGGATCCCCTAAATGGGTCAGGTGTGCACTACACATCAAAGACTGCTACCCAGGTAGCTGTCTGTGTATGAAGTGCACCCAAGGTTTCTTTAGATTAGTCAACTCTCCATCCAGTCCCAATAATGAAAGCTGTATTGGACCTATAAGTGTCAGTATAAGATCCAAAGTAGTACCCACTACAAGTGAAAGTATTAAAACCATACTAATTAACTGCTGAAGCACTCACAACCAAGTCCCAGAGTTTGGAGCATTCCTGAAAAGCTTTGGATCTCACATTATATTAAATAAAGAAAGCTAGTTTTAACCCAAAAATTTATAGCAGTGAGATATTTTGGGACAGTTTAAGCGTATATCAAAAGAATAGTTAATGGGAAATTGAGACTGTATATTGTCACAGTAGACAAGAAAATTAGATCCACCATGATAGAAACTGAAACTACATACAGAAATACTTAATATCAAGGGTGGGAATAAACTCACAGCTGGATTCTTCTATCAGCCATCAGTCTCACTTCCCAATGTAACTGTAAACTTGAGAGGAAACTTACAGAGTGACAGTTACTGAACAATATGAAATAAAATTGTCATAACTTCTGAACAGTTTGTGTTGGGACATTCAAACTGCACAGTTGGCCACAGGGCAAGATATGAATTACTATGTGCATGCATGGTTTGGTTTAGCAATAAACCCCATTTTCATTTGGATGGGTTTCCCAATAAGCAAAACTGGCACACTGAAAATCCGCATTTCATGATCAAGAAGTCTCTTCACCATCAATGGGTGACTGTATGGTGAACAATGTCCAGTCACAAAATAATCAGTGTGATATTCCTTGATGGCACGGTGACTACCAAATGGTACGTGATGGTTTTGGAAGACAATTTCATCCTCATTATCCAAAGTGATCCTGATTTCGGCAAGATGTGGTTCATGCAAGACGGAGCTTGATCCCATCAAAGCAGGAGGGTGTTTGATGTCCTGGAGGAGCACTCTGGGGACTGCATTCTGCCTCTGGGGTACCCAGAGGCCACTGGCATGGGCTTCGCTTGGCTGCCATATTCTCAGGATCTGTACACATGCAACTGCTTTTTGTGGGGCTATATCAAAGACAAGGTTACAGCAATAAACCGAAAACCATTTCTCCATTGCTGAGCTGAAAACAGCCATTCAGGAGGTCATTGATATCATCAATGTTCTGACACTTCAGTGGATCATGCAGAATTTCACTATTTGTCTGTCCCACATCATCGTCAATGATGGCAGGCGTATAGAGTGTGTCATAACTTAAATCCAAATATCTGTAGTGACATTTGCATGTTGAATAAAGTGTGTACATGCTGTAGTTTGTAACTAATTAATGTTTTTTTTATGTATGGTTCAATAATTGTCACCCTGTAAGTCCACTAGCACACAAGTTTCCCAGTTATACTGTCATCATTTGAGGAGACTTTTATCATCCAACAACAATAATCAATTGAGAAAATTACAGTTCTGTGAATGGTGGGCATGATAAGACATCCTGAAAAACATTTCTAAATGCATTCTCTGAGAACTACCTAGGTCAAATTGTGTGAAAGCCTGCTTGTGATGGAAATATATTGGATATAATGGAAGTTTGAATAGAAACTGCTATCATTGACCATAAAGCAGTTATAGCAATAAGATTACACAAAGGGTAACTGAAACAAGTAGAAGAATTTATATTTTCAGCAAACTAAATAAAAAGGCAGAAGTGTCATATCACAACAAGGAAATCAAATCATTTAGCACTTGAAGGGAGGATTTAGAAGAACTGTGGCACAGGTTTAGAAGAATAGTTGACCACACACTTGATATACCTGTATCTAGCAGAACAGTTCATGATGGGAGCAATCCACCTAGTTAAAAAAGTCACTGTAAAGAAACTTTTAAAGAAACAGAGACTACTGCATAATAGGTGTAATAAACCATAGGATTGTACATAGAGAGATGCTGGATGAAATGTTCGGCTGTCTACAGAGCAATGCGTGAAACCTTCAGTGACTATCACAGCAGAATATTGCCAAATGATCTTTAACAAAACTCAAATACATTCTGGTCATATGAAAAGGCTATAAGCTGTACCACTGTTAGTGCCCAGACACTCATGGACAAGACAGGCACTGAAACTGCAGCTGGCAAAGCAAAAGCAGAAACAATGAATTCAGTTTTTAAATGTTCATTTCTAAGTGAAAATCCAGAGGTATTGCCTCAGTTTCATTCCTCCATCACTGTCAAGATGAGTGATACAGATTTTAGTGCCAATAATGTAGAGAAACAGCTGAAATCACTAAAATTGAACTAAGCTCCAGGGTTCGACGGAGTCCCTTCCAGATTCTATACTGAGTTTGTGGCTGAGTTAACACCACTTTTTAACATAATCTACTGTATCCCTCAAACAAAAATCCATGCCCAGTAGTTGGTAGAAAGCTAGATCACACTTGTCTACAGGGAGAGTAACAGAAGTTATCCACAAAGCTATCATTCAGTATACTTCACATTCATTTGTTGTAGAATCCTAGAACATATTCTGAGCTCAAATGTATTGAAGTAACTCAGAGATAATGAACTCAATGCCAGCTAATATGGATACTGAGAAAATCAGTCATGTGAAACCCACCTTGAACTTTTATCACATGGCCTCTTGAAAGCCATGGGAAGTCAAGGCAGTCAGGTAGATGCAGTATTTCTTGACTTCCAAAAGGAATTTTACTTAGCACCGCACCTATGCTTATTATAAAAATTACAATCAAATTGGGTATGAAGCAAAATTTGTGGCTGGATTGAGGATTACTTGATAGGGAGGATGCAGCATGTTACACTATGTGATCAAAAGTATCCGGACACCTGGCTGAAAATGACTTACACGTTCGTGGTGCCCTCCATCGGTAATGCTGGAATTCAATATGGTGTTGGCCCACCCTTAGCCTTGACGACAGCTTCCACCCTCGCAGGCATACGTTCAATCAGGTGCTGGAAGGTTTCTTGGGGAATCGCAGCCCATTCTTCAAGCAGTGCTGCACTGAGGAGAGGTATTGATGTCAGTCAGTGAGGCCTGGCACGAAGTCAGCATTCCAAAACATCCCAAAGGTGTTCTATAGGATTCAGGTCAGGACTCTGTGCAGGCTAGTCCATTACAGGGATTTTATTGTCACATAACCACTCCACCACAGGCCGTGCCTTATGAATAGGTGCTCGATCGTGTTGAAAGATGCAATCCCCATCTCCCAACTGCTCTTCAACAGTGGGAAGCAAGGAGGTGCTTAAAACACCAATGCAGGCCTATGCTGTGATAGTGCCACACAAAACAACAAGGAGCGCAAGCCCCCTCCATGAAAAACGATCACTCCATAACACCACTGCCTCTGAATTTTACTGTTGGCACTACACATGCCGGCAGATGATGTTCACCAGGCATTCACCATACCCACACCCTGCCATCACCTTACACCAAGCGAGGTGTTGTTTGGCAGTTACTGGCATGATGTGTGGTTTATGAGCACCACTCAACCATGAAATCCAAGTTTTCTCATCTCCCGCCTAACTGCCATAGAATTTGCAGTGGATCATGATGCAGTTTGGAATTCCTGCGTGATGGTCTGGTTAGAAGTCTGACTGTTACACATTACGACCCTCCTCAACTGCCGGCAGTCTCTGTCAGTCAACACACGAGGTCGGCCTGTACGGTTTTGTGCTGTATGTTTTCCTTCACGACTAATGACCTCAGAAGTTGAGTGCCATAGTGCTCAGAGCCATTTTTTTCCTTCACGTTTCCACTTCACTATTACATTGGAAACAGCGGACCTAGAGATGTTTAGGAGTGTGGAAATCTCACATACAGACTTATGACACAAGTGACACCCAATCACCTGACCACATTTGAAGTCTGTGAGTTCTGCAGAGTCCCCATTCTACTCTCTCATAATGTCTAATGACTACTGAGGTCGCTGATATGGAGTACCTGGCAGTAGGTGGCAGCACAATGCACCTAATATGAAAAACATATGGTTTTGTGGGTTTCCGGATACTTTTGATCACATAGTGTATCTTGGATAGAGAGTCATTGAGAAGTGTAAAAGTAAATTCAAACGTACCCACCAAAGGTATGTTGAGACCCTTGCTATTCTCATTGCTTACTGATAACCTTGCAGACAGTATTAATAATAACCTCAGTTTTTCACAGATGATACAGTTATTTATAATGAAGTCTTGTTTGAAAAAACTACGCGAACATTCATTCTCATCTTGATATGATTTAAAAGTGGTGAAAAGGTTGGCAATTTGTTTAAATGTTCAGGTGCACTTCACAAAACTGAAGAATTTAGTATCTGGTGTAGTGGTCTTCAGTTCAGAGACTGGTTTGATGCAGCTCTCCATGCTACTCTACCCTATGCAAGTTTCTTCATCTTCAATTAACTACTGCAACCTACATCCTTCTGAATCTGCTTACTATGACAGTATCAACAAGTTACAACTGAAATTTTTTAACTTGTGTTTTGGCTATATGGAATAGAACAATCACAAAGCTTCAGTTGTAGAAAGACTTTGATTCATTGGTAGGAGACTAGGGAAACGAAATAAATCTATAGAGGAGATTCCTTATAAACCGCTTGTGTGACACATCCTAGAATATTGCTTGACTGTCGGACCCGTGCCAAATAGGAATAAGAAGGAATATTGAATATAGACTGAGAACAGCATCATGAATGGTCACAGGTTTGACCTGTGGCAGAGTGTCATAGGGAAGCTGAGGAAACTGAACTGGCAGACACCTGAAGTGAGATCAAACTGTTCAGAGATATCCTACTTACAAAGCTGCAAGAACCAAGCTTTATGTGACAAATCTAGCAAAATACTACAACTTCCTATAGTCTGCTCAGACAGGGACCGTAAGGAATAGATCACATTAATTATAGAGTGCACAGAAGCATTTAAAGAGTCATACATGAATGGAACAAGAAGAAGTTGCAAAACTGGTGTAATGAGAAGTACCATCTGTCATGCACTTCACAGTGGTTTGCAGTGTTTGAATGTAGATGTAGAAATAAGAAAAGAAACCACTCTCTTACTGATGATAAATCGTTACAAATATTTGAAAGTGTAGATGTAGATGTAACCATTTTCTTAGTCATAATAAATCTCCGGGTGGGGACTACTCAGGAGGATGTTGTTATCAGGAGAAACAAAACTGGCATTCTATGGATCAGAGGATGGAATGTCAGATCCCTTAATAGGTAGGGTAGGTTAGAAAATTTAAAAAGGGAAATGGATACATTAAAGTCAGATATAGTGGGGATTAGTGAAGATCGGTGGCAGAAGGAACAAAATATTTGGTCAGGTGAATACAGGGTTGTAAATACAAAATCAAATAGGGGTAATGCAGGAGTAGATTTAATGATGAATAAAAAAATAGGAGTGCAGGTAAGCTACTATGAACAGCACAGTGAACATATTATTGTAGCCTAGATAGACATGAAGCCCACGCCTACCACAGTAGTACAAGTTTATATGACAACTAGCTCCACATATGATGAAGAGTTTGAAGAAATGTATGATGAGATAAAAGAAATTATTCAGATAGTGAAGGGAGACCAAAATTTAATAGTCATGGGGGACTGGAATTCGATGGTAGGAAAAGGAAGAGAAAGAAAAGTAGTAGGTGAATATGGACTGGGGGTAAAGGGACAGATGAAGACTCTGACCGTAATCTGTTGGTTATGAACTGAAGAGTAAAACTGAAGAAACTGCAAAAAGGTGGGAACTTAAGGAGATCGGACCTGGATAAACTGAAAGAACCAGAGGTTGTAGAGAGTTTCAGAGAGAGCATTAGGAAATGATTGACAAGAATGAGGGAAAGAAATACAGTACGAGAAGAATGGGTAGCTTTGAGGGATGAAATAGTGAAGGCAGCAAGGATCAAGTAGGTAAAAAGACTAGAGCAAGTAGAAGTACTTGGGTAACAGAAGAGATATTGAATTAAATTGATGAAAAGAGAAAAAAAAATGCAGTAAATGAGGCAGGCTAAAAGGAATACAAACATCTCAAAAATGTGATCGATAGGAAGTGCAAAATGGCTAAGCAGGGATGGTTAGAAGATAGATGTAAGGATACAGAAGCGTATGTCACTAGGGGTAAGATAGATACTGCCTACAGGAAAATTAAAGAGACCTATAGAGAAAAAACAACCACCTGTATGAACAGCAAGGGCTCAGATGGAAAACCAGTCCTAAGTAAATAAGGGAAAGCAGGAAGGTGGAAGGACTATATAGAGGGACTGTACGAGGGCAATGCACTTGAGGGCAATATTATGGAAATGGAAGGGGATGTATATGAAGATGAAATGGGAGATATGATATTACGTGAAGAGTTTGAGAGAGCACTGAAAGACCTAAGTTGAAACAAGGCCCCAGGAGTAGACAACATTCCATTAGAACTACTGATGGCCTTGGGAGAGCCAGCCACGACAAAACTCTTCCATCTGGTGAGCAAGATGTTTGAGACAGGCAAAATACCTTCAGATTTCAAGAATATAATAATTCTAATCTGAAAGAAAGCAGGTGTTGACAGGTGTGAAAATTACCAAACTATCAGATTAATAAGTCACAGCTGCAAAATACTGACACGAGTTCCTTACAGATGAATGGAAAAACTGATGGAAGCCGAATTCGGGGAAGATCTGTTTGGGTTCCATAGAAATGTTGGAACATGCAAGGCAATATTGACCCTATGTCTTATCTTAGAAGATAGGTAAAAGAAAGGCAAACCTACATTTCTAGCAATTGTAGACTTAGAGAAACCTTTTGATAATGTTGACTGGAATACTCTCTTTCAAATTCTGAAGGTGGCATGGGTCAAATACAGGGAGTGACAGGCTATTTACAATTTGTACAGAAACCAGATGGCAGTCATAAGAGTTGAGGGGCATGAAATGGAAGCAGTGGTTGGGAAGGGAGTGAGACTGGGTTGTAACCTATCCCCGATGTTATTCAATTTATATATTGAGCAAGCAGTACAGGAAACAAAAGAAAAATTTGGGTTAGGAATTAAAATCCATGGAGAAGAAATAAAAACTTTGAGGTTTGCTAATGGCATTGTAATTCTGTCAGAGACAGCAAAGGACCTGTAAGAGCAGATGAATGGAATTGACAGTGTCTTGAAAGGAGGATATAAGATGAACATCAACAAAAGCAAATGAGGATAATGGAATGTATTCAAATTAAATCCAGTGTTTCTGAGGGAATTAGATCAGGAAATGAGACACTTAAAAGAAGTAGATGAGTTTTGCTATTTGGGGAGCAAAAGAACTGGTGGTGGTTGAAGTAGAGAGGACATAAAATGTAGACTGGCAATGTCAAGGAAAGCATTTCTGAAGAAGAGAAATTTGTTAACATTGAGTACAGTTTTAAGTGTTAGGAAGTCCTT
The DNA here is from genome assembly GCF_023864345.2 of Schistocerca serialis cubense. NCBI lineage: Eukaryota > Metazoa > Arthropoda > Insecta > Orthoptera > Acrididae > Schistocerca > Schistocerca serialis. The sequence goes on along the minus strand of NC_064640.1, from coordinate 344,839,290 downwards.
TCTGAAAGTATTTGTATGGAGTGTAGCCATGTACGGAAGTGAAACATGGGCAATAAATAGTTTAGACAACAAGAGAATAGAAGCTTTTGAAATGTGGTGCTACTGAAGAATGCTGAAGATTAGATAGGTATATCAAGTAACTAATGAGGAGGTACTGAACAGAAGTGAGGAGAAGAGGAATTTGTGGCACAATTTGACTAGAAGAAGGGATCATTTGGTAGAACTTGTTTTGAGGCATCAAGGGATCAGCAAATTAGTATTGGAGGGCACCGTGGAGGGTAAAAATCATAGAGAGAGACCAAGAGATGAATACAGTAAGCAGATTCAGAGGGATGTAGGTTGCAGTAGGTACTTGGAGATGAAGAAGCTCGCACAGGATAGAGTAGCATGGAGAGCTGCAGCAAACGAGTCTCTGGACCAAATACCACAATAACAACAACAACAACAACAATACTAATAATAAATACACAGCCAGAAAAAAATAGTATACCTGGAAAAACAATGTCAATTTTCATTCGATGATGGCATATGCCACATTTGGGATAGTAGAACGTACTGATAATGGTTTCAGTGTCATCTGCCAACAGGTAGCATAGGGGCATAGCTACCAGAGCGCCATCTGGTCCACCCTTTAATAGGGAATGCTCACAGCCAGAAGGCTCAGTGTGGTGCAAACGTGTGAAGCAAGCAAGCAACCATGCCATGGAGGTGCACTCATGCTTCCTACAGCCAAATGAGTGAGTTTGAAAGTGTCATATAGTGGCCTTCCAAGTGGTGGAATGGTCCTTTCAGAGAACTCCCACACAAGTTGGAAGTGCTGCATCAGTGGAGCAATGATGCAGGTATCAGTGACTGTATAAACATAGTCACGCCCAGAGACAAGGTTCTGGACACCCACACAGCACAAATGCCCACCAGGATTGCTATATTGTAAGGGCAGAAGTGGCAGATCATACACAGCACATATAAGATGAGTTGTGAGAACATATGTGTCAGTTCAAAGTTTTGAATCTGATAGCAGTAGGACTATGGACATGCACACCTCTAGCCCATCTTCCATTCATACCACAGCATCAACATGCACGACACCATTGGTGCTGTCAGAGGATCACTTGGAAGATGGAATGGCATGCTGCAGTCTTCAGTGATGAAAGCATGTGCTGCCTGCATGCAACTGATGACCATTTGTGCGCATGACATAGTCCTGGCGAGTGCTGTCTCATAGAGTGCATTTGTCCAAGACACACTGGCCCCACCCCAGGCCTTGTAGTCTGGGGAGTGATAAGCTGCAACTCTCATTGGGGTACTCACTTCAGAAAAATAGTCATGGAATACACATTTAATTGATGGCTCCTGTTGTATTGCACCAAGCTTTGTGGTACATACATTCACAGTGTGCACAGGGCCCTGAGAATGGCACCAGTGAAGTGCCAAAACTGGTAGGTGGAAAAAGTAAATAACAACTGATTGAAATATGGTTGTTGTTTAGTTTTAGTTTTACATACAAAATATTTTGTGATTGTGTCAATTTTTTGAGTCCATACTCCAGCCATAATGTGAAATAACATTCTGACAAATTATAGAGAGTATCTATATATAATCTGAACAAGATAGGAATATGAGACTGTAAATGTAAATGAGTGATTGCAGCACTTCCTTTAGCAATGCCTTTTGATGCTTAAAAAAATAGTATCCGAAAGTTGCAGCTCTGAAAGGCACAGTGACATTTTAAGTGAGACAACTAACTCTAGTTACATAGAATGGTGCGATTAAGTAACATCGCTCTTTGTCATATTTTCTGTAGTATCTTCTACATTTCAGCAAATTTCTCAGTTTTTACAGTGACTATGTCTCTGGCTGTGATATATTTTCTCTCTCTTTTTTTTAAATGCTAATCTTCCATTTCATCACTTAGTCATTGCACATGAAGGTGCACCTTTAATAGTATTATACCATTAGTCTTATGTCCCTAATACACATAACAATAACTGACTTGAAATTTGAAAATGAAACAGTTTTTCTCTTAACTTTTGGTGATGGTGATATGCCTTGATATTTATAGCCAAAAGCTTCCAGGTAATATTGTTGTTAACTTACAGATACACAGCACAGCATTAAATAAATATCTACATAGGTGTATATTAAAGCAAGCTGTGATTCCACTAACACAAAAAAAAAGAATGGAAGAAAGGAAAAGTGAAACTTAGGTCCCAGCACATACTGTAAACTGACTTTTCATATGCAGTTTGTTATTTTTGTACTCCAGAGTTCATTTGCAAAATATATTGTAGTGATGTGAAATAAAACATTTTGTAGCCTATTTAAAATAATTCTTTTTTTTCAATCTACATGTGCTGTCCATTTGTACTTTTGTTTATACATGTGTGAAAATTACTTCAGTTTAATAACAAAAATAAGTATGTTACTCTTCTACATCATATGTGTTGGAGAACCTTCTCACTGATGGAATAGAAGAAATTGTTGAGACAGACATTTTTTAAAATTAATTTTGTCATCTTTCAGACATGTATAACTGGAAAAGTCACCCAAAGCTTTGTTTTGATATCTTTAATGACAAGTAAAGAAGAAATTTTGTTTGTCTCATATTGTCACAAGGGGCATTGTTTCCTTTTTTAACATTAATGAATTATTTCTAAGAAAATTCATTGGAGACTATATGTACTGCAGTGCAGCAACTAAAATGTATATAATTTTAGTACAATATTATGAAAAGGATAGTTACTAATCACCATACAGTGGAGATACTGGGTCGCAGATAGGCACAACAAAAAGACTGTCAGAAAGTGAGCCTTCAGCCAACAAGGTCTTCATCAAAATGAGACAACACACACACACAAATGCAACTCACACACACATTACCACAGTCTCTGGCAGCCTGAAGCCAGACTGCGAGCAACAGTGCTTGATGAGAGAGGCAACTGGATGGTGGGGTTAAGGAGAAGTCTGGGGTGGGGAGGGGGAGAGATAGCAGGGTGTGGGTAGGGGACAGTAAAGTGCAGCTTGTGAGAGTATACAAGAACAAGGTTAGTATGTGTATGTTGGCTACTTTTGATGAAGGTATGTTGGCTGAAAACTCACTTCTGACAGTCTTTTTGTTGTATCTATCTGCGACTCAGCATCTCCACTGTATGGTGAGTAGCAGCTACCCTTTTCATCATGGATTTTTCATTGTTTAATTTTAGTACAATGTTTACAAGATTGGCTAGGGATGAACTTATTATTATGGAACACTCATGTGTGTTGAAGCTTTTATTGCCTTACAATGAGTTGCCACAGAAAGTTATTTCGTAAGCATATTTGCTAACGAAAACAGGAAGTATGTGTTGGTTTATAGACTGATTAGTCTCTGAAACTTGCAATAATGGAAAATGCAAATATTTTGGAATTCACTTGCTTAAAAGTCTTTGTAATATGTTTAAATTTAATATTTATATGTTCATCCATTCTGTAGTAGCCACAAGAAAGATCGCAGGAGGCACACATCGGCACGGCGTGTCACGGACAGTAGTTGCTGCAAGTAAAGTCCTGTCCACCAGAGGGCACGTGAGAATTCGGCTGCACCCTCTGCCAGCAGAACAACAACAACTCAGGCAGCACGGGCTGTGCCCAGTTCAGTTCACATAGGGCATGCCTAGCAGACAGTTCCTGGTCTACACTATGTGAAGTGCGACGGAAACGTGAATCGTGTTACTACACATTCATTTTGATTCTGCTCCTCTATTCAGTTTCTGATACTATACTATATTTATCATTTATGCCATTCCCACTGATACATTAAATTGAGTATAATGGATTTTTAGTAAATCAGGACGATAAAGTTTGCAGAAGAAAACATTTTGTATGTCTTTCTCTATTGCTAGAGCTCTGTTACAACTGATAGGGTGACTAAGGCAATGCTCGTTGTCAATGGAAAGCACAAACAAAATGCCAGTACTGCTTGAAGTGCAAAGTCATTTATTTTGCAATGACAGTGAAACATGAAGTAAAATCTGTAGTTAGTATGATTACAGTGCTGCAGCACATTGTCCTCATGGCACTGCTACACAACAAATGTAATCAGTTAACATCTAAGCTGGTCACACACATGTTCTATTGGGGGCAGATATGGAGATCTTGCTGGGGATGGGAGTACCTCGACATAATGCAGGCAGTTCATAGAGACACTTGCCATGTGTTGATGAGTGTTGTCTTGTTGAAAAATGGCACCATGATACTGTTATCTGAGAGGTAACACATGAGGACACAGGCTGTCTGTGACATACCTTTCTCATATTTTCAAAAACATATTGGGAAAACAGCAACAAATTTCACAGTTGTACTTATAAAAACAACCTAGATCCCACAAACCACTTATTGGTGACTGGTTTCAGTCCAAAGGCAGACTATTTTCAGAGCATACTGCAAAGTTGATCTGTGAAGACGAATCAAAACAGTGACCAATAAATGTGATTTTTGTGATATAGACTGTTTTTCTAAGTACATGTTGCTCTCCCATCAGGTTTCCCTTAGTCACTACCAGCTGTGACTTGGAGTCATACCCGATAGCTACCCAAACCATGACACCGGGAATAACACCATTGTGCCTCTCCAAAATATTGGCAGAAATAGAAAATTTATCAACGGGTTTTCTGAAAAGGCAGCATTGCTCAATCAATTAAGCCATAAAGGATGTAAATTCAGTTGTGTTCCTTATCAAGAAGCTGTATTCCAGATACTAAAACAAGTAGTGCAGTCAGCACCAGTGCTAGACATGCCTGATTTCAATGATGAGTTTATTCTACAGATCAACACATCAGCCCATGCAATATGAGTCATTCTATTGCAAGAGAAAAGGGGCAATCGGAATGCAACTGCATACATCTCTTGAGGATTGAATGAGTTGGAGAAGAAATATTCAATTTATGAATTAGAAGCTCTTGCTGCATGTTTTGGAATGGAAAAAAGTTTAGATATTATCTTGAACACAGATACTTTTTCCTAAAAACTGTTGATCAAGCCATCAGCTGGGTGATGGCACGACCCAAAAAAACTGGGCACATTGCTAGGAGAGCAACAAGGATCCTGACTTTCAAGTTTGATGTACATAATATTAGGGGCTCTCAAAATGTGCTAGTGAATGAATAAAGCCAAATGTTGGAGCAGAATGACAACAGTCAAATTGATAACCCACTAACGGGAGAAGATGATCATAGAGAGTGTGTGTTGCTTCCATTCTTACCCAGATCTATAGTTTGTTCCAGCATCTTATGGAGTTCCAAGACCATGACCAATGCAATTATGACATTAAGCAAAGGCTTCAGAAAGGTGAAACCATATATTTTAAAAGATCAGGTAGTGTGTTGTAGGGCATGTCGGGGGAGGGGGGGCAGCCTAAGATAGTCATGCCCAATGAACTTATACCACTGATATTTCAATATTTCCATGAGTCTCCTGTAGGAGGCCATTTGGGTCTCTAAAATACTTGGAAAAAATCCAACAACAATCAGTGTGGCCCAAAAGGGATAGTGAAATGCACAAAAATGTGGCAAATTGTGAGGTTTGTGTGATTTGCAAACCTGTTCAGAGTAGCAAGATAGGGTACTTGGCTTCTAGAACAGTCAATAGACCTTTCCAATGTATGTGTGTTGATTTTGTAAACCCACTGCCAAGATCAAAAGCAGGCAACAAATACATTTTAGTTTGTGTTGATGCATTCTCTAGGTCCATATGGTTGCTGCCCATCAGGCAGTGATAATCCAGGAATGGAGCAGAATTTTTGGAACCTTTGGACCACCATGGTTGATAGTCATGGATAATGCGAGCACATTCACTGCAAATAGCTTCAAGCAATTTTACATAGGGATGGGAGAGCAGCATATAACAACAACACCGTATTACCACAATCCCTCCTATGCCAAATACATTAATCAGAATCTAAGATTGGCTCTTATTGCTGATCACAGTAAGGACCAAGATAGCTGGGACAGTTCACTTCCCTTGTTGACCATGACTTTTAATGGTGCTCGCCATGAGAGTCAAAATAGACACTGGCCAAGTTACTTCTGAGATATCAACTGGCCACTCCACTTTGTAATTTATGGTCATTAGAGGACCTTTTGCCTGAAGGCAAGGATACACATCAGGTGACTGCTCAGAGGAGATTAGACAAGAAAAAAAATTAAGAGGCTCACAGGAGGGAAGCAATGTTGGGTAAAGAGAGTGCCAGCCAAGTTCTTACTGACTTGGGGAGGAGGTCTACATTAGGAACTTTCAGGGCATCAGTAAAGCCTCTGAAGGGGTTACTAGGAAATGTTACCCAGTTATAAAGGTCCCTTTCAAATAAGGAAATTTCTTACCCCTGTTACAGTGCTGTTAAGGACTTATGAACAGGTAATAGCTTACCTTACTCAGATTAAGCTGAATGCTAAAGGTCAAGTGGGTTGCTTTGGCTGATCGCAGGGGTAAAGGTGGGTGAGCATGTGCCTTGGTTGGCACTGTTCCAATATATGACATAAGTTGGCAATACTTCCACTGTAAGTGGTTCATGAGATTCCTGCCAGAGAGAGTGTTTATCTGTGGGACAGCAAAGAGGAAGTGGACAGAAACAGTACAGAACAGGAGTAGGAAGCAGACAGTTGTGGTGGCTTTTCTTGTAATCAGACATCTACAGCTGGTCTGGCATGTGCCCTTAAGTTTATGTTCTGAAATACTGTATAATGAACATTGGTATCCTGCTGGGCCTGTATCATGGAAGACTGTGCGTTGGTGGTGTGCATAGTGAGCTCTGGCTGTGCTTGCTCTTTGTGCTAAAAGATATTGTCATATTTGCTGAGATCCATCTTGGATGGAAGTGTGCTGTATTGAGTCCACTGACAGACTGTGTCCCTGTACTGAAGCACACAGGGTGTTTCTTTGAATGCTGACATATCTGCTTGCTATATTCTGAATCCTAGCTGCACTCATGCGATTAACTATCAGTTACTGGGAGTGTACTGATATTTACACTGACCAGCAGCTGTAGTGAAAGTAAGAAGTGGTGAACTGCCTTGATGTTAAGAACAGTGATTACTCAATATTGATTATAATCTGTTGCAGGTTCAATACCTTTTACATTTATTACTTCAAAGAACTGATGTGCTAAATGCCTGTCACGTGTGGGAAGGAGAGTGACACTGGTGCAGCACACAGTGAACGAGGGAAACTAATGTTGTTTATTCCTTATATTATAATGAATGTATCGTATTATTATAACAACATTTTCTAATGTTAGTTGGCTGTGTTGAAATATAGTTTTCCTTATGATTGTTGTGCAGTTTCTTTCTGTTGGAGAATCACTAGTGATTCTGGGACAGTTCACTTCCCTTGTTGACCATGACTTTTAATGGTGCTCGCCATGGGAGTCAAAATAGACACTGGCCAAGTTACTTCTGAGATATCAACTGGCCACTCCACTTTGTAATTTATGGTCATTAGAGGACCTTTTGCCTGAATGCAAGGATACACATCAGGTGAGTTTAATTATATGAAAATTAATTTCCAAAATGAAAATACAGTTACTGCTACTAACCAAACAGTTGTTGTGGTCTTCAGTCCTGAGACTGGTTTGATGCAGCTCTCCATGCTACTCTATCCTGTGCAAGCTTTTTCATCTCCCAGTACCTACTGCAACCTACATCCTTCTGAATCTGCTTAGTGTATTCATCTCGTGGTCTCCCTCTACGATTTTTACCCTCCACGCTGCCCTCCAATACTAAATTGGTGATCCCTTGATGCCTCAGAACATGCCCTACCAACCGATCCCTTCTTCTGGTCAAGTTGTGCCACAAACTTCTCTTCTCCCCAATCCTATTCAATACTTCCTCATTAGTTACATGATCTACCCATCTAATCTTCAGCATTCTTCTGTAGCACCACATTTCGAAAGCTTCTATTCTCTTCTTGTCTAAACTATTTATCGTCCATGTTTCACTTCCATACATGGCTACACTCCATACAAATACTTTCAGAAATGACTTCCTGACACTTAAATCAATACTGGATGTTAACAAATTTCTCTTCTTCAGAAACGCTTTCCTTGCCATTGCCAGTCTACATTTTATATCCTCTCTACTTCGACCATCATCAGTTATTTTGCTCCCCAAATAGCAAAACTCCTTTACTACTTTAAGTGCCTCATTTCCTAATCTAATTCCCTCAGCATCACCCGACTTAATTAGACTACATTCCATTATCCTTGTTTTGCTTTTGTTGATTTTCATCTTATATCCTCCTTTCAAGACACTGTCCATTCCATTCAACTGCTCTTCCAAGTCCTTTGCTGTCTCTGACAGAATTACAATGTCATCGGCGAACCTCAAAGTTTTTATTTCTTCTCCATGAATTTTAATACCTACTCCGAATTTTTCTTCCCAACCACTGCTTCCCTTTCATGTCCCTCGACTCTTATAACTGCCATCTGGTTTCTGTACAAATTGTAAATAGCCTTTCGCTCCCTGTATTTTACCCCTGCCACCTTTAGAATTTGAAAGAGAGTATTCCAGTCAACATTGTCAAAAGCTTTCTCTAAGTCTACAAATGCTAGAAACGTAAGTTTGCCTTTCCTTAATCTTTCTTCTAAGATAAGTCGTAAGGTCAGTATTGCCTCACGTGTTCCAGTGTTTCTACGGAATCCAAACTGATCTTCCCCGAGGTTGGCTTCTACTAGTTTTTCCATTCGTCTGTAAAGAATTCGTGTTAGTATTTTGCAGCTGTGACTTATTAAGCTGATAGTTCGGTAATTTTCACATCTGTCAACACCTGCTTTCTTTGGGATTGGAATTATTATATTCTTCTTGAAGTCTGAGGGTATTTCGCCTGTTTCATACATCTTGCTCACCCGATGGTAGAGTTTTGTCAGGACTGGCTCTCCCACGGCCGTCAGTAGTTCCAATGGAATATTGTCTACTCCGGGGGCCTTGTTTCGACTCAGGTCTTTCAGTGCTCTGTCAAACTCTTCACGCAGTATCGTATCTCCCATTTCATCTTCATCTACATCCTCTTCCATTTCCATAATATTGTCCTCAAGTACATCGCCCTTGTATAGACCCTCTATATACTCCTTCCAACTTTCTGCTTTCCCTTCTTTGCTTAGCACTGGGTTTCCATCTGAGCTCTTGATATTCATACAAGTCGTTCTCTTATCTCCAAAGGTCTCTTTAATTTTCCTGTAGGCGGTATCTATCTTACCCCTAGTGAGATAATCCTCTACATCCTTACATTTGTCCTCTAGCCATCCCTGCTTAGCCATTTTGCACTTCCTGTCGATATCGTTTTTGAGACGTTTGTATTCCTTTTTGCCTGTTTCACTTACTGCATTTTTATATTTTCTCCTTTCATCAATTAAATTCAATATTTCTTCTGTTACCCAAGGATTTCTACTAGCCCTCGTCTTTTTACCTACTTGATCCTCTGCTGCCTTCACTACTTCATCCCTCAAAGCTACCCATTCTTCTTCTACTGTATTTATTTCCCCCATTCCTGTCAATTGCTCCCTTATGCTCTCCCTGAATCTCTGTACAACCTCTGGTTCTTTTAGTTTATCCAGGTCCCATCTCCTTAAATTCCCACCTTTTTGCAGTTTCTTCAGTTTTAATCTACAGGTCATAACCAATAGATTGTGGTCAGAGTCCACATCTGCCCCTGGAAATGTCTTACAATTTAAAACCTGGTTCCTAAATCTCTGTCTTACCATTATATAATCTATCTGATACCTTTTAGTATCTCCAGGGTTCTTCCATGTATATAAGCTTCTTTCATGATTCTTAAACCAAGTGTTAGTTATGATTATGTTGTGCTCTGTGCAAAATTCTACCAGGCGGCTTCCTCTTTCATTTCTGTCCCCCAATCCATATTCACCTACTATGTTTCCTTCTCTCCCTTTTCCTACACTCGAATTCCAGTCACCCATGACTATTAAATTTTCGTCTCCCTTCACAATCTGAATAATTTCTTTTATTTCATCATACATTTCTTCAATTTCTTCGTCATCTGCAGAGCTAGTTGGCATATAAACTTGTACTACTGTAGTAGGTGTGGGCTTCGTATCTATCTTGGCCACAATAATGCGTTCACTATGCTGTTTGTAGTAGCTTACCCGCATTCCTATTTTCCTATTCATTATTAAACCTACTCCTGCATTACCCCTATTTGATTTTGTGTTTATAACCCTGTAGTCACCTGACCAGAAGTCTTGTTCCTCCTGCCACCGAACTTCACTAATTCCCACTATATCTAACTTCAACCTATCCATTTCCCTTTTTAAATTTTCTAACCTACCTGCCCGATTAAGGGATCTGACATTCCACGCTCCGATCCATAGAACACCAGTTTTCTTTCTCCTGATAACGACATCCTCTTGAGTAGTCCCCGCCCGGAGATCCAAATGGGGGACTATTTTACCTCCGGAATATTTTACCCAAGAGGACGCCATCATCATGTAATCATACAGTAAAGCTGCATGCCCTCGGGAAAAATTACGGCTGTAGTTTCCCCTTGCTTTCAGCCGTTCGCAGTACCAGCACAGCAAGGCCGTTTTGGTTATTGTTACAAGGCCAGATCAGTCAATCATCCAGACTGTTGCCCTTGCAACTACTGAAAAGGCTGCTGCCCCTCTTCAGGAACCACATGTTTGTCTGGCCTCTCAACAGATACCCCTCCGTTGTGGTTGCACCTACGGTACGGCTATCTGTATCGCTGAGGCACGCAAGCCTCCCCACCAACGGCAAGGTCCATGGTTCATGGGGGGGAAACCAAACAGTAGCAAGCACAAATTTCAAACAGAAAATATTACACATTATATCCTTTGGAACCAGAGATTTCCTCATGGGTGAAAGGGCAATGAAAATATGACAAAACAGGATTGTTCAGAGATTAGCTAAGGAAATCATCCAAGGTAGCAGACAAGACAGACACCAAAGTACAGGATAACAAGGAAAACAGTGAAATATTTGCAAATTTAAAAGCTTCTTGATTTGTTAAGAGTTCAGATTCCATCCATCCACTAAAAGTTTATATTTAACACTAATTTGTTCTGTATACATTTGTCTAACTTTCACAACTAGATAGTACTGTATTTTAGTACTCCAAGCATATACAGGGTGGTCAGAAAAAGTCTGAAAAGCTTATAAAGGTGTTTTACAGTAGGTTGTTCTGAGAAACAATTGTTAAAAAAAATTGATACATTGCATAATTTCCAAGTTAACTAGCATTGAAGTTAGTCAGTCAGGCTGTTGCATGCACAAATTCAAGCATGCTGTCAGATACAATTAGTGGCAGTTGTTCTCAAATGTACACGATAGTACATGAGACTGCTTAGCCTTTGGCTTGGGTTCAGTACTTACTACCATCCCATGTCCAATTTTTGTATGACTCTCTTGTTCAGTTTTAGGAAACCAAATGAAGAACACATTTGGTAACACCATCTCTGGCAGGCCACTTGAATTTGCATGTGCAACAGCGCAGTTGGCTAACTTCAATGCTAATTGACTCATAAAGAGCACAAGGCACTGAATTTTTTTCTTAACAAATTTATCTCAGCACAATCTACCCTGAAATACCCTTACAAGCTTTTCAGACTATTTATGGCTGCCCTGTATATTAGGTACCTTCAAAATGAAAAGAGCCAGAGGCTATAAAATAGAAACCACTGAAGAGATCATAATGCTGTTGCCTAAGGAAGAAGGTATGGTCCCTGTAAGAGTACTGAGGCCAAAAACTTGCCATCAGAGGGACACGGATGCACACCCATGGTATCAACAGAGAGAGCATGTGCTTGCATCCACAATTCACTGTACTCAGTAGTGCTGAAAACAGAGAAATGAAGGCTTGGAAAGAAGAGCAAAGGGTTGTAGTTCATTTTCTTGCTGTGGAAGGAGTGTAGGAAATGGAAAGTCATCAAAGAATGCCACAAGTTTATGAAGAGCAATGCATATACATCGCAATTCTGATGCTCAATCTGACCTCTGGGGCAATGGCTGCCACCTTAACTTGCCAGTCTTCACTAATAAGGTCATCCATCTGATGGACAGCAGTATCAGTAATGTGGTGTTGTATTCCAAAACATATGTCATTGGCCAATGACCATCTCTCCTTGAATCACTTGTGCCATGCCTTGACCCTTGCAATAGATATGCAGTGCTCTTCATACACATGGATCATTCTTTGATGAATTTCCATACCCCAGTCTCCTTCCACTGTAAGGAAATGCACTACACACCTTTGCTCTTCGTTTGAAGCCTCAATTTGTCTATTTTTAGCACTACTGAGTGCAGTGGGCAGTTGATGCATGCATGTGCTTGCAGTGTTGTCACATGGATGTCTGCCCATATCCTTCTAGTGGTGAGTTTTGGGCCTTAGTAATGTTATATAGAGAACACTTTCTTCTGTACATAATGGCACTAGAATTGTTTAAGTGGATTTTATTTTTCAGCCTCTGGCTTGTTTCTTTTTGAATACACCTTATACTTTCTGTGATCACTTGCTTCTTAACAGTGGAATTTCTTTGTAAGAGGAGGAAGCACATGTTTCTTGGCCTAATGCATGTCTGATGTCCTAATTGCTTCATTTGATCTCTTTTAATGTAATTGCTAAGCATTTATTATTGCTTCACTAAGATGAACACTGAATTATTATTACCCATATTGATTTCCTAATTCCTTATTCTGGTGCAACAGATACAAAATATCTCTACCAACACTTACTATACCTTAACAGTCATTGGGTTAAGTAGCACATGTTACTAAATATCTCACTGAACAGCTGTTTTTCACTAAGTTCTTCATCCTCTACTATTATATATATTTTTATTGTAAATACTGTACTCATATATCTTTATACTTCAAATTTTCTGCCCTTGTGATTCAGCAGCATTAATTGGTTGGATCTCATGGAAGTTCTTTCTATAGTATAGCACTCAAGTACACAATTTTCATTCCTTTCTCTTAATTTTCATTTCTATTACCAAACTCATGAATCTTTCTGAAACTAAAATGCTAATTTGCTAATTTATCACAATCTTATTTTCCCCTCCTATTTTTATGATATTGATAAATTACTCATTTACTGAGACTTAGGGTTCATTATGTTCAATGATCTACTTAAAAAATATAGGAAGGAATATGAAAAACTATATGGCGATGATAATCGTTCACCATATAGAGCAAATGTTCAGTAGGTTACAAGATTGTCCAGCACCTTTAACAAAAAGTTATGTCACTGAGAATGCACTAAACCCTCAGCAACCTCATTTTTCTGAATTTACTGTTTTCTGATCACATTGGATCCTTTAGCATTTCATTATTCAATTTCTACAATTTTAGTTACAGCAAGAAGCTTCTGAGAAACAGCCAGTTATTATAAGCTATTCTCTACCACATTAGTCATAACTGGACCCAAAATCTGTAAACTGTAGGTAAATAGTGAAACTTGAATCTGCCTCAAATCTCTGGGGCTCATTTCATATTTTTTATAAATTTTGCTTAATGAGTATTTTTTTATCCACGTCAGAGAGATAACTTGAAATCCTCTGAAAGTGCTTAAAAGGTGCTAATACTGAGTCAAGAGCAGATGTTGCAATTAGTACTCCTGATCACATTTTCAAACAATGTCATTTCCACTCTGTTGCAGAGTGAAACTTTCATTCACGGAAAATGCCCCAGGCTGTGGCTGAGCCATGTCTCTGTAATATCCTTTCTTCCAGAAGTGCTAGTCCTGCAAATTTCACAGGAGAGCTTCTGTGAAGTCTGGATGGTAGCAGATGAGGTACTGGCAGCGGTAAACCTGTGAGGAAGGTTGTAAATCGTGCTTGGGTAGCTCAGTCGGTAGAGCACTTGCTCATAAAAAGTGAAGGTCCCAAGTTGGAGTCTCATTTCAGCAAACAGTTTTAATCTGCCAGGAAGTTTCATATCAGTCACACTCTGCTGCAGAGTGAACATTTCAATCTGGTAACAGCCACCAGGCTTTGGTTAAGCAATGTCTTCACAGTATTCTTTCTTCCAGGAGTGCTAGTGCTGAAAGCTTCACAGGAGAAGTTCTGTGAAGTTAAGATGGAAGGAGATGAGGTGCTAGTGGAAGTAAAGCCATAAGGATGGGTTGAGAGTCATGCTTGGGTAGCTCAGCTGGTAGAGCACTTGTCCATGGAAGACAAAGATTTGAGTTTGAGTCACAGTCCAGCACACATTTACATGTTTTTTACAATATGAGTAGGTACAATATTCTATTCTATATTGTCACTAGAAAGCAGCATAGCCATTATCTGACAGTAGAATTTTAAATTTCTTTCCTGCCTTTGCCTAATGTTTCCACATTTGATTCAATGTTTCAATACTGACTGCTCAAACACTTGACACTTAAATGCTTATGATTTTGATATTCACATTTCCACTTTGATATTCATTAAGCAATACAATATGTTTGTGTAACATTCACTACATTAAAGGGAAAACCGAATATAATCTACTGTAATATGAGATACATAGATTTCTGTTATAACAAATATCAGCCAAAAAGATTTTCAGTATGTGATACTTGAAAGTTTGATAAACTTCTATCTAGACACTGTTACTGATTTTCAGAATATGTAATCTCTTCAGAATTACTTGGTGCGTATTTATGTTTACAAGCATTTATGCTACAATCTTCCAAAATCTATGTCTTAATTCTACCAAATCTATAATTTCCTTACTATGGACACAACCCCTGATGTAACATGACAGGTGCAGGGTGAGCCACGATAACATTTATTTTCTCTGAGCTGGGCATTGGTAAGTCACATCTTCCTAATTTTTAAAACTACTCCAGCACTAAATTAACCTGCTTCCTTTTTGAGATTTTTTCCCACAGGCTGTGTACACACACTGTGTATCACTTCATCTTATGATGGAACGTATTTGAACACTTTAAAATAGCTGAATTTTGTACCTCAGTATCAGTGAACTAATGTGATACTCCAGAAAATTGAACTTCCCATAAAATTTAAAATTTTGTTAATTACAGTTAGTTGCGCTCTACCAAAACTATGGTTCAGTAGTTTTGGCACAGTACATAAATGACATAGGAAATGGCAGGATTACCAGTAGTATTGGTAGGCAAAGAAACATTAATGACTGTGTGAGAGAGAAAGTGGGAGCCGAAGACTTCTCTTTGCTTTTTCTTTGTTTATTTGTTTCACCCATAATTACAACCACACATTGTTCAGTGTTAGTCCATTGTGTAACTTATGTACTTAGAAAATATAAATTGCATTTTATAAGTAATAAAAATTAGTTGATGGCATAGCTTCTGCATTTTTATGTAAGCAATTACTTTTGATGCAAGTACAGTTTACATGCATAAACAAAAGAAATCTATATAATTATTGTTGTTATTTTATACTCAAAAGAACATTCTTCATCATGATCAAAAGCAAGGGTGTCTTGTTATTATTGCTATGTGTGATAGTTGTTTATGAATAACAGAAACATGTTTTATATAAGCTCCCTGAAGTATTGAATTAATGTTTGATATGTTTGTGTTTTGTAGTCTTTCTTTAATTGCCCCCACTCCCCTTCCCCCCCCCCCCTCCCCCCCCCCCCCCCATTTTAAGTAATTGCATTTTCTAGTGCTGTATGATACATCTGCATTGATTTTACCTTTACTCCAAAACCCATCTGTTTCGTGTTACAAATCAATAATTTTTGAATAAAACCTGCATTGAACACACAATTTCAATCTTACTATAAATGCTCTTTATTTTTAAGTAACAGACAGGAGGATATTATGTAGAACAAAAATGTTCTGTAGGTTATGTGACCCTTTACGTACATTCACTCAATTTTTTGATCATTCCAATTTCTAGTGAAATATATAGTATGACATTAATCACATACACAATCAAAGTGACTGAAATGAGGTAACACCCAACAGGTATGCAACATACCTAACATACAGGTAATGTGGTTATGAACTTAACTGCCCAAGGCTACTAGGGAAACTATACCATAGTCTATGCTTACTTATGACTGTTTATGGTAGTTTTACAACTATGACCACAATACATGTTCAGTGCATCTCCATTTGCTCTGACATGACTTCCAGATTAAGTAAATTCTATTTTTTTTTATTTCCAATTTAATTTCAGAAGAAGCATGGTAAATACCAAAATTAAAAATTCTTGTTAGTCAAACAGTAATTTACGTTTTGCTGGTTCTAGGGGTGTACTTAGTTTTACCGAGGAAATTCCATTTCACAGTAGAAATTCTTTCTTCTTTGAGGTCACTACAGCTGTCACTGCATTCCACATTTTTCTTTTTCTCATGGCCTCTTTTACCCCATCTAACAAGGCAACTTCCTCTCCTCCTTCTTCCCTGAGAGTGGTACATCAAGGTTTTCTGTAGCCAACTGGCATCTGTCATTTGTATTGTATGACAATAATAGGCAAGCTGCTGATCTTCTGTTCTATCTGTGATGCTTTCTGATGTTTGGGTCATTTCCTCAGTTGTTATATTTCTTACATAGTCTCACTGAGATGTTCTACACAATCTTTAGAGATAGTCCATTTCTGTAACTCTCAATTTACTTTTATTTTTTCCAATAAGCTCCCAGCACTCACATGTTGATACGTAAAATTTCATAGTACCATGTGCTATAAATATTTGAACCCCACCGACAAACTTCTGTTGAAACACTGGCCTATAATGATTTTAAAATACTGTTCACTATTTATAAACACATCTTAGCTATTCCCTACATACAATAATTTGGTAGTTACTTAAATTTTCTGATTTAATTGTTTACATAAAAACATAATACTGTGCTGTTAATATTTGGAGCCAATCTTCCTCAGTTGTTGCTTTGATCCTGTATATCTTCCAGATAAGAAAGACTATTACACATATCTTACAACTGAACTTTTATTTTATTATTACTCATACACGTTTCACCTAATTGTTTTATACATATTTCATGTCTCCTAAGTTTTATGTGTGTCTCCTAAGTTTTACGTATGTCTGTAGGGTCTTTTGTAAGCACGTCTGAACTCAAACTTATTCAGTAAAACATTTCATAGAACTGCAAGTCATAATCCTGTTTTTCATTGTCCCACCACACTTGACAGCACTGATAAGAAGCACTGGTAAGATGTTTGATTTCTTCAATGTACCAAAATGTGTTACACAGGGTTGTGTTCTGTCCCCCCAACTGTACAACATCCATGTAGAACATATAGTTAGGAAGACATCTCAATTGGTGATAAAAGTATTAACAACATCTAATTTGCTGATGACACAATGCCTTTAGCCAGCAGTGAAGATGAACTTACTAAGCTACTAACAAAGGTAAAGGATATTAGTCTGTCATATGGATTGGACCTCAGCCGCAGTAAGTCAACTGATCGAGGAGCACAGGTTCAACTCACAGGTCAAATTAAAGGAATTGAAATCATGCATTCTTTCATTTATCTTGGGTTGACCACTCGTGACATGGGAAGGATGAGACCAGAGGACTGATCATGCTAGGGCAAGTGGCCATGATGAAGCCCACCAAGATCTAGCAGAACAGAGTAATAAAGAACACCTCAAAGGTCCAACTTGTTGAAACACTAGTGTTTTCTGTCTTCTTTATGGTTGCCAAACATGAATTCTTAAGGCCAGAGACAAGAAGTGTATTGATGCATTTGAGCTTTGATGCTGGCACAGGATGCTACACATAAAATGGACTGAACGAAGAACAAATGTGTCCATTATTGAGCAACTTATTATTTCCAGGCACCTTTCTTCTCATGTCAATCAAAAATTCTCCATTTCTTTGACCATATTGTGAAAAGAGATGGAGAAAACCTAGACAAAATAATCAGGGAAGGGAGGACTGAGGGCAAGAGACTGATAGGAAGAGCAGTGAACAGGTCTTAGATCAAATCAAGACGATCTCTGATCTGTCTCTTTAGCAGGCTCTAAGAGAAGCTTGAAGCCTGTCAGGATGGCGACACATCATTCATTGGGTCACGATGTTCAGCAATGAGCACAATGTCTTATGATGAAGATGATGATAATGAGAATGATAGTGACAATGATGATGGTGATGAAGGACATGTACAATGAACAACTAAGTTACAAAATGCAGTTAAGTGAACATTTCTATCAAAGAAACCTGGATAACTGGGACCACTCTGATGGAAATACACATTGCAACTTTTTTTTTTACATTGTGGGCCAGCGTTTTGAGGTACATTTTACTATTCTCTATGGTAAACAGTTAAACATTGTCTTTGAATGTGAGTGAAATAAAAGACAGGAACAACTTGGTTAATAGTGTTGCACAGGAACCAGTACACAATAAAATGAAGTGGGAAACAGCAAACTGTCAAAAATGTAATGACAGTCATATTACACTGCCTGACAAAAAAAGTGAAGCACCCAGAAGGTAAGGAGGAAACGGAATCAAATCTCATGGCCATGATGAAGCCCACCAAGATCTAGCAGAACAGAGTAATAAAGAACACCTCAAAGGTCCAACTTGTTGAAACACTAGTGTTTTCTGTCTTCTTTATGGTTGCAAAACAAGAATTCTTAAGCCCAGAGATTACAAAATCATGTCAAAATTACAAAGAACTGGACAGTATGAGCACACTTATCAATATGATGGTGCAGCAGTTCTGGCTAGGATGCATGCAATGATTCAGTTGGAATGGTGTCATATAGCTATTGTATCCTTTCCTGAGGCAAGCTGGCCCACAACTATTGCTACTGGTCCTTGATGTTCTGGACACTGGCTGTGGGATGAAGTTAATGTTGTCTGAACTGGTCCCACCCATGTCCTATTGGGGACAGATATGGAGATCTTGCTAGCTACAGGAGTACCTCAACAACATGCAGACAATCCATAGAGACATGTGCTATGTGTGGATGAGCACTGACCTGTTAAAACCAACACCATGACACTGTTGAATGAGAGGTAACACATGATGACACATGGTGCCTGTGACATACCTTTCTGTCATCTGAGTTCCGTCAGTCACTACTAGCTGTGGCATGGACTCCCACACAATAGTGCCAAAAGTAACACAATTTGCTTCCCTAAAATACTGGAATAATGGGACCTCTCTGAATATCATTGTTATATTCGCCAATGGTGGTCATCCATGGTAGTTCAGAAGTGCAATTCATCACTGAACACAACATGACACCATTCATCAGCAGTCCATGCTTTCTGGTCACAGCACCACTCCAGATGCAATTGTTTTTGTTGTGGTGTTAATGGGACTGCAATTCCCTAATCTGGCCCCTACTGTCCTCTGACCACTGAGACGGGATGACATAGAATGTTGTTGGGAGTCCAGTGCTTGGTCTCAAATGGCAGGTGCAGATGCAACACAATTATGTTGTGCATGGTGTGCAGTTGTGGCGATCCTCACTTGTGAGGGTCAAACATGGTTGACCAAAACCTTGACAACAAGTATGGTTGCCTTCATGTTCCCATGCAGTCCAATATCAGGTCACTGTCACATCTGCATATTCCACAAACCTGTACATTGCATGATCTGACCATCCAGCCAAATGGAGACCCACGATGGGGTCTATTTCAGACTCTGTCAGGTACTGTGAATGCTATCTCACACAATTACACACCATATCTGTATCCTTTGAGTTATCACTCAACAGCTGACACTGTTCATTACTCTTATTGCCCTGCCAGGACTGGTAACAACACTAAATGTGAACAATGCTAATGAACTCTGGTGGCCATTATACCTCACCACAGATAATTACAACTTCTTGTATCCTTCTGGGATCCAACTAATGCTCCCAGAAGTGTGCACTGTGCGCTGCTGCCTCTCTGGCTGCTGGCAGCACAACTGTGGACGATCGCAAGAAAAAGCACAACAATATTAAAAGCACAATGAGTTGTTAACTGCATCTCCCGCAGCTGCAGTGGTAACACATGATGACAGCTTTGACACTAGTAGCACCATAGTTGCCACAATCAGCATTGCTATTGTGGACACTGATCCTTCCTTTCCAGATCATGTTCCCACTAAATGTCATGTCAGTATCCTTCCCCTGGGCAGCTATTAAGGTCGCCATCCAGCTGCTCTGCACCAGTTCACACTGAGGGTTGCCCTGGGCCAAGTGCTGACAGCATTCTGCCAGTCCCTCAAACGGAGCTCTCTTCAGCCCAGTGCAAACATATGCTCTGAGCCTCATCCAAATCTTAACTCCAGGTCTCGTCCAAGTTCACCATACTGAGCCCAACTTTGGCTGCACCTATGGCTTGTCAGTGCACAGCTCACGTCACTCCTGAATTACACCAATTGCATCCTTTGCCTGTCCAATGGAGCCATCTCTCTGACTGTCCACAGCAGTCAAGCTATATCTGACCCTACAAGCTTCTGCCTCATAGGGACCTCTCTCTTGGACTGCCCTTGAACATGACCATTAGTCACCGATATGGTTGCACTGACATCACCTTCATAAGAACTCTGTCAGTGCAATGTCAGTGACTATCAGTGTGTTGGGACCAAGTGGTACAGATTCACATTCAAATAACTGTGTTGTTGTATTCAGTTTAATAGTGGAAAAAAAGTTAGTCCTGCTACCTGGGACACATCAACTGGCATGGCTCTCTTGGCCACATAACAAAATTTGGCAATAAGGAGTAGATTTCATCCCACCAGTGACTGTTAAGACTTTTTTATACTTCGTGTAATTGTCCATTGTAGCTAACCATCTCAGGGCACTACCTAGGACAGTCGATGATTTTTTTTCCCTTTACATATGTGTATCTTATTTCTTTAAGGCCTTGCTGCTTCCAACTGAATCAGCACAGCTTGATGCCACTGCCGCTGTTTCCAGCAAAGCCCATTAGCACCCTCCTGATGTCCCATCAGGGCATCATCATCCAGTAGAGCCCGTTGACTCCCTGCCTACTTCCTTCTGGCCCTTTACCCATCTGGTTGAATCAGTTGGTAGCTTGCCCATGTCCAACTGTGCCATCACTATCCAGCCAAGCCCATCAGCGTCCTGTTGATGTCGCTCCCACCTTTTGCCTGTCAATGCTGGTCCTGTCAACACCAGGCCTCTTGATGACAGTTCCTTTGCAACCTGCTGTGTTGCTGCATTGGTGTCATGTTGGACACTTGCAGAGGTGCTTTCTTCTCCACTGCCCCTTAGACCAATTGTGGGTTTCAACAAGACTCTGGCTGCAGCTGTTATCACACTGCTCACTGCAGCTGGCCCCACTGCCACCACCTCTGCGGCAGCACAACCCCTCCGTTGCTGGCATGACCTCCTCCTCTGCTGGCATGGCTCCTCTTGATATTACTGTTGTGTCCTTTTTTTCTGTATCACTTTTTCATTTTCTGTATCACTTTTTCATTTTCTGTATCACTTCCTTCTTCCATTCCTGCTTTTTTTGCCTTCTGCTGTACTGCCCTTGGTTCATTCATCATTCCTGTTACATCTCTTCTGCTGTCCACTTTACTGGGCATGTAGTGAGATGTTCATGGAAGTTCTGATGCACAACCCTGGCCCTTACCTGGTCCCATTACCAATGTTGCCAAGAGGCTCAATGATAGCCCTGCCCATCTGTTGGTTTTTAGGTTCCCAACTGTGGTTGCCTTTCCTGTTGGCCACATCAGCACCACACTGGAAGCATTGCCAGCCTATCCACATCATCATATCTTGGGCTGCCACCAATGGTCCAACTTCACAACCCATTGGCTGCCAATGCCTGCTGCCACTGCCACCAGGTCACCAGTTCTAGGACACCTCCTGGCAGCAGCCGCAGAACATCCAAGCTGGCTTTGCCACCTGTTCTTAAGAGGGAATTGATAGTTTATCTGTCTGGGATCCAACTATTGCAGACAAAAATGCAGCCTGTCACTTCTCCAGCCACTGGACACACCACTGTGGGAGGGCACAGAAAAACAGCATGACAATAACATAAGCACACCAACTTGTTGACAATTGCACCTTCTGCAGCCACAGTGGTTAACACATGGTCCCAATTTTGCTGCTAGTGTCATCATAGTTGCTGAAATCAGTGCTAACACTGTAGGCAATGATTCTTCCTCTGCAGATCACGTGCCCACTAAACATCATGGCAGTATCCTTCTATCGGGCACCTATGGAGGACTCTGCCAAGCCACTCTGCACCACTTCACTTCAAGAGTCACTCCAGGCCATATGCCATCCTGCTGTTCCCACAATTGGAGCTCCCTTTGCCCCAGTGTAGCTGTACACACTGAGCTTTGTTCAAATGTTCACTCTGAGTATCACCGAGTTCACCATACTGGGCCTGATGTCGTCTTCACTTGTGAGTGTGCCACTCACCGTTGCTCTGGATTATACCAGATACATTTGAGGCCCATTATACACATCACCTGCAACAGCCAAGCTATTTATGACTGGTTCCAAGCTTTTGCTGTGCTGGAACCTCTCTTCTGGACCATCCTCAAGCATGACCGCATCATTGGTATGGCAGTACCAATATCACCCTTGCAAGAACTCCAGTACAACATCAGTGACTACTGATGCATTGGAAACAAGTAGTGCAGATTCACATCTGAATAACTGTGTTGCATTCAGTTTGAGAGTATAAATGAAGTTAATTTACTTTTGCTACCTGAAGCAGATTAATTGTCATGGCTCTTTAGGACATGACACAAAATGACTCAAATCATTTATGTACCCACTGTTGATATATACACTGTAAGGGTACTGTTATCGATACCCTTACTAATAACTGATCACAACCATCTACTGCTGGTGAATACTATATCATTGGCCTTCTAGAAGGTTCCAGAAGGACCACTTTCACACTAACAGGTGGGCAGTCACCTATTACATCATGTGCACTTTAGCAGATGTGGGAAAGATGGCTCAGTGTTGGAAGTTTAAGTTACCAAAGAAATATGAGTTTGATCAATATTCTGAGAAGTACCACAAGTAGAGCAAGCATCAAAGAGGTTTTGTGGAAAAAACCATTGAATATTACGTTGGGGGCAGCCACTGATGCTACATCAAAGTTTAAATGTTCTGTCATCATTATTGGTTACCAGAAGAAGTCAAATTATTTAGTGTGTGAGCTAAAGAGATGCTTAAATTTTTTGAAGTAATATTTGCAAGGTGAATCTTTTCATTGTGGCTAGACAGGACTAGACAGGATGAGTGCTGTGAGTTGTGTGAGACAGACTAGGGATTATTTTCTTGTCTTAAGAATAATAATCTGTGTTTCAGTTGAATGATTTTTATTGTTCTGGTAATATCATTAAAGATAGATCCCTATAAGAATAGGAAGCAGTGGGTAGGTTGTTTTCAGCATGTGGTAGACTTCAATGGCTGTCTACATATCAGAATGTAATCACCATCCCTTTTTATTCATACAATTGCCAAATAAATAGTTCAGTTTCTGAAAATAAACATTAAAATAAATAGGGGGCAATTACATATGGTTGAGGCTCATGTAATATTACGTGATCCCCTTTTATACTTATAGGTTTTGATGCCTCACTTAAAAATGTAAAATCTTCTTCCATGTTTACCACAAATACTTCCTCTACTCATGGTCCTCCTCAGAATCTTAATCAAACTCTTATTTCTTCATTGACATATACTTTTGCTGGCAAGGGAACTGCTCATGACTGCCACATTCAGCCACTCATCCAACATCCAACATTTGACTGTCTCCCTCATATCTGCTCTACCTTCCTCGAACTAATGAGTACTTCTACCTGTTAATGTGAAACTGTTCCTTCTGGAACCTTCTAGGCGGCCAAAAATATAGGTGTAACTGATTATCAGTAAGGGCACTGATAATGGTACCCCTACAACATGTATGAAGTTACATTGACATATGACCACATCTTCTAGATGTTTCACTTTTTTTTGCCAGGGAGTGTAGTTTGGTCAGTGTGTAATGAACTGAATCACATTCGAAATCCTTTAATGATATCAGTAACTCCACTTCAGCACAATAATGTGGGGAGCATAGAATAGCGCAAAAGTCTTAAGCTAGAACTTGACAGTAAAAGATATATTAAATGAGTACCCACTGCTAGTAGTAGTAATATTGAGTTAATAGTATTTTTAAGAATGTTACACAAACTAAGTAGTGAAACCAATCAAAACTGTAATACTTTGAAGGGTGAAATGAGAGAGACCAGTCTACCAAATTCCATGCAAATGCATTAAGGCATATATCGGGCAGACTATACAGACAATCGAAGAAAGGTGCAAGGGACACAGGAGATGCACCAATCTTAAGCAACCCACAAAATCTGTGGTTGTAGAACATTGCATGGCTATGGGATGCTGTGAAAAACATGTAGAAACAGAAGTGTTGATACAGACCTCATCATTTTGGGACTGCATTCTAAAGGAGGCTATTGAAATATGGGTGGCCAATGACCTCATCAAAAGGCTGAGGATGTACGGTCAGTAAAGCATGGGACCCAACATTCAGCCATCTGAAGTCACAACGACTGCTGAGAGTGACTTCTGCACCCAATGGGGGCAGCAGAAGTACTGAGTTGCCACTCAGCATTCAGCAATTGCATCCTCCATGACTCCACCTGACACAGAGTGTGACTGGGTCCTGGGGGAATGGGTGGAGAGAAATAAAAGCATAAAGAAGGAAGTGTCACCAAAGATGATGGCAAGATACGCTGTCAAAATATCACATTACATAAATGAGTGCATGTGGCTGGACACCCAAGAACAAAACAAACAGTCAAAATATTGATAATTTCAAAGAAACTAATTAAAAATGTCAATAGTTTTAATCTTTCAAGATGGCATCCAAGTCTCACTCAAGCATTTGCTATGCCACTCCATGAGTGAGGCTTGAGAACCATCTTGAAAGTATTAAATAAACCAGAAAATAAATGAAATCAGTTGTGGTGTTCATGATAAAATCAGTTTATCAAAAAACTGTTTGGAAAGCAAGTTAGAAATATCAATAAACTGTTTGGAAAGCGAGATACAAAATTTAATTAGAAATTTTGAACCTAATATAATTTTAGTCAGTGGTGGATGTCTGCCAAGGGCACAAAATGTAGATACTAGTTATAAGAAATGAATGTAGATTGTTGTTCTTTTATGCCAAATTAACTCAGGAAATAAGAACAGATTGTTTGAAAAATAAATTTGATTTGGAAGCCAAAATTGGGCAAGTTCAATCTCACTTATGTGGTAAAATAAAGAAAGATAATTAAAAGGCAGAGGTGAATATGTGCAAATTGTGACTGAAAGGACTGAGAAAATTGCTAAAGCTCTAAACTGAAATTGCATTGTATTGTATGTTAACCGGGGGCCAAGAAATGATGGAGAGGCTCCGTCCCCACCACAGCCGCAGTGGTCCACAATCCCACGACTACTACCGTAGTCCACTTCACCCCTCAGCCACCCCACACCGAACCACTCTTTCAGGGTTATTGTGGGGTTTGGCCCCCCGGTGGACACCCCCCCCCCAGGGAACGTCTCACACCAGACAAGTGTAACCCCTATGTTTGCGTGGTAGAGGAATGGTGGTGTATGTGTACGTGGAGAACTTTGTCTGCACAGCAATCGCTGACATAGTGTAGCTGAGGTGGAATATGGGGAACCAGCCTGTATTCACCGAGGCAGATGGAAAACTGCCTAACAACCATCCACAGATTGGCCGGCTCACTGGACCTCGACACTAGTCCGCCGGCAGATTCATGCTGGGGACCAGGCGCTCCTTCCAAATCTGAAAAGCCGCACGTTAGACCACACGGCTAACTGGGCGGCCCAAAACTGAAATTACTTGTATCTGAAAGTAAAGTTTGGAATGTATCTCCTAGTGCATGAACTATTTCAGCTGGGATTACTTTTATTAAAAGCAAAAATTTCAGTCATTTTGAGCATTCTATAGCTGTTATAAGGGAGTTTATTATTTTGTCAAGCACCTGGCCTGAACAATGGGCAATCTCGTTTGTCAAAGGTTATTTAAGGGAGATGTGTACAGATGGGCCTCTAATATCACTTCCTCCTATACAAGAAATTAATATATGTTGTTTAAGGGCATATGTTTGGAAGAATGTTGGCCAAACAATGAGCAATAATGTGTTCTGAGTGAATTTTAAGGAGGAAAAAGTTATGGCTACAGAAATCTTAAATTAAGTAATTTGGCCAATGCTGCATCATGAAAAGAGCATGGATTAAACATTGTGTCAATAATCTTGCAATTAGATAATAAATTATGACAGTAGCTGTTGTTTCCTGCACCCAGAAAAAACATTAGCAAATTTCTAAATTACATATCAAGAATTGAAAGGAAAGAGAATAGTTCCTACAATTAGAAATGTAGGACCACAACAAAGAAAGGAGTATAAAGTGAACAGAATAGGTAGGCTGTAGCAAGAGAATGGTTTTGAGAATGACTGAATCAAGAGCCTAAGGAAGTCACATAACCAATCAGTTTCTAGAGAACTCAACATGTCATTCTTAATGGGACAAAATCAATAGATATAAAAGTAATTTTCAGTGTTCCCCATGGGAGTGTCAAAGGACTGCTAAAGTTCACAATACATATACAAATCATCTAGAGGATAATGTTGGTAGTTCTAGGGCTCACTTCATGGATGATGTTCTTCTTTATAGGAAGGTAGCAACACTAGAAGACTGTAGCAACATTCAGAAAGCCATGTGCCAGATTGAGGATTGGTGCAGGGGCTTGCAGTTGATTTTGAATGTAAATTAATGTAATGTATTGAGTATTAATAGATGAAGAGATCCTTTACTGTCTAATGTTGGTAGTGGTGTTAAATCACTGGAAACAGTAACACGCATAAAACACTCAGGAGTAACTGTTCAGAGTAGCCTAAAGTGAAACATTCTCACACAACTAAATGCAGGAATGGTCAATGCCAGAGTAAAATGCACCAGAATTGTCAGGACGTTTAGTCTAGTCATGAAGAAGGTTACTTACAAAACCTTCATTTCACCAACTCTTGAGTATTCATCCTCAGTCTTGGATTCTTATCAGGTCAAATATGTGCAGGCAGACATGATGCAATGAAGAGCAGTGTGTTTTGTCCCAGAGACGTTTAGCAAGAATGAAGAGCATTATGGAGATGCTCAACAAAATCAAGCAGTAGATGCTACGGAGATTTTGTGTATCACAGAGACATTCAGTGCTGAAATCCTGAGAGCACATATTCCAGAAAGACTCAGGAAACATATTACTTCCTCCCTCATGTGTGTCACAAAATGAAGATGGTGAGAATATCAGAGAAGTTATAGGTCATACAGTGGCTTACCAACACTGATTTGTGCTACATATTGTTCACAAATGGAACAAGGAATGGGACAAATGAGAGTGATGCCAAAAGTACACTATGCCACACACCATAAGGTGGCTTATGAAGTGTAGATAAATGAATGTTCAGTTTCATTCAGAAGTGTGATAATTTTGAGATATTGTTTACAGAAAGGATGGAAATGAATGAATACAAATGAATGAATAAAAATAAATGGATTTGCAATTTAGGTATTTGTCTAAGAATGTTGGCAACCATAATGCACAAGGGCCTAGGGTTAAAAAAAATTGGGTGACATTAAATGTGTAAATAGAATATCTAATGGAGAGCAACAGGATTTGAAAAGTGTATTACCATGGCATTGTACAGTGCTTTTAGATGAGCCAGGATTGGCAAGAGATTTTGAATTGAAACAGACAGGAGGTAAAATCCCATAAGCCTTATTCTTTGCCTTTTTCCAGAAAAAAAAAAAAAGATGAGTTGTGAATTATTGAGAGATCCACAGAAGGTATAATAATTCGTTGCTATCAGTATAAAGAATGGTGTTAAGGTTGATATAGGTGCAAGAAAATTACATGAAACAGTAAAATGAGAAAGTGATGTACCAAGAAGATTAGCTAAAATATTACGGAAATTTAATAGGACCATGTGGGGTACCTCATGTGATGTAACATATCGTTACTGGAACAATAAAGAGGAACGAGCATTCGTGGGATTTCTGCATGAAGGTATATGTTACCTTTTGTAATCCCACAGGATGTATCGATGGCTCACTCGGTATAATTATGCATATGTCTGGGGAGGTCACTAGGTGTGTCATGGAAGGATATATCTGTCAGTGCTAGGTCATGTGCAAAACCAGCTGCAGCAGATTTAAGGGCTTCTGCACTGCCAATGTTTATAGCAAGCTCTACAGAGAAGCCATTGACAAAGGCCCTGTGTTAGTTTTCTCCTGGACTTGTTACCTACTGATGACATTTAGCTAGTACACAGATTTGAATGTATGCATAATATGGGACTGCATCTGATCATCATTCACTCAATCATTGAGTTTTCAGTGAACAAACTGATGGTGTATGGAGGTACTGAGAGCACATGTTTTTAGCTGAGTGTTTCCCAGTAGAACCTACAAATAGTGTTCTCCAGCATAGGTGGTGAGTTATTCCACAAACATTCAGAGTACTGTATTGACCATGAAATATCCACCTCCAGTAGTCTTTTTTGTGTATATCGGATCAGTTAGGAACTATTACTTTCTGTGATTTAATTGTAAGTTGTCCTTAATAAAATCTGCAGACTTACAACATTAACAGTATTATTTTGTTTTATTTGGTACTAAATTTATCTTCTTATGTTAATGCATATGGGCTATGGATTAAGTGTTAGGGGAAGAAATTATTTAACAATGAAGTGTTAGGGGAAGACATTATTTAACAAAGTAATGGTGTATGTAGATGACACTTTAATAACTAGGGATACTTGGAAAAACACTGAAAAACTTGAATTATGCATTGAAGGCAGTAGAGCATAGTGGCATGAATTTAAAACTGAGTAACTCAGAATTTGTTAGGAAAGACATTTCATTTATGTGTCACTTTTTTAATGAAAACAGAATGCAACAAGTTATGGAAAAGCTAAAAGCTGTTGAAGAATGAAAATAAATTAAAAATGGTATCTGGGTTATTTTTTTCTAGAATGTTTGTAACATTTTACAGTCATTCCTTGAATTATTTATTAAAGAAAATTGTGATAAAACCTTGGGCAGAGGAATGAGAGATGGTTTACAGTAAATTAAACAGTGAATTGATCAACAGTAACACATTATATCACTCAGACTTTTCACTGCCTTTTTAAATGTCTGCTGTTTCTATCCAATTTTTTGAATTATTTTACATAGTGTAAACAGAAAATGGAATTGTAGCTAAAGCCTTTTTTTCCACGTAGAACCTCACATTAATATGGGTGGCAGTATTATATGTCAGAGGAAGAAGCTCTATCCATCATGTATGGAATTCAAACATTTGAATGTTACAGTTACTGGAAATAGTGAGAGCCATTAAATGTTTAGGAGCTTACGTATAAAGTGATTTTTATAACTGATCAGGTACAAGATTTTCTGCCTATTTATGTAGAATTCATTACATTTGTGTATGTTCATGGTCAGCTGCCCATCCCAGACCAAGTGTCAATCATCTACATTTTACTACAGTATTTTGCACTGCAACAGCATGAACTATGAGAGAAATCTCATGAAGATAACAACATTATCCACTAGATCATTCATGTTATTCTGAACAGGAATGCTTTGCTTCTACATTATGGCCTTGCAGTACATTCGAAAATAATTTGAGGCATGATATTTGCTCTCCATTAAGAGACCGAGCGAGGTGGCGCAGTGGTTAGCACACTGGACTCGCATTTGGGAGGACGACGGTTCAATGCCACGTACGGCCATCCTGATTTAGGTTTTCCGTGATTTCCCTAAATCGCTCCAGGCAAATGCTGGGATGGTTCCACTGAAAGGGCACGGCCAACTTCCTTCCCTGTCCTTCCCTAATACAATGAGACCGATGACCTAGCTGTTTGGTCTCTTCCCACAAAAAAACCAACCAACCATCTCCATTAAGAATGACATGGCATGTTCAGTTTCTTAAGGACTCTCTGATCCAGTCACAAAGCTGTACTGATATGCCACTTGCTCATATCTTCTTTTTAGGCAACAGTGAAGAACTGTATCAGATGCCTTCTGGAAGGCTAGGAAAATGACATAAACTTGACTGCTGGTATCTACTACCCGTGCAGTGAGCAATATAAATTGAATTTCAGAAGACTGCTGTTTACAGAATCTATGTTGACTCTTGCAGAGGAGATTTTAAGCCCCCATGAAGGTCATAATATAAATTTTTTGAATCACTTTGAATGGTTCATTCCAACAGCCACATATGTGAAACTGCTGCTAGAAAAAGAGGAAGCTCTTTTGCATTATACCTGTAGAATCATATAGATATCTCATCAGGTTCTGTTGCCTTTTCTTTGTCGAGTGTGTTTTGTTTATTTTCTATTGTGTTGTTATTTATCTGAATTTATGTTATTTTGGTGATTGTGAAACAACTGACAGGAGAAATCATAGTATGATGTTCCTCAGTGAAACAATTTTGAAAAACAATATTTATTATTTCAGGCTTCTCTTTGTTATTCTCCTTTTTGGTGCCAGTACAGTCACTGAGAGTTGGAATAAATGGGTTTGATCAGTTTATTGCCTTAATGTGAGACAAAACTTTCCTAGGATTTTTTGTCAGATTAGCAGATGGAATTTAACTTTTGAATTCATTGAATGCATTCCACATGGCTCTCCATACATTCATTACATTCATTTGGATTTCAACCCCTGCCCCACTTCTTTTTTTTAAAAAAAAAAAAAAAAAACAAGGATTTGACTATATTAAAACTGTGGTTATATTTCCTTTTCTTTTGAATGAACTTTCTTTTTGGACTGTTGAACTATGGTAGCTCTTCCCCACCTTTCACAACTTTCTTCATCACATACAAGTCTAAGGCATATTGTATGAACTATTGAATTTTGTCCATTTATACTCAATATTTTCAGTCCCAGAGGTGAATATCTGATATTATCTGCTCAGTTAAACTGATATCTGTCTCTTGATGTGCTAACTAAGTAGAGATATGTTCCTATATTGCTTACAGTTTTTACCGACACCTGTAGTTGGTGATGCTGCAACAGTGTTACGATCATCAATTTCCTGCCCTGCATCAACTGCATCAAAAAGTTCAGTCCTGTTTGTAACTTGGAGATCTAGGATGTTTCCCTCAAAAGCTGGTTCTCTTAAGGTAATTTTCAGGCAAGGCAATTTGAACAACATTACGTGAATACCTTTTCCTACCACCCAAATCACTTGAGTCTATTACTGAGAGGTAAAAAGAAATGTGTGTTAATTATATTATACATTAATTAAAATTGTGTTAGTATAAACAGTATGAAATGAACTTTTTTAAATATATATGCTTCAATCTAGAATCTGTATAGAACAATGAAAGAAAGTGGAGGGTGAGTTATCAAACAATATTGTCAGTAGCATCAAGTAATGCTCTGTAAGTAAATGAGATGTAGCAGTTTGAATTATGAATAGCACTTGCCACTCAGTGTAAAGTAGTCTGTAACAGCTTGGTAAAAGTCTTTGTAATGTCCCTCACCAGAATTCTGCATAAGAATTATGTGGCAGTAAATTAATATTTTTGTATGAACTGTAACTGTTACAGTGAATTAGGTTTTGGACAGTTATCCATCAATACACCCATTATACAATAAATGCAGTAAAAGGAAATGGTTATGGAAAGCTTCACCAGAAACTGAGAAACTTATTAAAATGATGAAATTAGAACAGTAATTGAACAGCAAATTGCAGAGCATTATGAATCTGAAACATTACTAATCATACAATCCGTTTACTATTAGGACCCCTTGTGGTTTTGTGTGTAGGCCTACTCTTTTCCTAATTCTCAGGCTTCTTTATTTCAAAAATCATGTGTGTACCTTTACTTAAGGGCTGTAACATCATCATACTTCAGAAATAAATGAAAAGCAAAATGTGTTAACAGGATTCTGTGCAATTTAAAAAACTTATTATTGACACAAATCACTTTGTTTTTTTGTCATGTTATCTCTCTGTTGGACTATAATGATTTTAAAAAATATATCAGCTTCTCTGTGTTTCAGTGTTATTCACAGTTTCCAGGTGCAAATTCTTCTAGCAATTTCGCCCTTTATAGTTGGCTAAAAGTACAACTATATTCTTAGAAATAATATTTTCAACTTCTGTGGCCATGAACTTTTACCTTTCTAAAATCTCCCTGCACAACCATGGGTGGTGGCTCCTTAGGTCGAACTCCTGCTGCCATGGCCGCCCCAGACACTTGTGATGCCTGGCGCCGTGGGCTCGTGGCCATCTCGCCCGTTGACTCCCGACCCTCCTGCAAGAGTATAATTCATAAGAATGATGATCATCACTGTATGCTGTTACTATACTGGTTTTGACAGTAAAGTTGATGGATACGTCATGAAAATTTCTTCAGCTCCAGAAGAGCACAGCCAATAGAATATTTGTGTAAAATTAATAGGTCAGAATTAAAAATTATAGGAAACATATAGAAAATTCCTACCTAATGGACTAGTGGAATGATTAAAGATAGTCATATTCATATAGTGGAGGTATAAACACACAAACAAGATTTGAATGTAGGTAGTCCAGATTACAAACTTGCACTCTTCTTCAGGGCAGTCTAAATATAGTTAATGGATTCTGCAGTGCACACACACACACACACACACACACACACACACACACACACACACACAAGACAGAACAGAAGCCAAGAAGGAGGCAATTAGGAAAATAATGTAGAGGAGGTTCTATTGAGCTACAAATGTAATTAAAGTTATGAAAAATAAGAGGAATAGAGGAAGAATTGGATGAGAACTGGAATATATATGAGGATAGGAGACAGACTAGTGCAGAGTGAGGTTACTTTGTCTCCTGAATGCTTTGTATATGCATGTCATCAGCCATGTGCCTTTGAAAGCAAATACCAAATATACACTGCTTACCATTGAAATTGCAACACCAGAAAGCACAGCAAATTATAAAATCTTACTTATTGTACATCTACAATACAATAATAGGAATACAAGATTAAGTATGTAGCTATATTGTGTCTGAAATATAGTACTCAGAGCTGCCACCTCTTGGAACAACAATGGTCCTACCTGGTCCGGAAGAGAGAGTCGAAAGTTTGAAATTCATGTACCGTACCAGCATTGTAGTTGCTTAGACAGCAGGTTGGAAAACTTTCAGAGGTGGGAGTATTGACCAAAACAAGAAAAAAGGTCCAGTAAACATGGGCTCGAAAACCGCATATGTTAAGAGCTATGAGCACCTGTTCATCTTTGACATTGTGAAACACATCTCTTCTACTGCAAATTGTTTGGTTTCCATATTTTTGATGGAGGTAGTATGGACCAAAAGAAGAAAAAAATGTTATGTAAATATGGACTCTAAAATGCAAAGCTTAAGAGCGATGGGCGCTTGTTCAGTAGAAGACATGTGTTTCATAGTAGCGAAGATGGGCAAGTGCTCATAGCTCGTAAGGTATGCATTTTAAAGCCTATGTTTACTAGACATTTTTTTATTGTTTTGCCGGCCGCGGTGATCTAGCGGTTCTAGTCGCTCAGTCCGGAACCGCGCGACTGCTACGGTCGCAGGTTCGAATCCTGCCTCGGACATGGATGTGTGTGATGTCCTTAGGTTAGTTAGGTTTAAGTAGTTCTAAGTTCTAGGGGACTGATGACCACAGATGTTAAGTCCCATAGCGCTCAGAGACATTTGAACCATTTTTTTATTGTTTTGGTTTATACTATCACTCGTGAAAGTTGACTATCCTATACAGTCTTAGCAGCAACAGTACCGGTACATGTTTTCCACCGTCAGAGGTATCAGAACGACTGTCGCTTATAACGTTCAACTCGGTCGTTTCCGGAACAGGGTCCCTGACGTCAGTTGATACATTTATCCTTCTCCATTATCCTTGAAAGTTTATTACATCATCACGAAACCATTCCATATATGACTGACAAGTTTTCCTGGCGAAGAAAATTTCTGGTGACAGTGTTCCAACGTTGTGTTGTTACATCAGCAGTTCAGTTTCACATTTTGAAATATTCTTGACAGCCTAAATAATTTTCTGATGTTTGAAAACATTTTTCTTGTTTCTGTTTAACTTGAAATGTGATATACATAAAGTCACTTGAAACATTTAATAATTTACACCAAATTTATTAAAAAATTCAACTAACAAATCTCCATTCGTACAGTAGGGATTCAGTTCAGTTTGTATAAGGTCAGCGTAAATGGGGCAAGGTTGTAATTTCGGGGAATCTGCTTCATTATGCGACGTGAGGTAGTGTGGACGAACAAGGATGGAGATCCCGTTAAGCGGACCAAAGAAGGTAACGACGGGGAGTTTGTCAGAGAGACAGTCGAAACAAAAGTATGTTTCTACGGATCTGTACCCCACAGGCGCAAGCGGTCCGTTAGGTACGCGACCAAGACGTAAGACTTTAGGTTCTCTCGGCACATGACATACAGTACTAAGTCACTAGGGGACTGATGACCTCAGAAGTTAAGTCCCATAGTGCTCAGAGCCATTTGAATCATTTGCTGCTCGTATTTGGCTCGGGTTCGATCCTTAATACCGTCCCATGTCCAATTTTTGTGTCACTCTCTTGTTCGGCTGTAGGAAATCAAAGAACGTTTGGCGACACCGTCTCTGGTAGGCCGCTTCACTCGGCGCGCCCAACGGCGTTATTGGTTAACTTCGATGTTTATTAACTAGAAAACGTCTCGAATTTTTTCTTAACATTTATTTCTCAGTACAACCTACCTTGCAACACCCTTACAAGTTTTTCATATACAATACGGCGCTCCAGCAGGTATATAAAAACACGCGCGTATTCGAACGCAACGTTGTGTCAAAATTTCAAAGGAATCGGTGAAGAACTTTCAGAGATTTCAGATTTTGAAGAAACGACCATGAGATTTTTGGTAACACCGTATCCATTTCATATATTCTCTCACTCTCTCTCTCTCTCTCTCTTTCTCTAAGAGTGTATAAAGCATTGCAGGGGACGCGGAAAACAGTGCAGTCGTTGTAATGAGACGGAGCGATTTATCTGACATCGAAAAGGGCATGATCGTTCGCTTTAGGGCCAAGGGTGGAAGCATTTCCGAAACGGATAAGTTTGTAAACTGTTCGTGTGCCGCCGTGGTTAAAGTATATCGTGCATGGCAAACTGGCGCTATCCAAACCGGCTCCTAGGGGACTGAGTTGCACAGCACCATTGGCCATAGGTGACAGAGGTGAAGAATGGCTGTAGAGATGTGTACGGGCAAACAGACGTGGAACTGTTGAACTCTTGATTGCCCAGATGAACCAAGGGGCTACCAAGAATGTCTTCTCAACGACCGTTCAGTGAACGTTGCTGCGTATGGGACTCCGCATCAGGCGCCTGGTTCATGCACCCCATTCTTCGGCGACGAAAGCTGGAATTCACTTTTCAGATGAATGCTTGATCGGACTGAAAGCAAACACCCTGCAACACCCGTAAGAAGGATCCAGGCCGGAGGAGGAAGAGTTATGGTCGGGTGAATATCTTCCTGGCATTCCATGGGTGAGCTCGTCATTATGGAAGGCATAATGGATCAACACAAGTATGAATCTATCCTTGGGAATCATGTCTACCCACACATGTTTTTATTTGTCACGATGGCATCTACCAGCGGGACAATGTAACGTGTCACACAGCACGCAGCGTACCTGGTACCACGTGGTCCGAAGAGCACCAGAATGAGTTTACCGTAGTCTACTGGCCGGCAAACTCACCGGTTTTCAACCCAGTCTAGAATCTGTGGGACCACCTTGATCGGGCGTTCGCGCCATGGATGCTCAACCACGAAACATAGCGCAGTTGGCCACGACATTGGAGTTGGCATGGCCTCACATCCCTGTCAGTAACTTCCGGAACTTCACTGACTCTCTTCCTGCACGTCTCGCAATGGTGCGCGTTGCAAAGGCCGGTTAGTCAAGCTTTTGACAGGTGCTCACATTAATGTGACTGGACGGTGTAA
The DNA here is from genome assembly GCF_023864345.2 of Schistocerca serialis cubense. Taxonomy (NCBI): domain Eukaryota; kingdom Metazoa; phylum Arthropoda; class Insecta; order Orthoptera; family Acrididae; genus Schistocerca; species Schistocerca serialis. The sequence goes on along the minus strand of NC_064640.1, from coordinate 344,803,302 downwards.
AAACACGCTCGTATTCAACTGAAAGGTCGCGTCAAAATTTCAAAGCAATCGATGAAGAAATTTCGGAGATTTAAGATTTTGAAGAAAGGAACGTGTACTGCTATATAAATAAAAATGTAAATGTTCGTTTATTCAAAATCTTAAATATGCGAAAGGTCTTTACTGACTGCTTTGAAATTTGACAAAACGTTCCATACGAAGGCGTACGTGTTTCTATGTACCTACTAGAAAGCCACATTTGTAAATATATAAACTTAATATTTATGGGAGAAATCTATATAAAAATGTAAATGTTTCCTCCTTCAAAATCTTATATCTCTGAAGGTTCTTCGGCGATTGCTTCGAAACTTTGACAGAATGTTGCATTCGAGTTCAAATGGTTCAAATGGCTCTAAGCACTATGGGACTTAACATCTGAGGTTATCAATTCCCTAGACTTAGAACTACTTAAACCTAACTAACCTAAAGGCATCACACACATCCGTGCCCGAGGCAGGATTCGAACCTGCGACCGTAGCAGCCGCGTGGTTTCGGACTGAAGAGCCTAGAACCTCTCGGCCACAACTGCCTGCTGCATTCGAGTACACGCGTGTTTTATACACGTATTTCGTAAATTACCAAAAATCTCGAAAAGTTCTAGGCCAATCTACTTCAAATTTTTACACAATATTCTTGTGAACTTTCGGACGCACATAAGCAATATATTTTTAGTATATATAATATATAAATACATACAAAATAATAACAGTGAAAATGTGTTAGCAAACAGGAGAATTGTATTTATTGCTTATCGGCTTATGATTAGAATATTACTACAGAATCTGAATTTTTAATAATAATAAACAAGGCTTAAGGTCAGAGGTAGGTAGGAAGAGGAGATGGAAAGAGAAAGGGCGGACTAGGTTAGAGGGCGAGAGAGGGGATAGGAGGAAAAGATAGACAGGGATGGGGGAAAGGAGGTCATGGACAGAGAGAGAGGGAGGAGAATATAGGCAAAGACAGGGGGAGAAGGATATTAAGACGTATATTCAATTCCCACACATTTTAGAAACGTGTGCTTTCTCTTTTCTCCCTTCTCCATTCAACCGGACGGAGCCACAGCAACAAGTGGCCGGGAACAGCGAGTGGCGAATAAAATTAAAGAGCTAGTAGTTTGTTTTTTTTTAAGAGCATATTTCGCTGCACTCCTCTTACGGCCATGGCGGGCATGACCAGACTCCTGACCCGTATCCTACGATTGATGTCAGAATACTATTATGGTAAAATTTTGTTAAATCTGGTGGCAGGTGGAAACGTTTATGTCCGATTCCAATCAGGTTATTAAGTGTTTCTAGGGATCTTTGCGTCACGGTGTCAATGTGTGATGCATAATTCCACCTCTCGTCGACGGCTACACCTAGATATCTGGCCTCACGGTGCCGAAGAACTGGTGAGCCATCTATTCGCACTGTTGGATTCCTTACGAGTTGCCCCGTAAGTAGTAGGTATATGGACTTTGCTAGGTGAGATTGTCAGTTTGGCTGTACGGCACCATGTTGGTAGGATAGATATTGCTTGACATTATTCCAATTGAAACTATCCAGTTTAGAGCCCAGTGCGAATTCGTAGACTCGCTTCGCCACACGTCCCTCGTCCTCATTGCACCTCGCAGCTGCGACTACGCGCCACAGCAGCAGCGAGGTTGCAAACGAGACCGGCTCTGACGCAAACTGTCACCTGAAAGCCTACTTACAAATATCATGAACCATCTTCAAGAGGGGAACCCAACCATGTACACTACTGGTCATTAAAATTGCTACACCACGAAGACGACGTGCTACAGACGCGAAATTTAACCGACAGGAAGAAGATGCTGTGATATGCAAATGATTAGCTTTTCAGAGCATTCATACAAGGTTGGCGCAGGTGGCGACACCTACAACGTGCTGACATGAGGAAAGTTTCAAACCGATTTCTCATACACAAACAGCAGTTGATCGGCGTTGCCTGGTGAAACGTTGTTTTGATGCCTCGCGACATTGTTGCTCGCGTTGGTCGAGATCCAATGACTATTAGCAGAATATGGAAACGGTGGGTTCCGGAGGGTAATACGGAACGCCGTGCTGGATCCCAACGGCCTCGTATCACTAGTAGTCGAGATGACAGGCATCTTATCAGCATGGCTGTAACGGATCGTGCAGCCACGTCTCGATCTCTGAGTCAACAGATGGGGACGTTTGCAAGACAACAACCATCTGCACATCTGCACGAACAGTTCGACGACGTTTGCAGCAGCATGGACTATAGGCTCGTAGACCATGGCTCCGGTTACACTTGACGCTGCATCACGGACAGGAGCGCCTGCGATGGTGTACTAAACGACGAACCTGGGTGCACGAATGGCAAAACGTCATTTTTTCGGATGAATCCAGGTTCTGTTTACAGCATCATGATGGTCGCATTTGTGTTTGGCGACATCACGGTGAACGCACATTGGAAGCGTGTATTCGTCATCGCCATACTGGCGTATCACCCGGCGTGATGGTATGGGGTGCCATTGGTTACACGTCTCGGTCACCTCTTGTTCGCATTGACGGCACTTTGAACAGTGGACGTTACATTTCAGATGTGTTACGACCCGTGGCTCTACCCTTCATTCGATCCCTGCGAAAACTTACATTTCAGCAGGATAATGCACGACCGCATGTTGCAGGTCCTGTACGGGCCTTTCTGGATACAGAAAATGTTCGATTGCTGCCCTGGCCAGCACATTCTCCAGATCTCTCACCAACTGGAAACGTCTGGTCAATGGTGGCCGAGCAACTGGCTCGTCACAATACGCCAGTCACTACTGTTGATGAACTGTAGTTTCGTGTTGAAGCTGCATGGGCAGCTGTACCTGCACACGCCATCCAAGCTCTGTGACTCAATGCCCAGGCGTATCAAGGCCGTTATTACGGCGAGAGGTGGTTGTTCTGGGTACTGATTTCTTAGGATCTATGCACCCAAACTGCGTGAAAATGTAATAACATGTCAGTTCTAGTATAATATATTTGTGCAATGAATACCCGTTTAGCCGGTCGGTGTGGCCAAGCGGTTCTAGGCGCTTCAGTCTGGAACCGCGCGACCGCTACGGTCGCAGTTTCGAATCCTGCCTCGGGCATGGATGTGTGTGTTGTCCTTAGGTTAGTTAGGTTTAAGTAGTTCGAAGTTCTAGGGGACTGGTGACCTCAGATGTTAAGTCCCATAATGCTCAGAGCCAATACCCGTTTATCATCTGCATTTCTTCTTGGTGTAGCAATTTTAATGGCCAGTAGTGTATTACAGTATCCTACGCTCCCTTAGGCATCACAAATACAGAGCGGGACTAGCTCATAGAGACATTTAAGCAATCAGCCTTCAGCGCTCCACACCTTAATGGAACGGGAAGAGGCCTTAATAACTATTGACATGGGAAGGACCCTGTGCAACGCACTTCTCATTGGCTTGCTGCCCATAGATGTACACGTAGATAGATTGTTTCTACCCCCTGTATTCAATTTTGATCAGAACCAGTAATTAATTATGTAAAGAAAGTCATTCTGAAGACACCGACAGCTGCTAAGAATTACAGTGTTATTTTACAGCAAATGTCGATCATAACCGATGATCCTCAGGTACAGCAACATCACCTTCGTATTACTATGTGTAAACGATCATGACGTTGGAAATGACCGTTCTGTTCGAATGAGATATCTGAAACGCATTAGTCGAGTGGTGGACAGAGACGGCTCATATAACCTTGCTTTTGATTAATTTTATCGAAACCCGTTTCATGTTTCTGTCGGTTGATAGATGACACCGGTGATTGCAAAGATCGAGCCATTAACACATTTCTTAATTTCGCTCTGTGTCTGTAGTTAATTGCATGTCCTGTACTTCTGCTGTATGAGCTAGATGGTGTCTTGGATGGGTTCTCCTCATGGAAGGAGGGAAGAGGAGCCACTGCCAGGCAGCCCCTGAGGTACTTATGGAGAATAGGCAGCTTCTCAGAACCGAACCGCTGGCAGCAGGGGCAGTGATCTGGACGCAGTTGCAGGACCTTGCGTTGTCCGGACAGGCGCGGGTGGTCAAGATTGCAGCCACAGACTGTGAGGTCCGCGAGTGGGTATAATAAACGGTGTCACGCGTCTGGCCAATGCAAAATAAATTATTTACAAGTCGGTCTCTCTGTTCAGAGAACACCTTAATCGAATATTGTTTGTCACCGGTAACGAGTTTCGTCCCTGCTTTCTCATGGGAAACTCGGCGGCTGTTAATTGTTAACATTATTTCTTCTCCGTTGTGGGGGAGAATTACGACGGCCGCCGGCCGCGGTGGTCTAGTGGTTCTAGGCGCGCAGTCCGGAACCGCGGGACTGCTACGGTCGCAGGTTCGAATCCTGCCTCGGGCATGGATGTGTGTGATGTCCTTAGATTAGTTAGGTTTAAGTAGTTCTAAGTTCTAGGGGACTGATGACCACAGAAGTTAAGTCCCATAGTGCTCAGAGCCATTTGAACCAATTACGACGGCCAGACTTGGCTCCACGTGGAGTAAAGACTTCTGTCTCTCGCAAGGTGGGGAGGAAGCCCATTGGCTGTTTTAAAAAATTATCTGTAAGTGGGAGTTCAGAATGTCGTTTTCTAGAAATTTCAGACGCGGGAAAATAGTCAACTGTGCCACGTAAAAATCTATCTTTGAAGTGGGAGTTTGGAAGCCCATTTGATAACTTATAAGACAGTTGCTAGGTGGAGCGTTGGATCGAGGTTTTAAACAATATCTTATTGGCCAATGTTTAACGAAGCCTTCTGATTGGTAAAGTATTTCTTTGTGTGGGTTTCCTGCAGAGCAGAGAGGAAAGATAGAATTCTTTTGACACGCTGGATGAGCAAGTGAAAGTGAACACTCTGTATGAAGACTCGGAATCAGTCGCTCGGGGCTTGGAGACGTGGAGAAGCGGACGTTCTGACTTCGGAGGCGCAGCGGAGGACGAACTTGTATTTCTGAGGATCAGCCGATCACACGTCGGCTGAATGATTAGCGGCTGGGAGGATGCGGGACTCGACGCTCCGACTCATCAACTATGGTCAGATTATTTGGCAGTGTAGATTCACCGAGAAGGAGAGCAAGTAGGCGTTTTTCGGTCCGTTGCATTTAAACTTGATAAGGTTCTGTTATTTAGATAAGATATTGGAGGGCTCATCCGTGACCTAGAAGACTCCTTTGCATGCGGATTTCATATGAGTTTCTGCCATGAAATGGGGTAATTAGTGCACACCCGTCTACGGTGATTCTGGACTGTACAGCCTTCGAACGAAAACTTTTTGATCGCCCCTTATAACTTTAGAAAATTGTACTCTAAGACGTGTAACAACATTGTATTTGGTGCAAGATTCTTCACACTACGTGGCCAAAAGTTCTCAGATACACACTTCTGTTTGTACCAAAGACGCCAGCCACGTAACCAACAAACAACTCCTTCTTTTGACTCTGTTGCAATTTATCGTGTGGGAAAGCGTTACAGTAAGTTTCGTTATACTGAGGACAAATTTTGTTTCCCTTCTTCAAGAACCACGTTCAGTAGTCGTTGCCGTGTGTTTGTTCAAATAGATTCGGTACGCAACCACAGCTGCAGTATGATTAGCTTCAGCCAAAGGCGTGGTTTAGAGTGAAGCTTTGAGCACGCGAGTCCAGCGGGTCCGTCTGATTTCCTTGGAACCATGATTCAATGTTACTGGGCTTGTGGGCATGAGCTTTATCATGACCGCATAGGGAATTTATCACAACAAAACAAGAACGAAGTCCGTATGCAAACATCCGAAAATTATTCTTTTTTTGAGGTGTTGATGAAGTAACATTTTGTAAATTCCTGAAATTAAAACTTGTCTTTCCTTCTTTCTGCAAACACATGCACTTGTTGAATCGTGGGCTGTCGCACCCATTGAAACACCACCGGTTTCTGTCAAATGAGTTGGCAAGTTTTCTTTGCATGTTGAGGAAGTGTCCCTTCATTAGGAATGTTTGATTCATAATTTTCTTATGTGGTCCTACATAAAATAACCCAAAGGTCTGAAGTTGCGGGAACTCACAGGCCATGGAATCGGCGCTTCTTTACTTATCAGCCTCATCAGGTATATTTAATCCATTGCATCTCGAAAAATGTGCGAATCTTCGTACATAAACTTCATTTTGCCTTTTATTTGCAGGATCACATCCTTTAACAAGTCTGAAACAGTTTTGTGAAGAAATTCCTTATAGATAGCACTAGTAAGAGGCGTTGGAAGAACACATGAACTTATCATAAAGTTACCTACATTTTCTGGCTACATGCTAAACTGCAATTGGTGTCAAGAGTACAGTGAGTACATAAGAATATTGGCTTATAGGAATAATATCGCTCAGTTACCTAACAAAATAAATTTTTGTCATTGGTTACAGATTACTGGATTCTTACCTCTTAACGCATTGAATATAAACATTCATTAATAGCTGAAAAGGCATGTATTTTCGCACATGTGTTGGAATGGGACATTTTCTTACTGGGCGAATAATCTGTCCCAGAAACTAGCAAAAGCATTTATGATGCGCCATCTATTGGCGACAGAGATAACTAGAACAGAACTAATTCATGAAATCCATTTCGCCTAAGGATCAATCATAAAGTCACTACTTTAAGCTATTTTTGCGACATCGGACTGTGCGCTTACTTGCAAGGAGCATCACAGAAACGGTGAAGTTGGTTGAAAGTTCACGGTCAGTAGCGGAGGAATGACACAGACTGATGCCAGACGTTATGACGTCGGACGTTCCACACTACCAGAGAGTCGGTTTTGCAGGAATACATGCGAAACAGTTAGGAGTGACAGTTGACTGTGATTTCATTAGACATTGCAAGTGCCTTTTTCTAGGATGAACTAGGCAAGAAATCTAGGCACATTTGAACAAGGCCAATTGATCGAACATCGGTTAGATACAAGTAGCACTCATTCTCCAAAGTTGTGTAGTCACTGGCTTTTCTAGGATCACAGTTTAAAATGTCTACTGTTAGTGTCTCGACTCACGTAAAACCGCAGTAGCAAGATTCAATTGTTTTGGTGAATGAATTGTGAATGACAAAAATCGCCCTTTCCTGGTTCAGGCAGTAAAAACCAATAGATGAACCACAATGTAGTAGAAACTTCCTGGAAAATTAAAATATTGTGTGCCGGACGTAATTTGAAGTGAATAAATCACCTGTGATGCCGGGTCGTGAGTCGTGGCTGGATAGCTCAGTCGGTTGAGCACTTTCCCGAGAAAGACAAAAGTCCCAGGTTCGAGTCCTGGTCCGACACACAATTTTTAACCTGCCAGTAAGTTTCAAATCTGCAGGGTGAATACTCGTTCTGGAAACACAACGACATATATATATTCTTGTGCCCCATTGACGTTTCTTTGAGAAGGGCTGACTCTGTTCTCCTGCACCACTCGCCACGTCCCAGCCGACAGCCGCAAAGCCCGGATATCAGACATCCGTCTGCCGACCTGACGTTGTCACCGTGCCCGACACGCATTCGCAGCAACTCGGAGGCAGCGCGAAGCTGGTGTTCCACCAGTACATCTCTCTTCTCATGAACAGTCGACGGCTTTACAGTTTTGTCGTCACACATACATATCATCATCATCACGACCATCATCACTGTAACTTGCATCTCTCTAACCGTGGACAAAATGACCTCTTTTAGGTATTTATTATTCACACCACCTTTTTGAACATCGGCTTAAATTTTGTTTTATTCTGACGTTAGAGTACTTTGTAACTTTGAGCATAGCTGCTAAGGTTCAGTGACCGTGTCAGAATTATATTGGAACAAATAAGCCCTCGGTCACATATATTAAGTCAAAATTGACCTGGGTTCGACGCTACTATGAGCGTCGTCTTCAGAATTAGACTAACTGTGCTAAAACATATTAGGTATATAGTACATTAATAAAATTAAACTTTGTACTGACTCGAAAAGATGCAGTACTTACAAGTCACATATTAAAAAAATCTAAGCCGGAAAGGCGACGTCATGAACAGTTGTGAGATGGCGAGCCGCTATGGGCTCCTCGTACAGTGAACAAGGGTTGCAACAAGAGTTGCAACTTTTCGAGTCAGTACAAACTTTAATTTTATTAATGTACTATATACCTAATATGTTTTAGTACAGTTAGTCTAATTCTGAAGACGACGCTCATAGTAGCGTCGAAACCAAGTCAATTTTGACTTAATATTTGTGACCGAAGGCTCATTTGTTCCAATATACTGCCAAAATAATTTCATAGTTATTCTATCTACCATCCCTTGAACTTTACTTATACAAACGAAGAGCCTAATCATTATGACCTTTACCCACCGCAAGACTGAATGCCGCATGGTTTTACATCACCGCGATACGTCTTGCAATTGTGTTGCTATTGTGACTGTTCCTGTACCGATCTGAAGTATTAACCGACCACGATATTACTGCACTTGGTCTCCTGTGGCTGTTGTTGAAAACTTTCTTTTTACCTTCGTGTTCTGCCTTACGGCAGGTCTGGTCATGGGGGAAGCCCCGTCAGAGAGGTCCACCGCATGAGCGTCTAGGGAAGTGATTCCAGCGGTGGTTACCCGTTGCCTTCCACTGATGATGATGAAATGATAATGAGGACAACACAACACAACACCACACCCAGTCCCTGAGCGGAGAAAATCTACGACCCAGCCAGGAATCGAACCCGGGCCCCTTGGCGGGACAGACCGCCGCGCTGACCACTCAGCTGTCGGGGCGGACTGCAGGAAACACGCTGTGACGTTACAGTAAACAAGTACAGAAGTGAGTAAAGAAAACGCATACCATTGTAAATAATTTCAAGACAGTTCTGCATATACCGTCAAGTGTTTCAGCGTGTTCTCGTGAAATATCACGATAAAAACTCACAGTAATCCGACCGAAAGACCCTCAGTCCCAGGTGCAATAATATTGTGGCCAACTAATACGCCCATGACGTTACTTGTAAACGTACACGCAGTTACCACGAGCGCTACTTATGGGCAGTACGCTGCAGTCGAATGGACTGCAGCATTCCAACTGAAAGTAAAGCAGCACTAGGTGCGCATTACAGACGTCTATACATCAGTAGAGTCAACATCCGTCATGCTACAAAGGAGAATCATGACCAATGGTCGGGTCCGCATTATCACTCTACGAGCAGAAGGCTTGTCAACGAAGGAAGTTGCTCAACGTGTGAACCGGAGGGAAAGTGATGTGCGGACGTTGAATCGCTTCCAATTTACAGCTAGTGTTGAGTACTTACACTCCACGTGCGACAGGTGAACAGGATGGTCGATGTCTACGACTTTTGAGTCAAATAAACCGTGGGCTGAATGCTCCAGAACTGATTTTGGAGAAAGAACAGGCTACGGGGCGTCCTGTAACCGCATCCTATTGTTAGCAGACGATTGGATAACGCAAATCTCCTTTCCCGACGACCATGGCGAACACCACGTTGTACACAACGCCATGGACTCGGTTACAGATGTGTAATACATCATACAGAATGGACGGTCCTGGATTGGCGTCGGGAATTGGTTACGGACGAAACGCAGATCTGTTTATAGACTAATAATGGCAGACATCGTATTTGGGGACAACCCAGTAATATCAAACGAGGTTTTCTTACAGGTGGCCGAGGAAAACATTTCAGACACGTCGCCGCTCAGAATCAACACAAAAAACCCTCAGGAGACGGCATAAAAGACTTCAATGAAACCACGCCTACATTTGAGCCGTTGATTCCCACACATTTCGCGATCAAAAACGACAGTTTGTAGTGCAATGAGGAAAAGGACGACGTTATTAACAACGTTCAACGCTGATGACACCTTCGCACGATTCAGCCCTACTCTGATGACGTCTTAGGTCTACAACCCAACTGAAGTGGTCTTAGCCAGCCGGTGTGGCCGAGCAGTTCTAGGTGCTTCAGTCTGGAACCGCGCGACCTACGGACGCAGGTTCGAATCCTGCCTCGGGCATGGATGTGTGTGATGTCCTTAGGTTAGTTAGGTTTAAGTAGTTCTAAGTTCTAGGGGACTGATGACCTCAGATGTTAAGTCCCATAGTGCTCAGAGCCATTTGAAGCATTTTTGAAGTGGTCTTACCCGTTTGGAATGTAGTGCAACGGCAATTTTCGCTCTGGTATACAGGATAGAGTCACTAGGGACCGTTCAGTCGAAGCAGCAAAGGGTGTTTAAGCTTTTCCAGCCTGGGAGGAGGGAGGCTGTGAGGTAACATTGACATATGTGTGGACAGATCGGCGAAGGGTCCCTTTAGGATCTTCCAGTACGGCAACACCTTTGTTGAGCACTTTAAAAATTTATCTACACAGAGAATCCGACACCCAATCAGCGGAGTGGTATCTCACTACTGCCCTATTGCCCGATGACTGGCAACCCATTAGGTGGGGTTGCCTGCCCTCAAGCACTAGAGCAGCAGTGGAACATCAGTCAGCCGAATGGTTGTCCAAGTCTCTGTAGTGATACATTATTAAAGAGCTCAACATGTTTTCCTCAGGCAACCTGTAACGCCGGAAATGCATAACCTCCTATTTCCATCTATTGCACTGCAATTTTTCCCCTTATTTTGTTACCTGAAGATATAACGTTTCTGTGTCTTTGTATATTGTAATTGTTTTACTATTTGTGTATATATGCATTTATGTCGATGTATAATTGGTTTGTTGTGTAAAGATTATTTGTATTTTTACGCTGGGTCTGGCCTAGGAAAACTATGCTATCGAACCATTACATCGATAGGTCGTGTGGAGAACCAAAGTGTTTAGGATCTTTGGTAGTGTTGACTCTGCCGCGTGGAGCGCGGGCAGAGCAGAGGGAGTCTGGCTGTGGTGGTGAAGTGGAGCAGGTGTGTTGTGTGAAGTTCCCGCAAGTTGCCGCGCTTTCGGGGTTTGGCAGCATGTAATTGCGCTCGACTGGCGATAATAGTTTCTGACATGGTGTCGCGGACGGGAAGCATTAGCTGGCGCACATCAAGAGCCCGTTTCGTCTGGTGACCGTGTCGAGAAGAAGGCGCGCCAACATCCAGCTTCTGCAACAGCGACGGCCGACAATGAGTGACTGTCGCCACCTCCTCGATCGACGGCTTCAAACCTTCAATCAGCCAACAAGGAAGACTGGAAGCACGTAAAGGTTTAGAACTGTATAGCAGACCTCAGCTTTTCAAACTTTTAAAATTGTTGCATCACAAAATTACAGCAACTTAGCATGAACCTTTGTTGCTCATTGTCCCAATTGCATTGCGAAGCAGTGTCCCTTCCTTTTCCGAAATGAGCCCGAGTGTCGTTGAAATTCAAACGTCAGCATCATTCGATTTCACTGCTTTAATTTCAAAGTTCAGTTAAGGTATTCATAGCTGGCTACAATATTTAGATTGCACAAGCACAAATTAAGAGTGCGAGTTTTGTTACCGTATTTTAGTTACCTGTGACTGCAGCTCAGCTTCGTACGTACTAAGTTTTACTATTGTTAATTGTTCAGAATCGTTTAATTCAAGTTCAAAGTTAAATCTCTTATTTCTAAATTGCGTAGATTCAAGTAGCTTTTGAAATGATTGTTGGGGTAGTCCAAGACTAACCTTATTTTACTGAATTTCGATGTGCTTCAGAAAGAAAGCTCACTATTAACTTCAGTCACTAAATTAACTTTCGATTTTCCGGTTTTATTAATTCTTTTGCTAAATTAAGTCAGAGTGTAGCGAAATTTATTACTTCTGACAAACTTTCAGTTTTCACACTACACGTGTCAACCTTCAGTTGCCACGCTTCTAGTGCTAATTATATGTGTAATAACCTTTCTTTTTTCAGTTACTATAGTAATTGTCCTTAGGACTGGCGACCGTAATTTCCCCCAAATCTCAAATATCTAATTACCGCTAGTTAATTGTTAACGTAACGGCCGCACATTTACTTTCCTTATTAACTTTACCCCTTTTCAAAATTAATTTCCTCCAGGTTCATTTGCATCTTTCGTTTCATTTAGATGTAACCCTTTCCTCCCTCTTTACCGACAGATTAACTTCGGTGACGATAGCTTTTCCCAAATTTCCATTAGGTACACGCGGTTTAATTTTTCACTGTCATTAAGGTCGATAAGCGAGGGGGAGGTTACAACCCATAAAAAACCGCGTGATTTTAACGCTGGGTGTCGCGGTTCTGACCCCCATCGCAGTGGCGTCAAAAGAAGGGATAAAATGTGGGTAACAGGGGTCGTGACGATCTTCCCATCGTGTGATACGTCCACGATGGCGTTGGCAGAATTGTGGTGCAAAAGGGTGCCAATGCGACATCATTAACGCTCATTAAATCTCACATGAACTTCAGAGCTCTGGCCTTTTTTCGCATGTTCGACACCATGCTGTTTGGAAACGTTGCCGAGGCCGACGGAGACGTTGCAGGGCGCTACGCGTTTGCACCATTGAGCCAAATTCCAAACTTATGCGTCGCAAGTCGAGACACTTACACGGTTTCTAAAAGGTGGTCCGTTAGCTTTGTTGTGTAATGTCTATGCACTGCCGAAAACAAAAATGCAGGACGCTCACGGACTGTGTTTAGTGGCACCAGGCTACAATCTGTGCATACTGAAGGGTTGTGGTGTTAGTGATTCATTTGTCACCGTCATCGGCGATCAGATGGCGCTCAGGAGGCCAGTCTGTGTACCCTCTGTTCTGACTCTGCAGGCAGTAATTCTACTGAGTTTACAGGTAAATACTGTTTGCAACATTCATTCTAGGGTGCAATCATGCCTCACCGACAAGTACGTACTCCTGTTGAACAGCGTAAGCCATTTGAAAGGAGTCGCATTGTGGTCCTGCGGGAAGCCGGATGGACGTCTCGACAGAACGCTGCACATGTCCGGAACAAAGTCAGTGGTGTATCGCTGCTTTCAAAAGTGGTCTGTGGAACTTTCTCACATTTGTCCACCAGTCTCTGGACGTCCGCGACGTACAAAAGCACACCAAGATCGACGCGTTATGCGAGCAGTCGTGGTCGAGCGAACGTCAACCAGGAACGAAATCCAGGTACATGTTGCAGATTTTATGTCATTAGGGACCACTGTGAACTGACTGCTTACCACAGGATCAAGATAACGTATGCCAGTGGCCAGGATGTCACTGATACTACGACACCGTCAAGCATGGGTACTCTAGTGTCGTGAAAGAGTTGACTGGAGAATGGAAAGGCCCACTGTTGTCTTCATTGATGAAAGTAGGCGAGCTGTCTATTCCAGAGTGCATTCGCCTGCAACATTCAGATCCCCTGCCTGTCTCCGTGGTGTGAAGCGCCATCAGTTGCAACTCGTGGTCACATTTGGTGTTTCTGCAGGGTAAAGTAAACAGTGCCCGCTACAATGCACAGGCTCTTATCCCATTTGCTACTGCCATTTCTTCAACAGGAAGGTGATGTGCTTTTTCAGCTGTACAATGCACATCCACATACGGCTGCCGCTCTTCCTGGTGTACAACGACTGGTCTGGCCAACAAGATCACCAGATCTCTCGCCAATTGAACACGTATGGGACATGATGAAGTAGAAACTTACTTGCTCAGCAGGGCCTGCAAGAACCAGTGCCGAATTGCAACAAATGTCTCAAGACGCTTGGGACAATTTATCGTTTGATGCCATTCAGCACTTTTGTGATCGATTGCTTGCATGCGAGAATATACGCCTTAGTTGCCGTTAGAAATGGAGGGAGGGGGGGGGTACACAGTATATTGAAGGGGTTTCCAGAATTCTCGAAACATCCCCCAGGCTGTGGCTAAGCCTTGTCTCCACAATATCCTTTCTTCCAGGAGTGCTAGTTCTGCTAGGTTCGCAGAAGAGCTTCTGTGAAGTTTGGGAGGTAGGAGACGGAGTACTGGCGGAATTAAAGCTGTGAGGACGGGACGTGAGTCGTGATTGGGTAGCTCAGATGGTAGAGCACTTGCCCGCGATAGGCAAAGTTCGAGTCTCGGTCCGGTACACAGTTTTAATCTGCCAGGAAGTTTCATAAACTACTATTCTTGGAGGTATGCATGAGACAGGCTTGAGTGCTTTTATGATGCGGCAGACATGTCCATTTAGGCAGTGTTTGTTTCAGAACCCGTATTACTTGCTTATATTACACCCAGATAGAAGGCAGAGCTGAAACACTTCTCTATCGCTTCTTTACTGAGTTATACTAACCTATCATGCAGTACACAAAATGAATACTGGTTAAATGACGAGTGAAACTATTAATAAAAATTCGTTTCACTGTAACCTTTGTACAATAAAACTGTCGCATTTCGTGAAGTGCCTACTTACGATTGAAAAATAAACACCACTTTCGCAAGTTCCTATATACGGGCAAAAACTAATAAATAGGCACAAGTTGTTACTGCATAACAGCCATATTTGTAGACATTAGTATCGAGTTCGTAACTCATTACATTTAAAATTTACGGCCTACCACGTAAGTTTCGAGCCACGTAAGTTTCGAGCCAATTTCCGTATAATGTTACATTTCAATTTTTCTGTTGTATGAAAAGGGAATTCTAAATATACACATTAATTTCTATTCGGTACACTTCATACTTGCAATATGAAATATTTTATAAGAAACATTGTAAAAGTCGCGTGAATATGTTACCCACCTACAACGTAAACACTTCCGAATCCTGAGAGCTGGGGAAAACATGGTTGACGTTTCAGTCTATTATATAGGAGCTCTAGGGCAGTGGATGACAGGAAAAGAGTGATCTGGAGTGATGAATCGCAGTATACCGTATGGCAATCCAATAGAAGGGTTTTGAGTAGGCGAATGGCTCAACTACCTGTCATCGTGCGTATTGTTAGTAGTGATGTATGGGGCAGGTGGTGTTAAGGTATGAGAGTGTTTTCTGTACTCAGGATGATCGGTTTATTGCGCTTAAGAGAACGCTAAATGCGGAAGGATATGGTCACAGTTTACAGCATTGTGTATAGCGTGCACTAGAGGAACAGTGCGGAGGTGACGACTGTCTACATCTACTCTACACCTACATCTACGTGATTATTCTGCTATTAACAATAAATTGCCTGGCAGAGTGTTCAATGAACCACCTTCAAGCTATCTCTCTACCGTTACACTCTCGAACGGCACGCGGGAAAAACGAGCACTTAAATTTTTCTATGCCAGCCCTGATTTATCTTATTTTATCGTGATGATCATTTCTCCCTATGCAGGTGAGTGCCAACAGAATGTTTTCGCAATCGGAGGAGAAAACTGATGATTGAAATTTCATGAGAAGATCCCGTGGCAACGAAAAACGCCTTTGTTTCAATGACTGCCACTCCAATTCACGTATCATGCCTGTGACACTATCTCCCCTATTTCGCGATAAAACAAAGCGAGCTGCCCTTCTTTGTACTTTTTCGATGTCATCTGTCAGTCCCACCTGATGCGGATCCCACACCGCACAGCAATACTCCAGAATACAGCGGACAAGCGTGGTGTAAGCAGACTCTTTAGTAGACCTGTTGCACCTTCTAAGTGTTCTGCCAATGAATCGCAGTCTTTGGTTTGCTCTACCCACAATATTATTTATGTGATCGTTCCAATTTAGGTTATTTGTAATTGTAACTCCTAAGCATTTAGCTGAATTTACAGCCTTCAGATTTGTTTGACTTACCCCGTAATCGAAATTTAGCTGATTTCTTTTAGTACTCATGTGAATAACTTCACATTTTTCTTTAGTCAGGGTCAATTGCCACTTTTCGCACCATACAGATACCTCATCTAAATAATTTTGCAAGTCGTTTTGATCATCTGATGAGTTTAAAAGACGGTAAATGACAGCATCATCTGCAAACAATCTAAAACGGCTACTCAGATTTTCTCCTACGTCGTTAATATAGATCAGGAACAATAGAGGGCCTATAACACTTCCTTGGGGAACGCCGGATATTACTTCTGTTTTACTCGATGACTTTCCGTCTATTACTTCGAACTGTGACCTTTCTGACAGGAAATCACGAATTCAGTCGCACAACTGAGGCGATACTCCGTAGGCACGCAGTTTGGTAAGAAGAGGAACGGTGTCGAAAGCCTTCTGGAAATCTAAAAATACGGAATCAATTTGACATCTCCTGTCGATAGTACTTCTTACTTCATGAGTATAAAGAGCTAGTCGTTCACAAGAACGATATTTTCTGAATCCGTACTGACTATATATCAATAAATCGTTTTCTTCGAGGTACTTCATAATGTTCGAATACAATACATGTTCCAAAACCCTACTCCAAATCGACGTTAGTGATATAGGCCTGTAATTCAGCGGATTACTCCTACTTCTCTTTTTGGGTATTGGTGTGACTTGAGCAATTTTAGTCTTTAGGTACGGATCTTTCTCTGAGCGAGTGGTTGTATATAATTGCAAAATATGGACCTAGTTTATCAGCGTACTGACTGGTATACAATCTGGACCGGAGGCCTTACCTTTATTAAGTGATTTAAGCTGCTTTGTTTGTCTCATCATGGAAAAACACCCTGTCATAAAGCAGCATCCTTGAGCAATGGTTAGTGGACAATAAAGTTGCCAGAATTGACTGGTCTGCCGAGAGCTCCGAAGTGAACCCAATGGAACACTTTTGAGATGAGTTAGAACGTCGACTTCGCTCTAGACTCCAGGGTTTAGGCTTTTGAGAAAGAATGGGCTGCCATTCAAATGGTTCAAATGGCTCTGAGCACTATGCGACTTAACTTCTGAGGTCATCAGTCGCCTAGAACTTAGAACTAATTAAACCTAACTAACCTAAGGACATCACACACATCCATGCCCGAGGCAGGATTCGAACCGGCGACCATAGCGGTCGCTCGGCTCCAGACTGTAGCGCCCAGAACCGCACGGCCACTCCGGCCGGCGGCTGCCATTCCTCCACAGACATTCAGACACCTCTTGGAAAATATTCCACAAGAGTTCAAGGCGCCATAGAGGCGAACTGTGGGCACACCCGGTATTAACGTCCAGATAATTTTGATCAGAGAGTGTTCGTTCCCTCTCTCTACAGATTTCGCCGGACGCCGCAGCAAGGCCGCCAGCAGCCCGAGGCAGCTTCGTGTGGTCGTCTGTCCGCTACGAAAAGCTTTCTCGTTCCTTTCGTGGCATCTCAGATAAGAAACACGCATCGTGTGAAGAAACGGAGCGCTGCAAAAACAGCACGGCACGCATCCGCTTGGTCCAAATCTTCGAGCGGCTCAGCGCATTCCGTCCCTTGGTTTAACGAACAAATTATCCGATATGCTGATTTTCAGGAACTCTTTTTCTTCGTATAGCGTCCAATCCGTCCAGATACCTTCCCGCGTTCCAGTCCAGTACATCGTAAGTAATATTTAGAACCAACTACTGCGAGATCCAATTACAAATTATTGCCAAGCGTGCGTCTCTTCAGACCGCAAGCAAATAGAGTTTGGTGTTTAACATCTGTCGAATAAATGGTCTGCAGAGATTGACGTATTGCGGTCATGTATGATAGGATGTCTTTGTTAATCCACGAACGACATTTATTTATGGTTATAATGGGGCACCGCGCTCAGTAAGCGTAGTTCATAATAGACAAATGAGGTACCTAATACGGAAGGAGCTATCTCTCAAGTGACCGTAAGTAAAAAAAAACACTGTTTTACAAGAATTTATTTTTGTAAAGAAATTTTACATTCTTACTCATTTTTTGTATTCGGTATGTCCTCCACATTCCATATGGCAGTTATAAGAGTCGAGGGACATGAAAGGGAAGCAGTGGTTGGGAAGGGAGTAAGACAGGGTTGTAGCCTCTCCCCGATGTTGTTCAATCTGTATATTGAGCAAGCAGTAAAGGAAACAAAAGAAAAATTTGGAGTAGGTATTAAAATTCACGGAGAAGAAATAAAAACTTTGAGGTTCGCCGATGACATTGTAATTCTGTCAGAGACAGCAAAGGACTTGGAAGAGCAGTTGAATGGAATGGACAGTGTCTTGAAAGGAGGATATAAGATGGACATCAACAAAAGCAAAACAAGGATAATGGAATGTAATCTAATTAAGTCGGGTGATGCTGAGGGAATTAGATTAGGAAATGAGACACTTAAAGTAGTAAAGGAGTTTTGCTATTTGGGGAGCAAAATATAAGAGAAGATATAAAATGTAGACTGGCAATGGCAAGGAAAGCGTTTCTGAAGAAGAGAAATTTGTTAACATCGAGTATAGATTTAAGTGTCAGGAAGTCATTTCTGAAAGTATTTGTATGGAGTGTAGCCATGTATGGAAGTGAAACATGGACGATAAATAGTTTGGACAAGAAGAGAATAGAAGCTTTCGAAATGTGGTGCTACAGAAGAATGCTGAAGATTAGATGGGTTGATCACATAACTAATGAGGAAGTATTGAATAGGATTGGGGAGAAGAGAAGTTTGTGGCACAACTTGACCAGAAGAAGGGATCGGTTGGTAGGACATGTTCTGAGGCATCAAGGGATCACCAATTTAGTATTGGAGGGCAGCGTGGAGGGTAAAAATCGTAGAGGGAGACCAAGAGATGAATACACTAAGCAGATTCAGAAGGATGTAGGTTGCAGTAGGTACTGGGAGATGAAAAATCTTGCACAGGATAGAGTAGCATGGAGAGCTGCATCAAACCAGTCTCAGGACTGAAGACCACAACAACAACATTCCATATAACCATAACGTGCAAGAAATCAGAAAGAATTATTACTTGTACTTTTTCAAACCAAGCCTTTAAGAACGACATCAGTGTTACAAAGTGACAACATCGAGACAAAATCATCAAAATAGTTGAAAATACTGACTGTTAAATAATATATGCAATATTAACTTTTTTAGCATGTTCTTAGGAATCAGCCCCGTCTGGTGCTGTTAAAATGAAAGATCTCACGAACTTCAGAACATGTAGTTTCAGTACTGCAATGTCTTTTCATTCCCGAAGTTCAGCCACCAGCATACTAACATAAGAAGACAAGCTGTAGGATCACTTCTTCCAGACATCTTCTTCAATAATTGCATTTTCCTCCACTCCTCCAGCTCCAATGTGGTATTTTTGTACATTTAAGCTTCACCATCTTCTCAGTAGTTTCCCTCGTGTTTTTGTTTCTTTACAACACTAGCTGTAGTATTTAGATAAGATTTACATCTCAATTACGGGTAACATCAAGGTGTCTAATGTTTCAATCTTATGATTTTCATTAATATGCTGAACGGCAGCTATACAGACATTCGATAGTATAGTGCCGTAAAATTATGTTGAAATCACGAAAGTGTAGCTTATAGTTTGCATTTTAGTTCTGAAAAATTGAAAATAAGTAAGTTAAAAGATCATTCTGTTTCCAGTAATGATGTTTAGGTGTGGGATAGTTCCATGAGGCACTAAAGTCTCACCAATACAAAATGAGTGGCTTCACACAAATTATTGTAGATAGCAGGTGGAACATATCAGCGTATGTCAGCATACTGGATCAAAGATTTGACGTCTCCACAATATCTATGGAGTCATGACATGAGCCTGTTAATGGTGATCCAACGGCCAGGTGGGAATGTCTTTCTCCTTTTGGTAAAGTGTAGACTATACGGCGGTGTAGAGATAAACTCTCTCCCTTGGAATTAGTCCATATTATAGTGAGTACCTTGGAATGACCGTCAAGATGCCCTGATAGACGAACATATTCCCCAATTGCCGGTAGTAGGATATCTAGCAGCAGATCCCGGCCACAAATACAGACTCAGAAACAGTAAGCATGCATTTTAATAACACAGTCTAGGATCATGAAGGCAGAATTCTCGCGCTCCTACGCAGGTGAAATAATCCATAAGTGGTGATTTCCTCGCTCCATCCTAGAGGGCGAAATTTATGGTTTGTATTCGGAGCCCCCTAAGTACACTTTGTGGTAAAAAGTGTCCGGATACTCTTACGTAATGCGGAATTGACCACTAGATGTCACGACGGGCGGACCCTCCAGTATAAAAGGAGGCGGGGAGTATTCTGTTGTCAGTAGAGAAGCATTAACTGCAGAGCGGGTCATTCAGGAGAGCTCAGCGGCTTCGGACGTGGACTAGTCATCGGAAGTCACCTTAGTAATAAATCCATCAGAGGCACTTCAACGCTTCTAAAGCTACCCAAATCTATTGTTAGTGCTGTGATTATGAAACGGAAACTCGAACGAACAGACACACCTGAACACCACCAGGCAGACGTCATGTAATGATGGACATAGACCGTCGAACACTGCGGAGTGTGGTTGTAAGAAGTCAGTGGGAAGAATCATTGCGAGTTCAAAAGTGTTTCCAGGAGTCCACCAAGCAAAATGAAGGGGCGCATGTAGTTAAAAAATGGGGTACAATGATCGAGTACCTCCTCATAACCCACACTTTTCTGTAGTCAATGCTAAGTGATGTTCGATGTAATGTAAAGAGCGACGGCAATGGACAGTCGATGGCAGGAAGCGAGTGATTTGGAGTGATGAATCACGCTATGCCGTGTGGCAATCCGACTTAAGGGTTTGGGTTTTGGCGAATACCTGGAAAACATTACCTTCCATCATGTACAGTGCCAACAGTGAAGTAGGGAAAAGGTGATGTTGCAGTATGAGAGTGTTTTTTTGTGGTTAGCGTGTGATCACCTTATTGCTCTTAAGAAAACACTAAATGCGTAAGTATATGATCAGATTTTACAGCATTGTGTACGGTAGAGGAACAGTTCGGAGACGACGGTTGCTTACATCAGCATTCTGTGCACTCGGCCCTAAAGCAGTATCTGTTAGGTAATGATTACTGGTCAATAACGTTCCGAATATGGCGTGACCTGCCCAGAGTTCTGACCTGAAAAGGAAAAAGAAGATTGGATTTAACGTCCCGTCAACATCAAGGTCATTAGAGACGGAGCAGAAGCTTGGATTGTGCCAAGGATGGGAAGGAAATTGGCCATTTGCCAGGACCGATTTAGAGAAATCACGGAAAACCTAAATCTGGCTGGCCAGACGCGGATTTGAACCGTCGTCCTCCCGAATGCGAGTCCAGTGTGCTAACCACAGCGCCACCTCGCTCGGTGTTCTGACCTGAACCCAACAGAAAACTTTTGGGACGAGTTAGTACGGCGACATTGCTCCAGATTCCAGCGACGGCCGGTGTGGCCGAGCGTTTCTAGGCGCTTCAGTCTGGAACCACGCGGACCACTACGGTCGCAGGTTCGAATCTTGCCTCGGGCATGGATGTGTGTGATGTCCCTAGGTTAGTTAGGTTCAAGTAGTTCTAAGTTCTACGGGACTGATGACCTCAGATGTTAAGTCCCATAGTGCTCAGAGCCATTTGAACCAGATTCCAGCGTCCAACGTCACTACCTCCTCTGGTTTCTGCTCTTGAGAAAGAATGGGCTACTATTCCTCCACAAACATTCAGACACGTCAATGAAAGTGTACCCTGCAGAGTTCAAGCTGTCATGAAGGCGAAGGGTCGGCACATCCCACATTAATTACCACTAAGGTGTACCCTGATAGTTTTGAGCACATAGTGTGTGCTGTTTTAAAAGAGCAGAGTTCCATCAGTCACTACCAGCCGTGACCTGAAGTCGTAACCCGAATGTACCCCAAACCATGTAACCCGAATCTACCCCAAACCATGTCGCAAGGAGTAACCGCTGTGCCTCGCCAGCACATAGCAAGAATGGTACCTCTCTCCAGGTCGCCGCATATTCGCCGACAATGGTCATCTGGAGTTGTGCAGATGCGCGATGCTACCACTCCAGACGCAGCCGTTTATGGTGTGGTATTAGCAGCAGGCTATGCATGTTACGATAAATCTGTAGTCTGTCTGCTACTTATCTGCGCCCAATGATGCGGAATGAACAAAATGAAGCAGGGAGTCCATTATTTGTCGCCGTATGGCGGGTGCAGAAATGAAAGTGTTACGATGTGCCTGGTGCACAATACTGCGATCCTCCCTTGTCTTGGTTACATGTGGTCGACGGGAACCCTGACGACGAGTGTGCCTGCCCTCACATCCCCACGCAGTCCAACACCCGGCCACTGACACATCCAAGTGCACCACATATCTAGGTATTGCACGATTCGACCAGCCGACCAAATGGAGACCCACAATAAGGTCCATTCCAAACTCTGTCAGGTGCTGTTAACGCTGTCTCACACAAGTGTGGGGCATTTCTTGTCCCTCACAGGGATCACCCAACATCTGACGCTCTTCATGCCCTTTCTGTACTCTATCTGACCAGGTAAGAGCACTAAGGCATTCTTGTGGCCGTTCTACCTCTCCACAGAGAATTTAAACTCTAATCTTTTACATACACTATGTCATCAAAAGTATCTGGACACCCCCAAAAACATACGTTTTTCATATTAGGTGGATTTTGCTGCCACCTACTGCCAGGTACTCCATATCAGCGACCTCAGTAGTCATTAGACATCGTGAGAGAGCAGAATGGCGCGCTCCGCGGAACTCACGGAATTCGAACGGGGTCAGATGATTGGGTCTAACTTGTGTCATACGGCTGTACGCGAGATTTCCAGACTCCTACTAAACATCTATAGGTCCACTGTTTCCGAGGTGATAGTGAAGTGGAAACGTGAAGGGACACGCACAGCACAAAAGCCTACAGGCCGACCTCGTCTGTTGACTGAGAGAGACCGCCGACAGTTGAAGAGGGTCGTAATGTGTAATAGGCAGACATCTATCCAGACTATCACACAGGAATTCCAAACTGCATCAGGATCCACTGCAAGTACCATGAAAGTTACGTGGAAGGAGAGAAAACTTGGATTTCATGGTCGAGCGGCCGCTCATAAGCCACACATCACGCCGGGTAATGCAAAACGACGCCTCGCTTGGTGTAAGGAGCGTAAACATTGGACGATAGAAACGTTGTATGGAGTGAAGAATCACGGTACACAATGTGGCGATCGGATATCAGGGTGTGGGTATGACGAATGCACGGTGAACGTCATCTGCCAGCGTGTGTAGTGCCAACAGTACAATACGGAGGCGGTGGTTTTATGGTGTGGTCGAGGGCTTGCACCCCTTGTTATTTTGCGTGGCACTATCACAGCACCGGCCTACACTGATGATTTAAGCATCTTCTTGCTTCCCACTATTGGAGAGCAATTCGGGGATGGCGATTGCATCTTTCTACACGATCGAGCACCTGTTCATATTGCACGGCCTGTGGCGGAGTGGTTACACGACACTAACATCCCTGTAATGGACTGGCCTGCACACTCTTGACCTGAATCCTGTAGAACACCTTTGAGATGTTTTGGAACGCCGACTTCGTGCCAGGCCTCACCGACCGACATCGATACCTCTCCTCAGTGCAGCACTCCGTGAAGAATGAGCTGCCATTCCCCAAGAAACCTTCCAGCACCTGACTGAACGTATGCCTGCGACAGTGGAAGGTGTCATCAAGGCTAAGGGTGGGCCAACACCATACTGAATTCCAGCGTTACCGATGGAGGGTATCACGAACTTGTAAGTCATTTTGAGCCATGTATCCGAATACTTTTGATCACATAGTGTACTTGCCTATTGTGTGTGTTTATGGGTACGTAGTTTCATTGACACTCGACCATCTCTTCAGGGTGCTTCTCACGTTTTCGGTCACGCAGTGTAATAACAGTACCGTATCTCCAGAATAGTATCGGTTTTAATAAAGCAGAACATTGAGCCTTTTCCTAAAGGTACACCATGAACACATTGACAACTAAACGCATCTGTCCAAGCAACATTGGTCTGGTTTTCAAAGCATTCTCACTCCGAGGGTTTTTAGAAGGTATGCAGCTGAAATATCAGTGCAGTAATGGCTTTCAGGGTGGAGAGGGTGAAGGTCACAGTTTGTTATGGGGGTTGGGGATGCTGCAATAGACTCTAATCCCCCATCCAGTTCCCTCAAATTTCCTTATTGTCACACCCGCTTTTAATGGGCGTCAGAACGCTAAAAATATAATAATAGTGACTTTAAAATATATAATTGTTTCAATACAATAATAATAATAAAATAAATTTCTTTACTCAGGTACATAGTACATCGCTTAAACATAACTTATATGCAATTATAATTAAGAGAAATATTTCGTTTGAAGAGCACAAGTCCGAAAACTGGAGAAGGACATGTGTCATACAATCAGTAAAATGTAATAGCAACATGCTTTTTCACGTTTGACAAAGCATCAAAGTTTACACCACTATCACTGTGAACACAGTCTGCAGATTACTGCTGTACGACTGGTAAGTGATGTGATTATTGTTTCTTTCAGTAGTTTCTCGTTACCGTCGGGGAAACATGCTTCCTGCTGTATTTTTCTTAGTTGTTGCGGGATGTGGTCCGGGGGAGGGATCTTTCCCTTCTGTCTTGGCTTACTCAGCTTCCTGTGGTTTGCTGGTTTTATCTTCAGATTCTGGAACCGTGTCGGATTTGTTGACGGCAGCAGGCTTGATCAGGCTGTCAGGGGCTCCTTTACCCGGCACGAATATTCTGCGAGAGCAGTCAGTGCGCAGGCCCATGCACATAGGCAAGAAACTGAAAAATATCCGGCGTTAAACACAGATTACAATTTTGTACAATTCCTTGCCATTTTCGGTATTCTGAAGTTTTCGTGTTCTTCATTCTTCAAAAGATAACTGAAAAAAGAAGGGGGTGGGGGGGGGGGGGGATTACTCAAGACTCCCATGATGACCCTCGCTCCCTTGCTTCCACGCCTGTAAATTGCACAACTGTACACATTGAATCTCATTGAGTGCTGTTAATGTATTTGCTTGCAATGTAGTAGATTTTAGTTTCTGTTCCGTCGAGATATGGATTTATCATTGACGGTGATGCTGAAACGGAAAGAACAATATAAGGTTCCGGAATTTACACTGCAGGCCAAAAAAAGAAAAACACCCAGAAGATATGGTCGAATATCAATGTTACTTCGTACACATACACATCATTGGCTGATACGTAAATGACCAGAGTTGCTATTCTCTGTGACAGGTAGAACGGGCAACAGACTGCATTAGTGTTATTCGTGTTTACTGTCGTGACCAGGACTAGTGGGGTATATATAAGGAGCGTAAATAACATCACATGTTGAGTCATTACTGTGAAGGACACGGAGATGTCACGTAATCGTGTGAGACAGTGTTATCAGCATACGACAGAGTTTAAAAGGGGACTCATTGTAGTTCTTCATTTGGCCGGCTCATCGAATCGGGTGGTTTCCAGATTTCTGGGGCATTCGGATGTGACACTCTCCCGTAGTTGGACTGCATGCGAAAGTGATGGGGTGGCAGGCATACTCGTCTTCAAGGTTCCGGTCACCATGTCTGACCGCCGGCCGCGGTGGTCTCGCGGTTCTAGGCGCGCAATCCGGAACCGTGCGACTGCTACGGTCGCAGGTTCGAATCCTGCCTCGGGCATGGATGTGTGTGATGTCCTTAGGTTAGTTAGGTTTAAGCAGTTCTAAGTTCTAGGGGACTGATGACCACAGCTGTTAAGTCCCATAGTGCTCAGAGCCATTTGAACCATTTGAACCATGTCTGACCACACGGGACGATCATCGTTTTGTCCAACACTCACATTGTAGTCCGTTAAAGTCACGGCTTGTAATGACTGAGGGAACTCTGATGGCACAACGGTATCTCACGGACATCATGCGACAGTATCGAGATGTCGTTTTTCAGCAGGATAATGATCATCCACACATAGCACGTGTCTCTAAGAACTGTCTACGAGGTGATGAGGTACTTCCATGGACAGTAAGATCTTCATATCAGTCCCAGAGAGAATATGTGACGTCGGACGTTAATTCCTTCCCGGATATCAGTGACCAGTTACGACAGTTGCAGGCCAGCTCGTCTCAGGAGAGGATACAGTGGCTTTATGACATCCTTCCCGTTCGAAACACTGCATGCATCCAGGCCAGAGGGTTACAACGTCAAAATGATAAGTGGGCGTATACTGCCAAGTTCTTTGTAAATTTAACTCGATGTTGTAATCACTAAAACAACAGCACACACCACTCGTACCCACGTAGTTTCATTTCGTTCCCTCCTCTGCATTTTTGTGTACTGTGATTTTCTTGTCAGGCAGTGTAGAATTTTCGCTTTTCGTGGTTTGAATGCGTTGCAACAGTATATTCGTCGTTATAACTAAGTCAGAGGATGATTTGGAATAGTTTAGGCAGAGAGAATACACGCCCTAGGGATGGCTGCGCCCCAGTATGAAGCGGAGGCATCGGTCTTCAGCACTGGCCTACGTATAAACAGAGGTGGTAAGCCGCTTCGGCCGCTGGAGCGTGGGCCTGCCCTAAGTGCAAGTTAGGACGGCGCGCCGCAACAAGGGCAGGGCTTACTGGTAAGCTGACAGGCGGCCGCCCTGCCACGCCGCCGCCTTCTGCTTCAGTGATTACCCACGTTATGTGCTCGCCCTCCCGTAGATGTTTCGAATCTGATGGATCGTCGGCCTGCCAAAGGTACGAAGCTCAGAATTTTAACGCCCCATTGATTTCAGTTCCTTTGAAACTGAGCTCAAGCTCGGATGGACGAGGTTGTGTGAGTGAATCGCTTATGTCCTTATTTGAAAACCCACTTTAGCAACCGCTTAAACGATTTATGGAAGCCTCGGAGATCACAAATTAGGATAGCCAGGCGATGATTTGAAACCATCTCCTGCTGGATGCGGGACAATTCTCTTAAATGCCGCACCATTTTCTTCTTCCGGTCTGTCATGCGGTAAGGTTACCACCTTCACCTGCCAGAATTCTGGAATTATTCCAAATTCCTTCTTCGTAAGCGTATCTAACACTATTTGTTGCGAATCGTAAATCGGGGATCAAAACAAACAAAAGATACACAAAAACAGTCGCTGAATTTCTTTAAATCAAACGGCACATATCCTAAATCGAATGAAAGAAGGCTGACGATTGCACTGCGTAAACTTACGACAGTGCTGCCCGCTGTGAATGAGTTGTGTTTTTGAATATGAATTCCACGGGAATGCATTCTGCGAACTACACTGGTGCACAAAAGTTAAGGACAAAAGTAACTGCTGCAGTATAGTACTGAAGATCATTGCAATAAATACGGAATGAGACGAACTGAAATAACACTTTTATTAAAAGACAGTAATTATACTGACATCAGCGCGATTTTTGATGGTCTCCCGGCCATTAAAAAAGATGAGGCACGGCTCTTAATAGGATGCGTGATCACAACGGACGGTACTGCATACTCTGCCACGTTCTCCCATGCCTGTTCCTCAAGGTTCGTAAAGAGTTCTTTTGGTAGGGTGCGCTATTCCTCCAACAGTGCTGTTGACAACTGGTGGTTGGTCGTCGGCGCATGTGGACGTGCTGCAGTATGTCTTCCCAACGCATTCGCCGGCCGAAGTGGCCGCGCGGTTCTGGCGCTGCAGTCTGGAACCGCGAGACCGCTACGGTCGCAGGTTCGAATCCTGCCATGGGCATGGATGTGTGTGATGTCCTTAGGTTAGTTAGGTTAACTAGTTCTAAGTTCTAGGGGACTAATGACCTCAGCAGTTGAGTCCCATAATGCTCAGAGCCATTTGAACCATTTGAACCCAACACATTCCACACGATGGAATTTAAGTCGCGGAAACGGAAAGTCCAATCCATTCGCCAAATATCCTCTCGTTCCATGATCTCCTGCACCTGTGCAGTTCGAAGTGGTCATCCACAAAAATGAAGTCAGGGCCGAATTCACTCCTGAAAAGACGCACATAGGTAAGAAGTACAATGTTACAATAACGTTGACCAACCAGTGTAACTCTTTCACAGATTTGGAGACTGGTATGCTAGGCAACATTATGTCTCCCACACCGTAATATCTGGACCACCAAAACGATCCCATATTCTCCAGTGTTCCTCGGTGCATTACGTGTTCCAACCTGTCACCATATGAGGGTACGTCCAGAATCACTACTGAGATTGAATCTCCTCTCATCCGAGAGTTTCTATGCTCCTGGTACCATCGCAGATGGCGCTGCAGATTTTGCGGATGTCAACGGAATACAATGTGTGGTATCGATAGCTACGATGCCACGGCTTACGTACCAGTTAAGTTGGCACTACGACACCGACACCGATGACAGCGCCCTCTAGCCGACGCTGGAGAGCTCTACGAGCTCCGCCACAGATTCGCCCCATTTCATCAGGTGCAGCCAGCCCGGAAACTTCGCTTCAGCTTTGCTCTACATACGACGGATCTAAGACTTCGCATTTGTACAAAGTTATGTACTCTTTCTTGCATCAGTAAACCATTTTTACTCACTGCCGTACCGACGTAATTTTCCTGCTCCTGCTCCTACCCATGCGCCGCCTTCCAGGCGGTATACAAAACAATGTACTGGTCGTCGGGCAAAGATACCACCCCCACGCAGTTGCCGCGCTACAGTGGAGCGTGATATTACGCGCCTTGCATTCCTGTTAACTATGGTTGTAACTGCACCCGTTATTTGACCCAGATCCCTTTTTGCCTGTCCCACAATATAACGGTCATCTGCTGCTATAGTTGGCCATGGTCGATTACGTCCTCTCATTCGGCCAGCAGTGCATGTGGTTTGGAACGCACCGCATGCACGTGAAACAATGCTGCGTGCGATACCAAATTCCTCGACTACACTCGTCGCAGTTCGTCATTCGTCCAGTTTCCCGATGGTTCTTCCTAGTATGAAGCCATTCAAATGTTGTCTCTTGGCCATGTCGTAATGAAGAAAACCACCACAGTGCAACGTCACTGCTCGGCTGATTGATATACACTGTATACTGTTTTTTCCCGTTTCTGCAGTTGCCTCGTGTTGCGAATTCAGCCCCTTTTGGCGCTATAGTCACGCAGATCTCACGCCATGTGACGTCCAACTGTTTGTGTGCGACTAGGAGACCTCTAGCAACATGTCCCCGCACTTTCATTCATTTCCACCGAGCTGTTAATATGTTTGTGGTACTTTATCTACCTCGTTTTATGTTTTCCAGAGCAGTGCATCCAGGAAGCCCCAGGAGGAATGGTCAGTATTCGGGTATATGACAGGAACAACCATTTGAAGCACAAAACTTCATATGAACATTCGCCCTAATCCGAATAGTTCCCGAGATAGAAAACATTTAATGTACATTGTTATTTATTTTCTGTATTATTCAAGACATTGTCAGGTTTACATATGTACAACTGTTAGCCAACATTAAAACATGCGTCTTACAAAGTATCAACTGAAAAATACGTATTTTTATCACATTTCTCTTTAAGAATTATCGTGCAAGTTCACATTACAGGTGTTGTAAAGTTCACAATAAATGTTCGAATATCCCACCGTCAACTTCAGCGCATTTGTGCACTCTTGGCAGAACATGGCTTGTTTCTTGTCTGCGTACCTCTGCACATTCCCTAATGAGGACAGCAGTGTCCATGAGACGACAAAGTAGTCCATCTCGCTAATCCACCTTTCGTTTATACATTTTTACTTAATCCAACACCATAAACAAAAATCTAATGGCGTAAGGTCTGGATATCTTGGTGGCCAGTTAATTGTACTGCCACGAAAAATCCAGCGATTAGGGTAAGTGCGATTGAAATATTCCCTCACACACCTGGTAAAATGTGGAGGATCTCCATCTTGCTAGAAGTAATTTGCAGTTCGCAGTGCTCAAGATGCACGTGCAGAAAGTTTCAAAAAAAAGCGAGTAATGCTGTCACTTCATTAGCTCTTCTTAACTGACAGGGCCTATCAACAAGTTACTGATCATGCCGCACCAACATTGATCGAACAACGAACTTGGAAATTCGTTTCCACTTTAGTGTGTGGATTTTCCTGCGAGCGTCGATATTTATTACGTGCGTTGTTGATTCCATTCCGTGTAAACGTAGCTTCATCAATGAATAGTGTAAATGGAAACAAATGACGACTGTCATTTAACGGGTGACTAATTTCAAGTCGTTTGGCAATGTTGCCGATGTGAAGATTGTGGACACGCTGTATGTGAATTGGGTACAAGTTTTTCCCGTGTTCGTGGGACACTGTGACGTGCAGGAAGCCGTTGTGAGCTGGTGGTAGAACTATGCTACACCATTTCAACAACTGCACAGGTTGCTGAACTACGCGTTCCGAAGAAAAATGGTAACTTCAAAGAATATCTGTTTCACGCAGTGTGCATAATACTCTGGTAAACACTCTAGGATCAGGAACTGCCCCGCTTCCGTCGCCGGGGTCGCTAGCGCACGCCTGTACGATGGCGCCCGACCCGGAGGTAAGCCGGTTCGAATCTTGGTGGTGGATGGAATTTTCACTGTCAGTACTTGGCTGGCAAGGGGAGGACAGGTGGTGGCATGAAGTTTCTGATCACCAGTCTTTGCGCCAATGTCATGGATTCACTTCCAAACCTCTCCGCAGTGTCTCATGAAGAGAGGGCATGTGTCACTGTCCATGGTGATTCGTCCTTCGGATGGGGATGTGAAGCTCGGTGGTCCCCTTGATGGTCTTCGAGAAGTGTAAGTTATGTTTCACCTTCTACCATTTTCTCATCATCTGCAACACGAAAATGACACTGCACTACATAACAGTCACCCACACTTAACAGATACACTTACGCACACAGTTCTCATACGTCGCGAAGGAAAGGTGCCTACAGGTGCGAAAGATAGGGAAAACCTTCCCAGTTATGTAGCCGAACCTGCCCTTCGGTATCTCCTACCCATTCATGGCATACGATTTTACTTTACCTTTTTATCAGGAATTCAATCTGCCGGAAAGCGCCGACTGTATTTTCCGACAGTAGCAGGAGCACTATCATCGCACAAGCGGTAAACATATGGCAAACCTTCATATTGTAGTATACATGTGTGGCATTGTACCAGCGCGTATACAGAGACTACTAACCGATGCTTCTCTCTGATACACTCTCGATCCTTCGCACTACTTCACTTACAACTCACCATGGACAACTGCGCATTCAACGGGCTAGTTTACTGTCAAAAAGACATCCAGAGCAAAGCGGTATAAAGCAACGAGGTAAGTTAGGCCAGAATAAACTGCGAGAGAGATCGGGTGGGTACGACACATACTTGCGTGCCACTATCCCGAAAACAAATGTACATCAAATGTGTTCTATCTCGGAAACCATTCGGAATAGGGCATATGTCCATATGAAATTCTTTGCTTCAGATTAGCGTTCCTGTCACATCCCTGAATGTTGACCATTCCTCATGCAGAGACTCGGTCAATGGTCAATAACGTTGAGTGAGATAGCCTCATGGAGTTTTATAAAATCATTTAAAAGACTGATATCCTTTTGATCATGGACAATGAAAAATTGCGTAAATAGTGCAAATGTAGCTCTTGGCGAGCAAAAAGGATCACTCAGTGCAAAGCGAAGAATGGCCAGCGTTGAACGATTACCCACGGTTCTTCAGTAGTTAGTTTCAGTACGGCAGCTGTTAATTTAAATTACCGACACTGCTCGAGAAATATGCACACCAAAACTAACCATATCAGTGCAGATTCTCTAGCCGACGCTAGCCATATTCAGTTTGGAATCGAAGCAATTTGACCTCGTGTATGTATCTCTGTTTATATGGAGATAAGTAATGCACTTACCACAGTAGACGGTTTTCACTCTTGGACTGGAGACGCGTGAATCGGACCGTGCCCATGAGAAGTAGCAGCCAGTCTCCTTAATACATGTGTTAAAAGTATTCTGCCTAGACAGTCAATCTAGAGGGCTGCTCATCAGAAGGCAACGAAGGACACGTTATCAATTGCCCAGAATCATCGGAAGAGGTTAAAACGCGATGTGGTTCCCATTGAGGAGGGTTTGGGGGGGGGGGCGCTTTTTCGGTCGTTATGCCGAAAAATTCGTATATAAGTGGGGCGGAAAAATGATCCTCCAAGACGATAGTATTGAGTTTTTATGGCCAGTTCTCCGAGGAGAAGAATATCAAATGAACTGAGCAGCAATGTTTCCAGACCTTGTGCTGTATTGACAACACGAGGAAATCTAGATTCCTGCCTGGTCTTCTCCATTTTCCATTATTCCTAGAAACTGCTCTTTAAAGACAAAACTAGACACTGCGCTAGCTAATTCGGACCCTTATTAGGAGCAAGCAGGGTCTTTGGAACTCTTGTAATGCTGTTTGTAGCGATAATATTCCATTTTATTTTGTATTCCACTGTTGTCATATAAGTTATTTTTTGTTATGTTTCGTTTGAATACATGGTGATAGGTCCTCGGCATGTCTCGCGTGTCATTGTGGGTGATTCCACACAGATTACAAGTTACACGAAAATAACAACTACATTAATAAACTACAATTAACCTAGATATTATAGAACGTGAACTATGATGGAGCTTCTGTCGATAGAGTGACAGTAAAAGAGGGATAAGGGCGTATGAAGGAGGTAGACTGGGGTGGGAACGGAGAGGTTGGGGGGGGGGGGGGGGGCGAAAGTGGAGTTCGCAGATTGTAAACTGTCGTTGCATTTTTACGTCTTCAGCATGTGCTACAAATGTTACAAATAAGGATTGCTAAAGACTAGAGAAATAAAACAAATGAGCAGTAGCAGTTGTTGGTGTAAGAAATATATCTACTAGCTGAAAATAAAATAGAGACCCATAAAATTGGGAAAAAGTGAAATGATGTATATCATGGAACATTATAATGCATGGACAGAGTATTCTGAACAAAATAACAGAGTTTACGAGCAACGTTTCCTATTACCTTTAAGTTAATTCTAACGTAATAGGTTTGGGGTGCATCAGCAAAAAACCTAAGACAGTTCAGCTATCATTTTTGTTCTCATAGATGATGACAGAATCATCAGTCTGTAGTCCGATCGCAAACAGTATGTCTGTCTTATTTTGCTACAGTGTTCACATACAGTCATAACGCAACGACCGACGTGTGTGCGAAATAATTCTTTCGCGTCAGTGGTGAGCTGTTCAGTGATGTGGTGTAGTGTTGCATACAAGCGTATAACTCGACCAAGCGAAATGTGTGCCCGGCGATAAGAGCACCATTGTGCTTTGACGTGCTTCCGACGGAAGCAGACGGAGCTTTTTGTGCATCAGACCAAATGGAAAATAAAACACAAACTATGTCGTTTTACATTCTGCATCATTCTTTTCACGGTAGATGGAAAACAAACATAATAAGGAACAAAAGACTCAGTGAATATACTGCATTTCACTTCGTTCCAGACTGCACCTCTGTCCTTCCGGGCGCACACGTTCCGCGAGCGGGCTCTATTGTGGAGTTACTAGGAAGAAGTACGACGCAAATGAATCAGTGAAATGTCAGTGCATTAAGCGATACATTTGTCATGTTAAGAATCCGCTACACGAGTACTGCATGATAGTATCTAGTATACAGGGTGGGCAAATATGTAGGCTCGGAAAATATTTCATACGCCTTAAGATAGGTAATCTAACTTACATGAACCATCCCCGCTGCGAATGATGTTGGGTTGCTTATCTCAAAGTGCACGAAATATTTTCCGTCCATTTTTATTATGCGCACCGTATAGAAGCACCTTTATGCTGTCCATGCAGGAAGTTTACGGTTTAATGCTGCGTCGATAATGAGGTCGTTAGAGTCAGAGGTCAAGTTACGTTTGGAGATGGGTGGACAACAGAATTAGATCCTTTATTTTTCAAAGGAATCGCATCCGCATTCGCCTTATTATATTTGTGAAATAATGAAAATACCTAAAACGGAATGGATGGACAATTATCTGAACGTTGCCTGTTCTGAATGCGCTTGCAGTCTCTTAGCCACTGCACTGCCTCGTTCTTTACTCCGAGCCATCGTGGCTGTGTCGTGAAAATCTACAAGCGAATAGAAGCAGCACACTAGCCGCACCACCACCGCTCGCATCTGTAATCCTAGCTTCTATGCACCCACCATCCCTCAGCGTGTCCCTTCTTCACTCATCAAGAAGAGATCGTCCGTAATAGCTTATACTCCACAGTGTCCCAGTTAGGCGTACTTTATTTAACTAACATTTATTTTTGTACAACTTGTAATCTGTAAGTGGTCAGGCCTGAAGAGGAGGAAAACTAATTAGAATCGCGTAGCTATTCACTGAAATATAACATAAAGTGTACAGTAAAGCGACTGGTAGCATTGTGGTACAAATAAATACTTCACGACAGTCTTGGTATTTATATTTAGGAAATATGGAAACAATCAGTAGAAATAGTCCTTAATACAACTTCACTGTATCCTTTCCGCTACATGTTCATATTGCTCTCAATATTCTGGAAATTTTTGCACCACATGCAGTTAATACACTACATATGCATATCCTAGCTTCAGTAGCCTCGATTACTATAAATTGTGCTCCAAAGGAGTAAAATTCGTTCCCAACAGTCCTGGCACCGTGATCCAGAAGATGCATTAAATTGCAATTTATGTTTAAAGGTTAATTCACAGTTATACAATTAAACGTTTAGTGTAGGCGACAGCAAAACAAACCACATGATAACACAAAACTGTCTTAGAATGCTTTAAGTGTTAGCCGCTGCGCGACGTGCAGGTAGAGAGTCAGTGAGGTTCTGGAAGGTGCCGACGGGGGTGGGGGCATTGCTGACTCCAGTACCGTTGTCAGCTGCGCTAACTTTCTTGGTTCAGGATCCAAAGCGCGAACAGCCAGATCTAGATGGTTCCACAGATTCTCGTTTGGTGGCCAGGTTCAAAAATGGTTCAAATGGCTCTGAGCACTATAGAACTTAACATCTGAGGTCATCAGTCCCCCAGAACTTAGAACTACTTAAACCTAACTAACCTAAGGACAGCACACACATCCATGCCCGAGGCAGGATTCGAACCTGTGACCGTAGCGGTCGCGCAGTTCCAGACTGAAGCGCCTAGAACCGCTCGGCCACTCCGGCCGGCTTGGTGGCCAGGGGAGTGCGGTAAACTCATCTTGGTGCTCTTCGAATCGCGCACGTACACTGCGAGTTGTGTGACACGTTGCGTTTTCCTGCTGGTAGATGCCATCGTGCAACGGAAGAACAAACTGGATGTAGGGGTTGACTTGGTCCCCAATGATAAATGCGCAATTGTGCAGAACCAGTGCACCTTTCCTAGTGACGAGATCATCCGGGGAATACCACGAAAACATTTCCCAGACCATAACGCTCCCTCCTGGTTGCATGGAGTGTGCTTTCAGACTTTTCACGCCGTACACGCCAACGGCCAAGTCCGATAGAGCATAAAACACGATTCATTTGAAAAGGCCAGCTGTCGCCACTCAGTGGACGTCCAGTTTTGGAACTGGAGTGCGAATTCCAGTCTTCGTCGCCGATGAACAGCAGTCAACATGGGTGCATGAACCGGCTGCGGAGCCCCATACGCAGCAACGTTCGCTGAACGGTCGTTGAGGAGACACTGTTGGTTCACCTGGGCGGTCAGTTGCTCAACAGTTGGACGTCTGTTCGCCTGTACACATCTCCCTGTCATCAATGGCTCCACAGTTGCCTCGACGCTGGTTTTGGATAGCGCCATTTTGCCATGCGTGATATACTTTAACCACGGCGGCACGCGAACAGTTTACAAACTGCACTGTTTCGGAAATGCTTCCACCCTTTTCCCGAAACCCAATAATCACGCCCTTTTGGACGTGACGTAAATTGCACTGTTTTCGCATTACGACAACAACTGCATTGTTTTCTGCGTTCTCCCTCCTCTGCTGGTGCTGCCACCTGCCGTTATTGCACGTTGACGTCGAACATAGACGGTGGTCACATTGATCTGACTGAAACGTGTATATACGAGGGCGTGCTGAAAAGTTATGCTTCTGAATTTTTTTATGTGAAAACTCTTCAACATTTTTAAATAAAACAGACTTTATTAACATTCTATATTTTTAGTCTGCATGCCTACACATGTATTGCTCAACAAAGTCACCCTGATGACAAACTCATTTCTCCAAACAACAGACCATTTTGTTGATGTTTGTGAAGCAGCAGCATCTTCCCTTGTCGCACCATTCCACAATAGTGATTTTCGACGGAAATGCAGTCTGAAATACATTTTTCATTCTCCGATGGGTGGGTACCGGTGTTCGTCCTTTAGCAGCCAAGAAAAGAATAACATCACGTTGTTCCTGTTTAGACGGATTAGTTAATAATGTCGCTATAGTTCATGTTTCCGCATTTACCGCACACAGGTCATAAAGACACGAATGTCATACTACTCCCTTGCCTGCCTGTGTGAGCTTACATTCCCGCATGGGAGCAGGGCTACGTGGCTTGTACACTGCAGCAACGCTCTCAGACGGAAACTTTTTGACCGCTCCGTATAAGTTGGCGGCAGTAAAATCGTTCTACAGTGAACTGCCGGTTCTCTAACTTTTCTCAATAGTACTACGCGAAAAGAACGTCGCCTTCCTTCCAGGGATTTCCATCTGAGTCGACGAAACATCTCCATAATACTCGCTTGTTGATCGAACCTACCGGTAACAAATCTAGCAGCCGGCTTCCGAATTTCGCCGATGTCTTTCTCGAATCTGACCTTGTGGTGATTCAAACACTCGAACATTTCTCAAGACTGGTTTGCACTATTTCTATACGCGGTCTCCTTTACGGGTGAACCCCACTTTCCTAAAATTCTCCCAATAAACCGAAGCCGGCCATTTGCCTAACCTACTACCATCCTCACGTACTCGTCCCATTTCATATCGCTTATCAACGTTATGCCTAGATATCCTACATATTTAATCGACGTCACTGTGTCATCCAGTACACTACTAATGCTGTATTCGAATATTACGGGATTGTTTTTCCAACTCACCTGCATTTTCTTACATCGAGTACAACGTACTAGGTTCTACACTGAAGCGCCAAAGAAACTGGTATAGGCATGGGTATTCAAATACAGAGATATGTAAACAGGCAAAACACGGCTCTGCGGTCGGCAACGCCTATGTAAGACAAGTGTCTGGCGCAACTATTAGATCGGTTACTGCTGCTACAATGGCAGGTTATCAAGATTTAAGTGAGTTTGAACGTGGTATTATAGTCGGCGCACGAGCGATGGGACCAGCATATCCGAAGTAGCGATGTAGTGGGAATTTTCCCGTACAACCATTTCACGAGTGTACCGTGAATATTAGGAATCCAGTAAAACATCAAATCTCCGACATCGCTGCGGCCGTAAAAAGATCCTGAAAGAACGGGACCAATGACCGCTGAAGAGAATATTCAACATGACAGAAGTGCAACCCTTCCGCAAATTTCTGCATATTTCAGTGCTGGGCCATCAACAAGTGTCAGCGTGCAAACCATTCAAAGAAACATCATCGATATAGGCTTTCGGAGCTGACTACACGACACAAAGCTTTACGCCTCGCCTGGGCCCGTCAACAACAACATTGCACTGTTGATGACTGGAAACATGTTGCCTGGTCAGCAGAGTCTCGTTTCAAATTGTATCAGCGGAGGGACGTGTACGGGTATGGAGCCAACCTCATCAATTCATGGATCCCGCTTGTCAGCAGTGGGCTCTTCAAGCTGGTGGAGGCTCAATAATTGTGTGGGGCGTGTACAGTTGGAGTGATATGGGACCCCTGATATATGGTTCAAATGGCTCTGAGCACTATGCGACTTAACTTCTGAGATCATCAGTCGCCTAGAACTTAGAACTAATTAAACCTAACTAACCTAAGGACATCACACACATCCATGCCCGAGGCAGGAGTCGAACCTGCGACCTTAGTGGCCGCTCGGCTTCAGACTGTAGCGCCCAGAACCGCACGGCCACTCCGGCCGGCTGACCCCTGATATATCTAGATACGATTCTGACAGGTGACACATATGTAATCATCCTGTCTGATCACCTGCATCCTTGCATGTCCATTTTGCATATCGACGGACTTGGGAAATTTCAGCAGGTCAATGCGACACCTCACACGTCCAGAATTGCTACAGAATGACTCCAGGAACACTCTTCTGAGTTTAAACATTTCCGCTGGCCACCAAACTCTCCAGACATGAACATTATTGAGCATACCTGGGGTGCCTCGCAATGTGGTACTCAGAAGAGGTCTCCACCACGTCGTACTCTTACGGATTTATGGACAGCTCTGCAGGATTCATGGTGTCAGTTCCCTCCAGCACTACTTCAGAAATTAGTGGAGTCCATGCCACGTCGTGTTGCGGCACTTCTGCGTGCTCGCGGGGGCCCTACACGCTATTAGGCAGGTGTACAAGTTTATTTGGCTCTTCAGTGTATTACTTAAGATGTCTTCGAGCCAGTCACATACCTGGGAACCTAATCATTATGCTCGTACCTCCGTTAACAGCCTGCAGTGGAGCACCGTGTCAGATGGTTTCTGGAAATCTAGAAATATGGAATCCGTCTGTTGCCCTTCATCCATAGTTCTCAGTATATCATGTGAGAAAACGGAAAGCTGAGTTTCGAACGAGCAATGCTTTTTAAATCCGTCCTGATTTGAGGACAGAATTTTTTCCGTCTCAAGGAAATTTCTTATATTCGGACTAAGATATGTTCATGAATTCTGCAGCAAACCGATGTTAAGGATATTGGTCGTTAATTTTACGGATCAGTTTTTTTTTCCCTTCTTATATACATGAGTCACCTGCGCTTCTTTCCAGTTTTCTCTGGGTGGAAGATTCGCGATAAATGCAGGCTACGCACTAAGGAAGACTTTCGCGATAAAAGCAAGCTAAGTGAGCAGCCAACGCCGTAACGTTCTTTCTATAAACCAAATTGGGATTCCATCAGGACCTGATGATTTATTTACTTTCAACTCTTTCAGTTGCTTCTCAATGCCATCTGTCTGCGCCTAGAGTAAATTCTATATGCAATAGTGAGAAAATTTTCTAAATGTGAGCGTAGCCGGTATCTGACGTGGGCCGTGGTTACCAGCTCGGTATTCACCTACTGGGATGTGGGAAACCACTACCACTTCCAGGGTGGGCGGCAAACCGGTACTTGTCGTTAATCCGCCGGGCGAATTCGAACCAAGGCCGACCCTCCTCCCCGTTCTGGAAGCGGAAACTTTAACGAGCATACCTATCAGGGCGGATCTGTGTATCTCGTAGCGAGGAAGTTGTTCTGGGTGGCATCTCTGCTCATCGGCTGTTCTTTTAGAGAAATGGATTAGCGAGCGATTTGCTATACTTACCACGGTACACCCTTGACACACAAGCCCATGAAAGGCCCATACCGCAGCGTCGATCTGACGGCCATTGAATGCTCTGGTATCACATCTTGTCCATACTGTGCTTGACTGTGATGCCGAAGGCTACTATATGATCAAACGACAGTCAGTGACTTAATATACCGTTTCATTCGCTCTGATGATAGGAACGCATTCCTTCCAATATAGCAACTTCGTCTAGTTAATATTCTCATTAGCGTATTTTCAACGGAGTTCTAAGAATACACTAACCGTGGTAATCTTGTGACACCCACGTCTCGTAGCTTCACACCAACTGAAACTTTATAGGTCGAGCCTTCACGTGTAAGTTGCAAGAAATAGCTACTAAAGAGAAGAAAAGTCTGCGAAATCAACCTTCTCTCAGAACTGAAAGATTTCATGATTCGTTGAGAGTAGGAGGAGATATCT
Source organism: Schistocerca serialis cubense (assembly GCF_023864345.2). Classification (NCBI taxonomy): domain Eukaryota; kingdom Metazoa; phylum Arthropoda; class Insecta; order Orthoptera; family Acrididae; genus Schistocerca; species Schistocerca serialis. The sequence goes on along the minus strand of NC_064640.1, from coordinate 344,763,664 downwards.
GATTTCATCTCATATTATTGGTCACTCCTTGTATTGTGAAGAAAAAAGAAAGAAACTATTATGTGGCAGCCATTTCCGTCGATGAGACTGCGACGTTGAGAGGCATGGCTTCTCGGAGAGACAATAAAAAAGATCTTCAGTTTTTAACAAATATTTCTCCTCCTGCTCTCATTTACATAATACCAGGAAAGATACGAGGCTGGTTTTGAGTCTCTCCTTAATGATCATATGAAGGTAATATAGTAACTGTTTCAATGTTAATACACTATTATAATAATAACACTTATTTAATCAAATCATCTTAATACAGTGCGGTATGCATATATTTAGTGTATTAATGTACCAATCACAAAGAAATTTTTAGTCTTTATTAAATAAACATCGGTACAAATTCATTTAATTTCAAACTACTGTTCATTCATATACTGCCACTTAACGTATAAAATACCAGTTACATGCACTCGTCAAAATTTAGTATAAAACATGCAGCTATCTCGACGGTTGCATATGAATTGCAGTTGACAATGCTGGTGAATTTGTGCATGTATTGGTCTTGGGCTGGAAGAGCAAATAGAGATATCTCTAGTGGATCACTTGCTATTCATGTGCCCAACACTTACTGGGTAGCCTTTGGGATAAATTTAAGCAGTCGGCTTCAGCTTTAAGCAAAGTCTCAGTAAGCAGTTTTTCAGCTACGAGCATTTGCTACTTTGAAAGACTTCTTAATGTCAAGGCGATGATTCTGCTGTTAAAACAAGTTTATCTTCCTGACCACGGTTTTTTTTTAAACGTTTCCATGACCGTTAGGAGCACCTCTTGATCCAAATACTGTACTACTCTTCAGCTTGCATGCTGTTTTGAAGCTATAAATACAAGATGTCTTCCGTGTTACTCGATTCACTCTCCTTAATTTTCGTTAATGGTGTTGTATATCTGTCTTTCTTATTTTTTCGTATATTCTTTACACCTTGTCTGTAAAAGGAAAGGTTCAAACCCGTTCATTTCGATAAATTCTTCCAAGAATCAAGGATAAATTCTTCCAAGAATCAAGGAAACATTACGAAATTCGCTGATGACATATAACACCCGCAGATCTCGCGAAACCTCAAGGCTAAGCCACACTCGACAGGTTTAAACTATACAATCGTGCCTGAAGTCAGGTTGCAAAAATTTTTCCGACTGCGATTTTGTGTACTATACACGCTGTTTCATGACAAGCAGTAAATATTTCTAGACTAATTCGAATATAATATTCCATATCACATGTGTCCTAGTCTTATTGTACAGAGATGCAGCTGCGATAATTCTTCAGTTTCATCGTTAGTACTCCAATTTCTGTGGGTTTATTTATCGAGTGTAATTTTTGATTTGAAGTTAAAGTTGTGAACTATTGCTTAAATTTACATAACTGAATTTTTCAACTGTGACTGTGATTTGTTGGCTAATTCTACTGTGTTGTTTAAGCATGTCGCAAGTATTTAGAAATACTGAAATTTCCGATGTGGCACTTGTATACGGCTTTGGAATGTAAACGCTGTTGCTGCTTATAGACAACACGGTAGACGATTTGCTATCAGCAGAGTAGCAGATTCAAGAGTGTTTACTGAACTGTGTGAGACTGATGCAGTGCCTAGCAGTCATATTTCATCAGAACGTTCAAACGAACAGAGTGTGATAGAAGCAGTAGATATTATTCAGCTGGTTGACCGTAGTGCTTCAATAAGCACACGCAGAATTTCTGCACGTATCGGTGGTCCGACGAAAACCGACGTGTCTTTAGAGAGACATATTTCCAAGAATTTCAAGTGGGACTGCAGCTGAACACGTATTACTTGAATAACGATGCCAAAACCAGCACCTGTATTTTAATCTAATGTCGTTTATTCTTTTTAAACCATGCTACCAGTTTCGACACCACACTGTGTCATCTCCACGCCCCTAGCGCAACCTTGCGTCCAGACCGTTTTCATGTACAATGAATAGAATCGTCTGCAGTGGGCCGAAGGTAACTGGATTCCGTACCTTCCGTGGCGATAACAAGACCGGCTTGGTCGTTTGACGTTTGCAGTACTGCAGTTGTTACAAACGTCATTGTCTTAGAATTCATGTGTCAAGCAGTGTACAATTCTATATACTGCTGGCTCCACAGTCTACTTTCTGGGGAACTAAGGCGGCTTTTGCTTTACTACCAAAATTTCGACTCATGCTAGGCACAGTTCTTCAGTTTTTCTTTATCCTTACACGTTTTAGCAATTTCTGCGTCTTTTGCTTCCAGTGAGTTACATTTTATCTACGAGAAAATTGAGGCTATATAAAAAAAATTATATGGTCGCACATCTTGACTGAAACATTGTTTTTACAAACTTCAGTACTGATACGATTTCCAGAGAATTGGTAGACAATATGCTGCTTGATATTTTATTTTAGTATATAAGTACATGTACAAACAATCGCATTTATTTATATGTTACATAACGTATACTTTATATAGGTTATTTACATTTCTTGTTGTACTCACGTCTTGTCTTTGCCGATGGACATCGGTCAGCTTTGAGTAAACTACTATGCTGTCTGTAATTGTTGGATGTAATATTTTTTTCCAGTACCGTTTTAAGGATGTTCGATAATTAGATGTTGCACGTATATTATAATACGTTATTTATTATTTGGACAGTCTTATGAATTCAAGTTTGACAGCTAGTTCCTTACTCAAGCTTATTTACTTTATTGTGGGTCATGTATTTATGGAACTGTTATTGATGTGTTTGTAATCTCTGGTGTTTTGGTTTCATATTATCCCGATATAAAATTTCAATAATTTTTTTTAACTGTATGTGCTTGAAATCGTTTTTTTTTTCATTTAGTGTGTCGTAGGGATAATCCCTAGTGTGTATGCATATTTCAAATTCCTCCAATTCATTCGTGTTTGGACCTGTTGGGATTTTGTGCAGGATTTGTAGTGTGGTTCCAACGTTGCCAACTCCCTGTTTTTCATTTCTGATATGTGTAAGGAAGGTGGATTGGTTGTTATTTGTTTCTCTCGTGTGTGCTCTGAATCGGAAGATGAAATTTCTTCCAGTGTGTCCTACATAAAATTTTGTACAGTTATTTCAGTTAATTTTGTAGATTCCACAGTTTGAGTGTTTGGGGAGCAAACAACTTGCTGTCAAACTTGAATTTCTACGAGTTTAAAAAAATGAAAAATAAAAAAATGTTATAATATACGTGCAACATCAGATTATAGAACAACATTAAAATGTCCCTGAAAAAAATGTTACATCCAAGAACTACAGACAGCAGTAAAAGTTTGTTGAAAGCTGACATATGTCCATTTACAACGTCAGGACATGAGTACAACAAGCAATGTAAAAAACCATTATAAATTATGTATCATGTAAAATATGAATAAATGCGATTGTTTGGAGATGTACTGATGAAGGTAATAAAGTAGAAATAAGCTTATATACTAAAATAAAATATCAAGCAGCATATTGTCCACCAAGTCTTTGGATAATGTCCTACTGTGGCATAATACATGCTACTGGTCCCACAGTAAAGAAAAGATACGATTTCCCTTCGAAATGTACAGTTAACGTCTGTGACATTAACTTACGTAGGAAGTGGTATACCATGCTTTGTTTTCGTCTCTTTTTAGACGTTTACAGAATTTAGTGACAGAAAACTATCTTTACAAATATCAAAATATTTTTAATGTCAAAGGTTATGTAGTGATAGCCTGTGATTTACAACAGCTAAAATATTTGATTTTTCTCAAGTCTTCAAACTATTACTTTATGACTGTTCGAAAACTTATTTTCCCGTCGACGACGAGAATAGGGAAGGCGAAATATTAGTTTGATCGGGTCAGCATGAGGAAGAGAAATCCAACTGTGGCCTTGCTGAAGGAAAAATTGTGCCCCCGAGGCAAATGTGTGCCCCGGGAAGAATGTAGTTAGAAGTATTCAAACTAGATGTAAAACTCGGTAAATGTAACTACTGCTCTGATTCATTTTGCAAACAGTCACAGCAAAACAGTCTACAAGAATGAGTGTTAAAGAAAGCGACGGTGAAATTTATCTTGGAAATGAGCTCACAAGGGCTGCGTACGTAATGACCTGGCTGTCAACGAGCCCAAAGGCGCGCCGCGGGCCCGAAATGACGGAGCGGCTCGTGAATGGGGCGCGCTCAAATAATCTCGCTTTTAATCTGCACAGTCTACAGTAATCGCACGTTTTGCTCTTTACTATTTCTTATGACCAACAACTCCTGAAATAAACACAAGAAGAAGTTTCTCAATAATATCCGGCTGTATTTCCTCCTGTGTATGATTTACAATTTTTCAACGAGAAATTGCAAGAAAGGAGATTACATGTAACATTCCTTTCTGCACTTTCAATAAATAGATATTTTGTGAGTGTCTGTCTCTGGAATTTTTAGAATGACACTACACCACAAGCTTTGCTACAATACATACACAAAAATGAGTCCGAAGTGTGGCTGAATTTGCAGATAATTTGTTTCCATCTTTCGCGACATTTTCTCAACGACCAACAACATTTGGTATGTTAAGCTCTGCTTGATACAATATCAAACACTGCAAGTGAATAAACAAAGATCTTGTGTAGTCTTATGCAAAACTGGGGAAATAAATTCTGTGGTAATGATGTCTTTAGAGTATATCAAATTTTTTCAAAGGATACCCATGCCAAAACAAACTTGACGTGTTCCAGTGGTGTGCGTGACATTTTCGAATATGCCTTTCGCCGTATTAACGAGAATTTTTTCGAGTACTCAGAAAGTCGTTCCAAAGGGAGTAGGGGCTATTTATTTTCACCTCATAAAATAAATTAAGTTTGTCTTGACTCCAGAGACGCAGATGATCAAAGGACTGCGAATTCTTATCTCATCATTAGCATGGCTTTCGACTCTAATGCAGCCGATTGGATCGTGGTGATGATAGAACTATCGGCCCCAATTTTTGTGCCGGCAGCGGGAACTGACGAGGCTTCAGTCAAAACTGAGACAGGTTACATCTGACCCTGCTCTCACTGCACAAGCGTACGTTAGCGATCTGGGTTACGGAAGCAGCCATATTCTAAGGAAGTTTTTTTTTCCTTCCCTTTTCGATTGGGTTGTCAGTCTTCTGACCGGTTTGATGCAGCCCGCCCTGAAATCCTCTCTTGTGTCAAACTCTTCAGCTCAGAGTAGCACTTGCACCTAAAATCTTCCATTATTTGTTAGATACATTCCAATCTCTGTCTTCCCCTACAGTTTTTACCGTCTACAGCTCCGTCAAGTATCAGGGTCATGTTCCTCTCCTCGCTGATTCTGCGTAGAACCTCCTAAATTTCTATCTTATCATCCATATAATTTTCAGTATCCTCTATAGCACTACGACACGAACGCTTGGATTCTCTTGTTATTCGGTTTTCCAGCAGTCCATAATCAACTTCCATACAGTGCTATGCTCCAAGCGTGCATTCTCAGAAATTTCTTCCTTGAATTTCAGGCACTGTTTGGGCGTAGTAGACATTATTTGTCCAGGAACGACCTATTTGCCAGTACTAGATTTTTTTGTGGTCTCCTTGCTTCGTCTGTCATATGTTATCTTCCTCCAAGGTGGCAGACTTCCCTCACTTCGCCTACTTCGTCGTCCCTAGCTATAATGTGAAGTTTACAGCCAATTTCATTTCTGTTAGTTCTGATTACTTTTGTACACTTTAAGAAGAAGAAAAAGAGGAAAGACGCACCACGAAGGAATTATCTGAATGGCATGGAAAACGGTATATGTGATGTACATGCACAGACAAACAAAAGATTGAATTTCAGAGAAATTAGATGATTCATTCAAGATAAAGAACTTCACAAACTGAGTAAGTCAAAAACGTGTTGGTCTACCTCTGGCCCTTACCCAAGCAGTTATTCGGCTTGGCATTCATTGATGGAGTTGTCAGATGCCTTCTAAAGGAAATCGTGCCAAATTCTGTACAACTGGCCCGTCACATCATCAAAATCCCGAGCTGGTCGGAGGGCCCTTCCCATAATGATCCAAACGCTCTCAATAGGGGCGAGATCCGGCGCCCTTGCAGGCCATCGTGGCGTTTGGCACGCACGAAGACAAGCAGTAGAAACTCTCGCAGTGTGCGACCAGGCATTATCTTGCTGAAATGTAATACTGGGATGGTTTGCCGTGAAGGGCAACAAAACGGTGCTGTAAGGGTGCCGCAGATGACAAACAAAGTGGTCATGCCATGAAAATAAAGGGCACCCTAGACCATCCCTCCTGGTTGTAGGGCTGTACGGCGGGCGAGTCAGGTTGATATCCCATTGCTGTCCGGCACGTCTCCAGACACGTCTTCACTGGCCATCGGGGCTCATTTTGAAGCGCGACTCATCACTGAAGACAGTTCTGCTCCAGACAATGAGATTCTAGGCTCAAGACGTGTCTGGAGACGTCCCGGACAGCGGTTTAATCACGAACGGTGCACACCTTGTGCCTTCCGCCTACTGGTCAAATACACTTAATGACAATTTCTACTACCATGAAGATCACAACTGGCTACCTCTGCCTTGGACGCCACAGTGGTGTAATATTAGTTACCGTATTGTCCATGTGTACGGTCTGTCTCTAATAATCACACTCCTGGCCATTAAAACTGCAACAATGGGATGACGGCATGCAACAAACGTCAAATTATCATGAAGTGTACAGCGTGCAAGGCTATGCAAATTATTAGTAATTCAACGCATATGCACAAAGCAGTACCGTAATAATGTCATCTACATTTTGTATACAAGTAAAGATTACGCAGCAGATTTCTCATTCAGAAATCGCATTTGACTCTGTTTTTTTTTGTGAGAAGGTCATTTTCAGACCGCAGTTTATCGTTCCAGTATATTGTTGCCCGTGTTTGTTGAGATCACATGACAGTCATGCGAATATGGAATCGATTGGTATTGGAGGGTTATATTCGGTGGCACGCAAGATCTCAGCGTCCCCGCAAGACTAGCACCCGAGAGATTGGAAGTATTGTTCACTCAGCCGTACAGGATCGTACAGCCACATCACGTCTCATACCTTGGTCACTGAACAGATTTGTATGCAGCAAGATAAATATCCACATGGGCAGTGTTACAACGTGTGGAGCAACACGGTTTCCCGGCACAGGGGACATTACTGTGACTTTGTCTGACGCAGCAATACACGGAGTTGACCCAACGCCAACAATTGATACAGTATGTCCCAGACAAGACCCGGTTCTGTTGTTTTCTACATAAAAAAATGTTCAAATGTGTGTGAAATCTTATGGGACTTGACTGCTAAGGTCATCTAGTCCCTAAGCTTACACACTACTTAACCTAAATTATCCTAAGGACAAACATACACACACACACACACCCATGCCCGAGGGAGGATTCGAACCTCCGCCGGGACCAGCCGCACAGTCTATGACTGCAGCGCCTTAGACCGTTTTTTTTAATTTTTTATTTTTTTTAATCTCACTTTTGTTCGTTGAATCTGCTTGGGGCGGACGTCGGAAGACACCCGTTTCAGTTCGCCGTTGATCCATTAACTCAGTTTTTTTTATTACAGAGGGCAGCTAACCCTCTGACCGAACACGCTGAGCTACCATGCCAGCGCTCGGCTAATCCCGCGCGGCTTTTCTACATCAATAGCCAGCGAATACTAAAGCTTAATGAATTTAACACCAAACTCAACCTATAATTTATCGTCCTATGGGAAATGTGAATGTGAATGCACTGTAAAGTGTACTGTGTCTTGTTTCTTATAACGTACCCCTGTTGGCACGCAAGTGCCTGAAACTTCTGGTGTATATTTTTAAATTGAGCTGGTTTTAAAATAGAGCCAATTGTGTTTCAATAAATAATTTTTAATTAAGTTTTATTCTGATAATCAAGAATAAAATTATATTTTTCAACATTTATTTGCGGTTTAAACAGCAAAAGGTGCAAACTACTGTTAGTTTTACGGAGCAGTTAACACGAAGATCGATCACCAAATGGTTAGAGACTGCCTTTTAAGTAGCGCCTTTGTTAGCTACTTTTAGGAATGTTTTTGTACGTTGTATTTAATGTTTTCCAAATATCAGCCAAAACTGTACGCACAAGGCCAGTAAATTCTGTAATGTAAACTACATACGTATAGAGGGCTCTGCACTCCATTATGACGTATACCGAGGTTAGCTGTGTAATATTTGTAAACAGCGACCTCGGTGTGAACTGAAATACTGACGTGGATAGTCTAGTAGGGGCTATTTGTATAGACAAGCATTAATGATAATTGACTGGCATCTTACCGGTTATTTACTTTATAATTTACTTATGTACAAAGCTTACACAACCAGAGTATCCAGTCACATCGCGGGCCGCGGTGGCCGAGCGACTCTAGGCGCTTCAGTCCGGAACAGCGCCACTCCTACGGTCGCAGGTTCGAATCCTGCCTCGGGCATGGATGTGTGTGATGTCCTTAGGTTAGTTAGGGTTAAATAGTTCTGAGTTCTAGGGAACTGATGACCTCAGATGTTAAGTCCCATAGTGCTCAGAGCCATTTGAACCATTTTAAACCAGTCACATCAATGTGACCACCAGTCAAAAGCCTGGGTACCACTTTTGCAGCGCGAGATGTGCAGGAAGAGAGTCAGTGGGGTTGTGTAAGGTCCCCGACACGGATGTGGAGTCATGCCGACTCCAGTGCTGTGGCCAGCTGCGCTAGGTTTCTCGGTTGAGGACCCATGGCGCGAGCGCCCCGATCGTAGTAGTCCCATAGATTTTCGATTTGGCTTAAATCCGGGGAGTTTGGTGGGCGGGGGAGTACAGTACACTCATCCTGGTGCTCTTCCGACCACGCACGTACATGCGAATTTTGTGACATGTTGCATTGTCCTGCTGATAGATGCCATCGTGCCGAAACAAACTGCATGCAACGATGGATATGGTCCGCAACGTTATATGCACTATGGTGTTGATCCATTATGGCTTACCAAATGACGAGATCACCCTGAGAATGCCACGGAAACATTCTCCAGAGCATAACACTCTCTCCTCCGTCCTGGACTCTTTGCTTTCAGGCGTTTCACGCCGTACACGCTGAAGGGCATCTGTCTGACGGAGCAGACAACCTGATTCTTATGAAAAGGCCACCTGTCGCCACTCAGCTGACGACCAGCTGTGATATTAGCGTGCAAAGTCTAGCCTTCGTCACAGATAAATAAAATGTAAATGTCGTGTGACTAGGGCTCCCGTCGGGTAGACCGTTCGCCGGGTGCAAGTCTTTCGATTTCACGCCACTTCGGCGATTTGCGCGTCGATTCGTTACCGATGAACAGCAGTGTGAGTGCCTGAACCTGGCGTCTGCCGTGGAGGCCCTATGTAGCAACGTTTACTGAACGGCCGTTGAGGAAATGCTGTTGGTAGCACAGTTAACACGTCCTGGTGGTCTTCACACTACGCACGTATACCACGAGCTGTGTGACACGCTGCATTGTCCTTCTGGTGGATGCTATCACGCCGAGGAAAAAAGAAACTGCATGTAGGGATGGAAATGGTCCCCAAGGATAGATGCATACTTGTGTTGATCTTTTGTGCCTCCCAGCATGTTTTCAGATGTTTCATACCGTACTCGCCTACGGCAATCTATCCGACGGGCCAAAAAACGTGATTCATCTGAAAAGGCCACCTGTCGCCACTCAGTCGACATCCAGTTTTGGTACTGGCGTGCAAATTCCAGCCTTCATCGATGATGAACGGCAGTCACCATGGGTGCATGAACAAGGCATCTGCTGAGGAGTCTTGTACGCAGCAACGTTCGTTGAACTCTCGTCGAGGAGACACTGTTAGCAGTTCCTTAGTTCATCTGGGCGGCCAGTTGCTCAACAGTTGGACGTCTGTTAGTCCGGTCCGTACACATCTCTTGTAGCCGTCGTTCACCCCTATCATCTCCTATCCTCCCGTGGTCCACCTCAGCTGCCTCGGCACCTGTTTTTGGATAGCACCATTTTGCCATGCACAGTGTACTTTATCCACGGGAGCACGTAAACATTTTACAAACTTAGCCGTTTCGGAAATGATTCCACTCTCGTCCCGAAAGGCAATGATCATGCCCTTTTGGACGTCAGATAAATCGCTCCGTTTCCACATTACAACAGCGACTGCCCTGTTTTCCGTGTCCCTCGTCACGCTTTATACACCCTCCTCTGCTAGTGCAGCAACCTGCCGTCTGCGAGTGGTTATTACAAGTTGACGTCGAACGTAGACGGTGGTCACATTAATGTAGTTGGATCGTGTGTAATATGTTTTGATTCGTGTTCATGTCTTGTTGCAATTTATTTTTATAAGTTTTTAACACTGCTGATAACCACACAGTGGTTGAAATCTAGATCTGTAATAAATCGATTATTAGCGACTGACTGCTGTACATTTTCTCAGTTTTAGATAAACGCAGTCTCTGAGCGCATCCCTTCCATATGGAATTAAATCTGATTTCTAACGTAATAAGGCCAGTGTGTGTGCTTTGTCGTCGAGATCTTCGTGACGTTATTTTCCAACGTCATAAAGGAAGACCGCATGTTTATCGTGCTGTCCTGATGTACCTCGCTACAGGGGATGTGCGAATGTTGTCATGGCCAGAACGTTCTCTTGGCCTTTCACCAACTGAAAAAAATCTGGTCTTGGATTTTCTAGTGTCTAGCACGCTACCACTTGCCAGCCACTACAGTTGAACAATAGCATCGAGCTGAAGCAAATGAAATGATTTACTAGTATATGTGATGGAGTTTCAGTTCGACTCGATATCCGGCCATGCTAGAGTCATTGTCGCTGCCTCTTTGCACGCGATATATATACCTTCAAATCATCTACCAATTGTCCGCCCCCGGTAGCTGAGTGGTCAGCGCGACAGAATGTCAATCTCAAGGGTCTGGGTTCGATTCCCGGCTAGGATGGAGATTTTCTCCGCTGAGGGACTGGGCGTTGGGTTGTCCTAATCATTATCACTTCATCCCCATCGACGCGCAAGTCGCCGAAGTGGCGTCAAATCGAAAGACTTGCACCCGGCGAACGTTCTAGCCGATGGGAGGCCCCAGTCACATGACATTTACATTTATCTACTAATTTAATTATGTTTTCTTCCTATTATATTGGCGGTAGTGGTCTTGCGGGTAGAGCACTATATTGGGGCCCTCATGGTTCCAGGTTCAATCCTGTATAGGGCCGGGAATTTTTTCCTCGTTTCAGCCCTTCCAGGACGGCCCCAGGTCCACTCAGCCTAGTATCAAATGAGCACCGGGGATCTTTTCCGCCGGTAAAAGGTGGCTGGGTGGAGGGATGGGAAGAACCGACCGGTTAAAACCGATACTGGTATTTTAGTTATGAATAACTGGTACCTTTCGGTATTTGTTTGATCTCGGTTATAAAGGTATTTTAAGTTTTTGCTGTAACTTGGTATATAACTAATATATTAATTTGCTATAGCAATGGTGTTAAAATTTTTGGTTTTTAATTTTTTTTAATAAGTTTGACGGGAAGTTCTGTTGCTTCTGAAAGATTGGTATCGTCTTTGAATGATATTGATGAAAGGAGTCAACTTGCAGATCAACACATGATAGAACGATTATTTATGAACAGAATGGACCATAAATATTGGCCACTATATTGATTCATTATTGAAATTTTAACTATTGACGTTTAATTGTTCCTGGTAAATGCTATATTTTGTCTACTACCTAAATTGTTCATTCGAATTTTTTGAATGAGCACTTTTGGTTTTGTCAATAAAAAACCATTGCATTCAAATTCCCATGAAAAATTAAAGATATATATTTAACTTATTCGGGTTTTTGATACGAAATAATTAAAGAAAAAGAACGCTATAAATTTTACAAAAAAGTTTATTATTTGTCGGTCATTTCCATGAAATATTAAAAGAGAAAGGAAGCTATGGCAACAATAATTAATTAAAAACCTAACAATTCATTCTAGTGTACAATAAAAGCAGAAAGCAACTGATCTTCTGCCTGTGTCTACATAATATGACTTTATCTGCTTGTAAGCCGGCCGCGGTGGTCTAGTGGTTCTAGGCGCGCAGTCCGGAACCGCGGGACTGCTACGGTCGCAGGTTCGAATCCTGCCTCGGGCATGGATGTGTGTGATGTCCTTAGGTTAGTTAGGTTTAATCAGTTCTAAGTTCTAGGCGACTGCTGACCTCAGAAGTTAAGTCGCATAGTGCTCAGAGCCATTTGAGCCATATCTGCTTGTAACCCTTGGAAACGCCAAACCCAAAGCGAAAAACATAGTTCTCCAACCTCAGTTTTCAGCCTTTAGCGCTGACTATTCGTAAAGACGAAATAGTGCTATTATCTTTGATTACAACATGGTTTTTTAGCAGAGATTAAAAAAAAAATTTGAATCAGCAGGAGAGTGCTATGGGTTTCTTTGTAGTATTCATCTCCTCATTACTTTCGAGAAAAGGGTGAACGATGATCGGACTAATTTTTCTTTTATTTACCAATTTATTTGGTGTTTTGTTTCTGTGTGTCTTGGAACTTATAATGTAAAAGTCTAAGCGAGTCTTAGAATTTTTCTGGATTTATTCGATGTCTGCGTTTATTTTTGGAAATATTAGCACTAAAAAACAGACAACTGGTTATCAAATTATAAATAATGTAGCAACCAGTCGCGGAAACATAATTTATTTGTCTTGTTGCAAATCGATTTCGACTGATATCTTTCTGGTCGCTGCACAGAAAGGGAACCTTATGGAGCCCAAAAAAAAAAAAAAAAAAAAGAAAAAAACTGGTTATTTCAGAAACGGTTACTTTGAACGGTTTCAACAGCCGTGTTAAAATGGAAATGAAAAAACCGGTAGAACCGTAAACCGGTTGTTTCAGTGATAACTGCCACCCCTAACTGGGCCGATGGGCCAGCACCCTCTTCGTGCTAGTGTCGCGGCGAAGAAAGTATGAACTCTGCGTACGTACAATCAGGTCAATAGCCCGTCACGGCTTTGTGCCGCTGACGTCCTGTCGTACCGTATAAGCACAACAAGTAAAATCTGTTATTTATAACACATGACGGTGTTATAATTTTAATGACAAGCAACGTTTCTCGAGGTTGTGCTAAGAGGGAAGGCAGGTAGTGTCATTCGAGACATCACGCTTAGGAGTCATACACAGTTGACACAGTGACGTTCCAGGAACGCAGCATCACAGTAAGACGAGGTTATTTGGCCAAAAATTGCCAAAGTGGACGGGCAGCCTTTGTGGAGCGCCGACACGTTACAGCAGAGTAAACACCGGTCAGCTACGCACAGCGGCGGATCACGCGAAGCGGGGAGGAAAGGTCAGCGCGCAAGGCGGAGGCGGGCGAGGAGGCGTTGGCGGCCTAAAAGCCCGGCACTGTCACAAGACTCCCACACGAGCAGGGTCCGCCGAACGTGCGGAACACAAGGGGCAGCAGGAGAACCTCCTAAAATACACTGCTCTGCAAAACGCAATGATGAGATAGATGTGCTTGCTGCGGAGGATGGCCACGCAAACAAATTATTATAACGTATTAACAACTTGTTGGAAATGAATGAAAGTCTGGGATGATGTTGCCAGGGGTGAGATGACTGAGCATCACATGGAGTGAGGTCGGCGTGACTATAGCACAAAATGGGGCTGACCCTGCAACTCGAGGCAGTTAAAGAAACTGGAAAAAGACAGTGGGTGACAATAGAACATGGCCCATAGACAGAATGTGGATGACTTCACACGGGGAAGAATCATCGGGAAATCTGAAGAAGGATGAGGTGTGACGAGTGTAGCCCAGGAGTTTGGTAATGCTCACAGTATTGTTTCACGTGCATGGTGAGCGTTCCGAACCACAGGTCAATCAGCAGCTAAATTGTGCAACACAGTAATGGACATATGTCAAACAGCGGGTGCAATTGCAACCACATGTAACAGGACTGCAAGGCACGCAGTCTGGTGAGTCGCAGTGGTACGGCGATCGCATGGGGGTGGTCACTTTGCCAGACGACCTATACTTTGTGCTCCGTTGACACCGGCACTGTTCGGAATGGTGCCAAGAGCACAGGGACTGCACCAACGAGGGGTGGAGTCGTGTGTTCTACTTGGATGAGAGCAGATTCAGTCTGAGTAACGATTCTGCAAGTACCTTATTATGGCATGAGGTGGGAACACGTAATACACACAACAACATCGATTTCGTGGTCCAAGTATTATGGTGTAGGAAGCCACAATGTTGCACCGGGATACTGACCTCCAAATATTTCAAGACGGTACACTCAGCGGTCAACATTGTTGTGTCATTTCATGGGTGCATTGGGCGCGAACTTCATTTTTATGGGTGACAATTCGCTACCGTATCGGAGAGCACAGGTGAAGGAACTTTTGAAACGAGAGGATATTCGACGAATGGACTGGTCTACCCGTTGCCCCCGACTTAGATCCCACGAAGCACATGTTGTATGCGTTGGAGAGACGTATCGCCGGCCAGCGTGGCCGAGCGGTTCTAGGCGCTTCAGTCCGGATCCACGCGACCGCTACGGTCGCAGGTTCGAATCCTGCACTGGGCATGGATGTGTGTGTGATGTCCTTAGGTTAGTTAGGTTTAAGTAGTTCTAAGTTTTACGGGACTGATGACCTCAGATGTTAAGTCCCATAGTGCTCATAGCCATTTGAACGATTTTGAAGAGACGTATCGCAGGACCTCCACAGGCACCAACGTCCATCCGGCAGCTATCAACCACGCTGGTGGAGAAATGGAAACCCCCACCACAAAGACTCCTTACCAAACTTGTGGCCAGCATGGGAGCACACTGAAGGGAATGCACTGCCCTCGGTGGTTATCACACTCCCTAGTAAGAACCATGTCCCGCCTTTTGTAATGCCCATGTGATGATCATAAATCGCGGTGGCTTTAGTGTAATTAATGTCTTTAAATAAAGGGTTGGGTTGGGTTGTTTGAGGAAGGAGACCTGACAGCGGGGTCATCGGTCTCATCGGATTAGGGAAGAATGGGGAAGGAAGTCGGCCGTGCCCTTTCAGAGGAACCATCCCGGCATTTGCCTGGAGTGATTTAGAGAAATTACGGAAAACCTAAATCAGAATGGCCGGACGCGGGATTGGAGCGTCGTCCTCCCTTTAAATAAAGGTGTCATTTCTTTTCCTCTCTTTACGTATTTCTCTCAGTAAACTTTTGTACTATATTGTGGCAGTTCTTTCTCTGTATGGCCCAAGTTTGATCGAGATAAGTTTCTGGCAGTAGTTAACAACATCTGGAGGCTTCTGCAGTTCATGAATCCGTTTCCACCAGCGTCGTAAAAGTACCGTAGGCTACCGTATAATATCACAAGTGAGCGTAGACTACGGAAGCTTTCCTAGTAGCCTTGCTCAGTTACGTTTGTAACTACATTACCTGTATGTAGATATTGTCTGATACCTATTGATTAATTAGTTCGCGTATGTGATCAGTATCTTATCAGATTCCACTAGAAACTGGAACCGTCTAGAAACTGGGTGAGGGTATGTAAAGGGTGGCGTAACACAAGAAACATTTTTGTTCTACGTAGTTATCTTCCTGACTGTTACTTAAAAATAAACAATATTTCACCAAAATTAGAACTGTCAATGTTTAATTCAGGTTGAAAATTGTTGATCTGTAACGTGAAACACTGATTTTGAAGCAAAAATAAAAGCAATACATATTTATTGTAAAGCTCCAGAAAACGCAATTTCCTCAAAAAAAGAAAAAAAAGATAAATTGAAGAAAAACCGCAAAACAAAAATTTGTCAAAAATAGCTTCAGTGCTTCGTCGAGATTATACAAAACATGTTTCTGTTATTCATAAACAACTATCAAGAGTATCAGTAACAACAGGAAACGCTTGCCTTCGATCATGATGAAGAGCGTTATACTGAGTACAACATAACAATAATTATACAGACCCTTTTATGTTTATGCATGTAAAATGTATTTGCATCAAAGGTAATTGCTTGCATAAAAGCGCAGAAGCTACGCAATCAACAATTTTTTTTTGCTTACCAAACGCAATTTATATTTTGTAAGGATATAAAATACACAAGGGACTAACACTGAACAACACGCGTTTGTAACTATGTGAAGAAAAAAAAAGAGAGAAGTCCGCGGCTCCCACTTTCTCACAAAACTACTGAACCGTAGTTTTGGAACAGCGCAACTCTAGTCTCCACACATCAACTTTAGATTACGGTCTGAAGATGGTTTGCCTTTTGGTTGAGCTGGTCACTAATAAATGCGACTTTTGCAATGTAGACTGTTTTTCTAAATAAAATTGTGAAAATTAATTGCTGGTTTTTACAAAATGTTTTCGAAAATGTTAAAGTCATTCTTTAATTTTATGGTGATGAATCTAAAGTCGTCAGCCTAGTACATTCTGCTTATTTTCTTGAATTATCCAAAAATATTTCACAGATATGACTGAAATATGTGACATCTTGTTGAAATATACACAAGAAGTTTCTATATGCTCTCAATTCTCCCATAAGTAACTTTGCGTGTGTCTGAGCTAGGTAGATATATTCATCGACTTGTGTCTTAAAAAAAAGTTAATCTCTTTCCTCACTGGTACCACTTTCAATATTTGTACATCTCTACGATACTTTGGATGATTTAAACTTTTGGATGATTTGCTGGTTTAATTTAATTCTTGACTACCAGTCAGTATCATCCATCAAAGGCTTCAACAAAAAATGATAACACATAATAAACAGATAAGAAGTGTGTTTAAGAAAGTAAGGTTTCATACTAATTTCAGATATCTATAATTAATTAAAATAACAGACTACAGTATTGTGCTGGTACAATAACTGCAACATCAGTTATACAGAATGATTTCCAGTTCCGAAATAAATTAATTTTGACAAATTAACTGAATATTTCTGTCATTGAAAACAAATCATCATGGACAATTGTAGTTGAGAGTAATCTAAAACTGGATTTAAATATTGTAAAGAGTACTGAAACTGTTAGAATTTTGCAGATCAGGTATTGCACCTAACGCGAACGTTAGTGCAAAGAATGTTCCTCAAGAATTTGCCTTGGCTGATGACATGTTGAAGGCCAGTTCTGATAAATGATCGCACGAAGATTTCCTCTATGAAATTTTTAATTTGGTTCATCCCCGAAAGTTACATTAAACTTTTGATTAACTTATACAATTTAAGTACATTCCTCAATAGAAGAAAGACATTGGTATGAGGCAAATTACTTTCATAAACAATCACATGTTTTATATTGTCAGTATGACATGTAGCATGGGTATTGTAGCTACATAAAACACTAATATGAAGCTATTCTTTCCCATATTCTTTATGTTCAATATAATTTCTGTCAAATCTTTTATATGTACAATGCTGATTGAGCGGCACTCCCATCATCTTTGTCAGATGTGTTCGTCGAAATGACTCAACATTTCCGTGTGTGTCACTCCCATTATATTTTCTTTTGAAAACAGACCCAAAAAAATCAACTCGTTCTCATATGCACACAAGTATGAAGCAAATTCCATTTACATTATACAATAAGCAAATACACTAGGTTTCACAAACGAAGGCAAATCACATAACTAACAACTCCAAATGTTATAAGCTAAGAAGACAAAGTTTTGAGTTATAGCTATTTATGTGATTTGCATTAATTTATGAAAACCGGTATTGTAGCTATGATATTGAATGAGGCGACACAGAGCTAAGGTACTGGACATATACCGGAAGGAGCATGATTCAGATCCTCGATGCACTATACTATTTTAGATTTCCTGTTGCTTACCTATATCATTTCATGAAAATACTATGACTGTTCTATAAAAACTGAATGACCATTTCCTTTCCATCATCTGTTTCCAACTAAGAAAGAGTTCCCTCTGCATCAATCTCGACCCCAGCGATGTCACGTGACGAGTCAGGCCAAGGAAAACTAATAGCATTTGGGAAGAGAAGACTACTTGAATGGTCGTTGTAATATTTGGAGGAGCGTCATTCTACAGAAATACAGCTCCAATAATGCATTAAAGGCTGTTAACCTTCTCCGTAGCAGTGGTTGCTGTTGATATTACCCGCAATGTGGGACAGTTAGTAACATCTGCCTCATCTTATGTTGTCCCAGTCCATAAGATCATGTGTTCCTAAGTTATAACATTGAAGAATGCTCTCTAACAAGAGGATCGCGCATACTCGTCATGGTCGATTTCGGTCAAATTTTGGTATAAGCAGAACTTGGCCAGAAACGAACGTAATAGATGTGTGAGCTCGAGGTGGCCAAGCTTTTAGAAAGCGTGAGCGAGACGTGAGCCATTTACGTTAGCACAGCTACAAGGCAGTGGTTGTCGCAGCGGAAAGACTGCAGAACGGTAATACGATTGTCGTGGGGGCGGATATACAGAAACTTTCTTTTCACTTTCAATGTTCACGTTACTTACACTCCAAATATATCGAAAATGAACAACGTAACTCACTCGTATACAACGCAATATGCTATAACACTCCCTGGTAAGTTATTAGCAACGGCCTACACGAGAGCACTGGCTCTTTTGGACCGAGGATTGAAAAAGTGGTGGATGAGTATGCAGAAAAATGTAGGAATGTCGTCAGTACTTGTTAAAACTGTGGGACACTTACAACACCCGCTTATAAATTTTTTTGAATGATGTGATAAAGCCCTACGTGTAGGAGAACAAATTTCTTCTGTTAACTGACTCGTGGGAAAGGCAAGTAAATCCTCAATTATACGACGATATTTTTGAAGATGAACAATGACTGCCATCGTGCAATATTAAAATCACTCGTCCCAAACGCATTCCGCTAGTGTCCTGCGATGTCTATTTTTATTGTCAGTTAAAGAATTTGATCAAAGAGCTTCAAAACTGCTCTTATCCCATCGAGAAAGGAAAAGAAATCACATCTCAAGAAGACTGTATCAAGACACATTCAACTGTACGTCAGCAGCTATCCTCGCCAATATTTGGCGAAATAATGAGTTATGTGCGGTTTTCTGCCAACTGTGCGATGAGAACGAACTTTTTATGACTGAAAACCAAGTTCGTTTTTCTATACAAATTTAAAACAGACATGTAACTGTAAAAATGTGGTGTTTATAACGTGTGCAAGATACCAAGAACATTACTGCTTCCTCTGCTTTTACGATGAATATTACCCCAGCACGTGTAAGTCATAACTGTAAAACAATAAAAGTATCTAATTTTACGGACGGAGTTCTCGTGTACACCTTATAATCCCGTCCGGAAAATTTATTTCCAATCCCAGATTTTCCTTTATTTTTTCTTTTCACTAATTTTATGAAAATATTAATAGATACGATGTATTTAACATTTTTTCGTTTTATTTTCAGTGAAAAATCCGCAGAGAGACTCGACCCCACGACCCTTGGACTAGCATTCTACACTCTTTCCTCGGAGGCAGCTGGTGTCTAGAAACTACGCTAGCATAAATGACTGTAGCCTCGCCAAAAATGCAATTTTCTCTCAGCGTTTGGTCATCTGGAATTTCCACTTTCGTCACTTTTATTTCTGGCTAAGCCCTGCATGTACAATAAATCTGGACGAAATCGGTGATGACGTGTAGGTGCAGTCCCCTTATAAAGGTGCATTTACACCTGTGCGACTTGCGACCAGTCGCTGTGTGTCTGTAGCTTGCCCCTCGCTGATGTAGAGGCGCCAGTGTGAACACAGGTGTGAATGGAATCAGTTCCACGTACATGTTGAGCAACAGACATGCAACATACACGCGCTCCTCTGCTTGCGTGTAGGGCAAGCACAGCGGCACGGTGCCTAGGCGCAAGGTGCACAGGTGTAAATGCACCTTAAAGACGGGACGTGGATTGCACCTCAAGAATACTAGCCCATGCGTCACTGCGTGTATTGAAGAGCTCCATTGTAGCAGGAGACGCCTTCGTTGTTGCGTCACGCGTATTCTGCGCAAGGAAGGTTCAAATGGTTCAAATGGCTCTGAGCACTATGGGACTTAACATCTATGGTCATCAGTCCCCTAGAACTTAGAACTACTTAAACCTAACTAACATAAGGACATCACACAACACCCAGTCATCACGAGGCAGAGAAAATCCCCGACCCCGCCGGGAATCGAACCCGGGAACCCGGGCGTGGGAAGCGAGAACGCTACCACGAGCTGCGGACGCAAGGAAGGTCACTGGCATACCTTCGAAGTGTCTATCATGACATGCTAGCGTCCCATTGACCACTTCCGGTTCAAAAATGGTTCAAATGGCTCTGAGCACTATGGTACTTAACTTCTGAGGTCATCAGTCCCCTAGAACTTAGAACTACTTAAACCTAACTAACCTAAGGACATCACACACATCTATGCCCGAGGCAGGATTCGAACCTGCGACCGTAGCGGTCGCGCAGTTCCAGACTGTAGCGCCTAGAACCGCTGGGCCGCCCCGGCCTGCTGACCACTTCCGAGTTTATGACTTCTTGTGTGCTATTCGCTAACCTCATCGAGACAGATATTACTGTAGGTACTTTATGCGTTGTGTGATACGTAAGTTCAATCTAGGATTAACAACTTTCTCTAAATAACGGCAATTCTTCCCCGTCTAACACCGTAACATTAAAGCGCAGCGACGCCATATACAAATTTTACCATCTGACAGATAACTATGCAATAAGTAAGACACTCCAGCGTTAAACCCTTTCTTCCTTCCTTCTTAAGACAACCTTCTCAACTGTTTGTGTACACGGATGTTACTTCTACTGAACCCACAGAAATGCTGTCACTTTTAAATTCTAATATTTACATAACGTACTTTGATTTGAATGTTCTTCAAGTTATTATAAGTTTTACTCGTCATTTATGGCGTTACACATTTCACAAACAGCACAGTTCTTGTAGCTTTCGTTGTCGTTCCCAAACTGAACAGTGTGTTTTGCTGAGTTTTCTTCATGCCTTGACCAATCAGGCTTTTCCTATCCTGTTAGAGAATGGTGTTGGAGTAATGACTGTCTCTGTAGCTCTGTGCGTGCCTTAACCTCTCTCATTTTACACGCTGCGGTCTGTATAAGTTATGCAGATATATCACTGAATGTTTTTTGTAGCAATAGAACTGAGATACAGAATGTTGACGAAAGCCCGGACGACAGGTCTGCTCGGACGACTGTATGCCTTGGTTACCATTTCACCTTTAAATAAAAGAGTCGTTGACGCAAAGTAAGCCTTATTCCGAAAGGGTGTAATTGTCTTTGCCATTATACTGAAGGTCAAAAGCGCTTACTGCAAAGCTGGTCACCTGGCATACAGTTCGGCATGTCGTCAATACACTGAATGGGTCTAACGGAAAGTAAGTCTCGCGTTCCCTTAGTATGTAAAATAACCGTTCCAAATTAACTATTCAGAACATTTGTTTTTACACATTCGCCATGGTTCAAATGGTTCAAATGGCTCTGAGCACTATGGGACTTAACAACTGTGGTCATCAGTCCCCTATAACTTAGAACTACTTAAACCTAACTAACCTAAGGACATCACACACATCCATGCCCGAGGCAGGATTCGAACCTGCGACCGTAGCAGTCGCACGGATCCGGACTGCGCGCCTAGAACCGCGAGACCACCGCGGCCGGCACATTCGCCATGTAAATGAAACAGTTTTTTTGTGCCAACAGCAGCATTTAGGTTGTAAAACCTGCGTAAAGGTGTTCTTCCATTTCGAGTATGAGCACAATAACATTTAAGTCGCTTCCACAATAAGGTTTTTGCAACCTTTTCTCTAGGATTTGTAGGGGTGACAACGCGCTCGCCGAACGACTTTCTATGACCTGTATTCGACACAAATGATAAAAGGAGCAACTCATGAGAGGGTCTATCAATTGACTAAATGCCGGCAGGTGTGGCCGTGCGGTTCTAGGGGCTTCAGTCTGGAACCGCGTGACCGCTACGGTCGCAGGTTCGAATCCTGCCTCGGTCATGGATGTGTGTGATGTCCTTAGGTTAGTTAGGTTTAAGTAGTTCGAAGTTCTAGGGGACTGATGACCACAGACGTTAAGTCCCATAGTGCTCAGAGAGCCACTTGACTAAATTTGATGTTTCACCGGGCCAAGTGGCGCAGTCGTAAGATACTGGCTTCGTATCCCAGAGGACGGAAATTCCAATCCTCGTCCAGGTATCCTGATTTATGTTTTCCGAGATTTCCTTACATCGTTTAAGTCTACTACCGCGACTGTTCCTTTCAAACGTACACAGCCCAATTCTTTTGCTATCCTGTTCATATTTGATCTTGTGCTCAGCTGCCGGCGGGACATAAAACCTTTACCTTCTTTCCCTGAATCTGATGCTTATTACCTAATTTCTGTTCATATTACACAGTCTGAGTTGCAGTAATACGTACTTCCGAAAAGTAGAGTGAAAAGTGAGGTGCCTGTCTCTTAAACGACCGTATGTGAACAGAGGTCCAGAATTTCCTTCTAAATGTATCATATAATAAGGACGTCCACAGCACGGTCCTGTTAATCTGTCTATCACACGATGTAGCAATCGGGCACCTGTCACTCGCAGTAATTACATTGTTCCCGTCGCGATTCAATTGGTTACATAATAGGTTTTGATAGTTACAAAGACAAACGATGATGCAATAAGTAAAACCAATTACAGCCACTGAAGTCCTCTAGCTCGTAATAAAAGTGGAGATCCCCACGTGTCAGCCGGCCGCGGTGGCCGTGCGGTTCTAGGCGCGCAGTCCGGAACCGCGGGACTGCTACGGTCGCAGGTTCGAATCCTGCCTTGGGCATGGATGTGTGTGATGTCCTTAGGTTAGTTAGGTTTAAGTAGTTCTAAGTTCTAGGGGACTGATGACCTAAGATGTTAAGTCACATAGTGCTCAGAGCCCACGTGTCAGAGTGAATCGAAGAGAAAATCCAGCAGCCATTAGCCAAGAAGACAGCGAAGAGCTCGGAAAACGTAGAATCGTCAGTTGTATAGTTCACACGTTCCATAAATTATCCGCGCCCTATACAAATACTGGCGTCATATCGAATGAGGATATTTAAGAAATTTCTTTCTTTACAGGTACGAAATGTACACTTACAGATGAGTGTCTTCAACAGCAAAAGAGACGTAAAAACAGCAAAAATTACAGGGTGGCAAAAATAAAACTGAAATGCCCCAGAAAATGTTTGTAATTTATTGCAGTTAATGAACAATTGGTTCAATTGGTTCTGAGCACTATGGGACTTAACTTCTGAGGTCATCAGTCCCCTAGAACTTAGAACTACTTAAACCTAACTAACCTAAGGACATCACACACATCCATAGCCGAGGCAGGATTCGAGCCTGCGGCCGTAGCGGTCGCGCGGTTCCAAACTGTAGCGCCTAGTACCGCTCGGCCACCCCGGCCGGCACTGGCTCAGTTAGTGAACAGAAGAAATACTGTTGTAGAGAATACTGTAAATGTTCCATTATGTGAGAATTATTTCAGTACAGATAGCCCTTCAATGTTACCCATTAAATAAAATCGTAGGATTTACCTAGCTGTGAAACACGCATAGCAACTCAACCTAGAAGAGGGCATCAGTAGCGTTTCCGATGTCCTGGTGTAGCTGTTCCATTGTGTGAGGATTATTTTAGTACTGATAGCCCTTCAATTTTCTCCATTAATTAAAATCATAGGATGATAGGTCAGGCTATCTTGGGGGTCAGTAGATTTTCACTGCTTAATGTTATGCTTTCGGATGTTCAGCCGATTTGCTGATTCCACTTTTCTGCACGATATTTCGAAGAGCGGCCCAGTCGTATTCTTCAGATGCTGCAAGCAGTGTTATTACGCGTAATAAGACAAATCACAGCACCTGAAGAAGGTGACTGTGTGAGTTGTTGAACTATCTTCCAGTGAAATGGAATTAACAACTGGGCTGAATATCCAAAGCACACCATTAATCAACATTCTCTCGCTCGCTATGCGTAAACTATTAGTCCTTCAGAAAAAGTGAACAGGACATTTTTTTAGGAAATTTAATGTAATTAAGTTTTGTAGTGGGACAAGTTTTCGCTGGAGGCTACAGTTTTCGAGTTATTCAGGAAACAAGTATAAAAGTGTTCCTCAAACGTACCTCCATCCCTCACTCATCACAGTCCGGATTTCTACTGCGTTGTCCGTGGCACTCCCCCCATCAACGTACAAAAATTTCCAACTACACGAACTATTTCCGATATTCGATCTTTTTTCGTCTCTATTGACTGGGCTATTACGCCACCATAACAGTCGGCTGTTTCGTTAACTTTATTAATTTAAACGTGCCGGCGAGGGTAATGAAAGGAAAAGACTTTTGTAAACCTTGCGCTAAAAGTAATTACGTTGACAGTTCGATCCAAACTTAACCCTTACAAGCACAGTAGTTTCGAAGTCAGAATCCTGACGAATATAACGTTGTAACAGTTTATTTTATGCTGTTAAAATTCACTAAACTATTAGGTAAAATTTACACGAAAGTCAATTTTACAATTTGTAAGTGCTCGACTGAGCCGGCGGGGCAATAAGGCCAGTCACTGAAGACAAAAAAGGTCGAATTTGGGAAATAGCTGGTGCAGTCGCATATTTTCGTACAGTGCCATGAACAACATACTAGAAGTCCAGACTGGTTGGGGCTGAGTGTGGGCGTAGATGTGGTTTTCAAGTCCCTTTTGTACGTTTTTCGTGAATAACTCGAAAACTACAGGCACTAGCGAAAACGTTGGCCGGTACAAAATTTAACTGCATTAAGTTTCCTACAAAAAAAAAGGTCATGTTCATTTTTTTCTGTAGGACTAATAGGGAAACACGTAGCAAGCGAGAGAAAATGAAAATCTCGCGCGTGGCTTTTGAAGGCCAGATAAAACATTGTGGGTTTTATAAAACTACAGCGACAGAAGCATCTGAATCATCCTGCATATATATTAAACGTTTCTAGAGAAACTCTAGAGTGAATTCGGAAAACATTCTTTTTGTGAAAGCGTAGCATCTCTTCTGTGACTTTTCATATTTAACAGTTTGCGGATTGGAGATGTGAAGCAGGTATGTGGAATTATCCAGTATTTCATTCAGGCTAGCCAGTGACGCACACCCTCAGTCGGTAAGCCGAGGAGCGCATTCGAACCACGTCTACCTCACTTCCGTGTTCCTCAATACAAGCACAGCTAAAGTTGTGCTCTATCAAAACGATGGTTCTGTAGTTTTGGTACAGTACACAAATGAAGTTGTAAATGGTAGGATTACCGGTAATGGTGGTAGCGTTGGTAGGGAGAGAAACATAGGTAACGTGAGAGTGAGACAGTGGAAGCCGAAGACTTCTCTATTTATTGATTGTTTATTTGTTTTGCACATAATTACAACTGCTCGTCGTTCAGTGTTAGTTCAGTGCGTATTTTATATCCTTACAAAATATAAATAGCCCTCCATGATTAGTAAAAATTACTTGTACGCGTAACTTCTCCGCTTTTATGCAGACAATTACTTTTCCTGCAAATACAATTTATATGCATAAACATAAAAAATTGCATAGTCTGTTGAGTACGAAATAACAACAATAACTATATATTATTGTTGTTATTTCGTACTCAACAGACTATTCCTCATCATAAGCAAAAGTAAGCGTTTTCTGTTATTATCGATACGTGTGATCGTTGTTTACGAATAACCTAAGCATATTTTATACAAGCTCGAGGAAGTATTGAAGTGATGTTTGATAATTTTTTGTTTTGTGCTTTTTCTTTAATTTTATCATTTTTTATGAAATTGTGATTTCTAGCGCTACACGATAGATCTGTATTGCTTGTTATTTTTACGGAAAAATCCATGTTTCACGTCAAAAATCAACTATTTTCGAATAAAACCTGAATTAAACTTCGACAATTTCAGTTTCACTATAAATACTGTTGATTTTTAAGAAACAGACGGGATGATAACTAATTATAAGTAGAACAAAAATGTTCTGTAGGTTTCGCAGTCCTTTTCATACCTTCACACAGTTTCTAGACAATTCCGTTTTCTAGTGGGCTCTAGTAAGACACTGATGACATACGCAAACAAATCGACCAAAATGAGATAACGTCCGAGAGGCATGCAGCGCACCTAACGTACAGGTAGCGCAGTTAAGAACGTAAGTGACCGCAGCTACAAGGAAAACTACCGTAGTTCAAATGTCTCTGAGCACTACGGAACTTAACATCTGAGGTCATCAGTCCCCTAGAACTTAGAACTACTTAAACCTAACTAACCTAAGGACATCACACACACCCATGCCCGAGGCAGGATTCGCGCGGTTGCAGACTGTAGCGCCTAGAATCGCTCGGCCACTCCGGCCGGCAAACTACCGTAGTATACGCTTATTTATGATAGTTTATGGTAGTCTGCGGTAGTTTTATGGTTCTGAGCACAGAAGATCGAGGCAGGGAAATAAAACTCTATAAAACCAAGGTAGCTAATTCTAATACTAATGTATAATTTATTTTAACATTATATTTACAACGTTTTCTATTTCAGATTACCAGCAGATATTTCACAACTCACTATACCATTTCAAGCAGCACAATAACTATCTGTAATTTGTTAATCATTTTCCTGCAATATTATTTTGACGAATTTTAAATCACCGTTCTTGATATACATTCATTTATTTGCCAACACTTCTATGCCTATGGAACGACAAATAAATAAATACATCTACCGGTGAAATTTATTAGTTCAATATTAAAACATCTTTTTATTAGCTCTCTACATAATCAACATTCAGGCATAAATATTTAGCATTACTCTTAACGAGTAGATAAATTCCATCTGCATAACATTCTGTCATCTGAGATTCCAGTCAGCCCATAGCGAAACACGTTAGCCAGCTGAAAATATTAGAGATGGGCTGTCGGAAGAGATCAGCAAGAATTTCATGAGAAGAAAAAGTAAGAAACAATGAAATGTTAAATAGAATGGATGTGAAAGAAGTGGCATACAAAGTACCCTCTGCCACACACCATAACATGGCTAGCGGAGGCTTGATGCACGCACAGAGAGATGGAAATCACTCGGAGCCAAGTCTAGACTGTAGGACGGATGTTAAAAGACGTCCCATTTGAACTGACGCAACAGTTTTTTTTCCTTAAAAATGGTTCAAATGGCTCTGAGCACTATGGGACTTAACGTCTGAGGTCATCAGTCCCCTAGAACTTAGAACTACTTAAACCTAACTAACCTAAGGACATCACACACATCGATGCCCAAGGCAGGATTGGAACCTGCGATCGTAGCGGTCGCGCGGTTCCAAACTGAAGCGCCTTTCTTGACAAGCAGAGTGTGGCTGAACGTTCTGGAACCCACTGAGCACAGAACTTGTGGTACCCTCGCTGTTTGGTCCCGATCTCATGTAAAACACACTGGGACATCTGCGAACATTTGTTCGACAGTTGAGATATCGCAAAACATTGCTTTTCACTAAGTTTTTCGCCAATTTTCTGCACTGGTCCGTTAGTAGTTACAGACTGACGGTCACTTCTGTTTTCGTAATGAATATTATTAGTCCACTCACTCTAAAAGTAACGGCGCCATTGACACATAACATATTCAGCCCAATGCAGCACAAATTTTGCGACGAATGTCAACACGTCTCAAATTTACATAATTCCAACATTGTATTGGTAACAGTATCAGCACCTCATTATATTTCTAATTTATTAATTAAAGTTTCCGTCAGAGTTGCAAATAATATTTTTATTTGTGACTAATTTAGAACACTTTCATCCATTCACAAACCCTTACCTACTTGAGAAGGTACAATGTTATTACCGAAACATGAAATACAACATTTTCAAACAGTTTGTGTGCATAGATTACAGCAGTACAATAAATCTCTTATGACATACCTGCATTTGTAATGTTTCACTGTACATAATACGCCGGTTTTCCATGTTCGAAACAAGTCACTTATAAAAATATTATTTGCAACTCTGACGGACATTTTAATTAACAAATTACGTCTCAAATTTTCTAAAGCTGAAAACTGTATTATAGAATGGATTTCATATTTTCCGGAACTTTCTATTGCATGGCTCGTATTGAACCGAAATTGTACGCGAACGAAAAGCAGTGTATCCTTCTCGCTATTATAGCTATAAGCAAAGTGACCTGCCATGTAAGGCAGTGTGGCGACTGTTCCCATGCTTCCAGAAAACGGAAGTTGTTTTCCGCATACTCTTTGCAACACACAAAGGTAAAGCAACACTTTCAACAAAGAAGCCATTTGGAGAAGTACAAAATGTCGTGATTTAAAATAAATAGTAACTGAACTTCCGAAAGAATAGCGAGTCAGTTACGAAAAGGTATAAACTGCGTTTAATTCTTTCATGGTAGACGTACTGACGATTCTTGGCAGAATATACTAGACATGATAGCGAACTTAATAATAAAATTAGTCTGTTCTCACTTCAATAGCGTTTCTACTTCGCCATTGTACATTTCGGAATCACAGCTTCATCATCAGGGCTTACGTTGCTATGTGAATATTTTTATTACGATATCTACACATCAAAAACGTGTATCTTCGAGTTTTGCTGATATCTGTTGTATGTGACATCACAGTGAAGTAAATTCCACAAACAAAATTCGCAGATACGCGTTTCTGGCGTGCTGAAATTAAAAGGAACGTTGTTACATTACAATTTGCGCCCTGTTAATGAAATTGTGACATCCAATGTACAATGGTAAATTAAAAACGCTATTGAAAAGACACTGGGGGATTTTATTATTAACTTTCCCACTGTGTCTACTATTTAAATTC
This sequence comes from Schistocerca serialis cubense, assembly GCF_023864345.2. Taxonomy (NCBI): domain Eukaryota; kingdom Metazoa; phylum Arthropoda; class Insecta; order Orthoptera; family Acrididae; genus Schistocerca; species Schistocerca serialis. The sequence continues at coordinate 344,734,833 of NC_064640.1, read as the reverse complement.
GATGGTAAGCTTTAAATAAAATCAGTGGTAAAAAAAGTCTCGCGAGAAAAACTGTGACACAGGAGCTGGGTGGCCGGTGGGAAATGCTGTGAGGCAGTGATAGAAGCTTATTACGAGATATCCACAATTTAACGGATGACCCTAAGCACGAATTGGCAACGACCTTGCCGCAGTAGGTATACCGGTTCCCGTCAGATCACCGAAGTTAAGCGCTGTCGGGCGTGGCCGGCACTTGGATGGCTGACTGTCCGGGCTGCCATGCGCTGATGCCGTTTTTCGGGGTGCGCACAGCCTCGTGATGCCAATGAAGGAGCTACTCGACCGAATAGGAGCGTATCCGGTCAAAGAAAACCATCATAACGACCGTAAGAGCGGTGTGCTGACCACACGCCCCTCCTATCCGCATCCTCAGCTCAAGATGACACGGCGGCCGGATGGTCCCGATGGGCCGCTTGTGGTCTGAAGACGGAGTGCTTAGTGGGAAAACTGAATTAGAGGTAGGAATGGCGGTTACCGCTGAAGCAACCGGTTTCAGGTTACACCTGGTTTTTTCCACATCAGTTTAACCTGACAGTTAAAACCTCTCGAAATAAACTGTTTTTTACTCCAGATATTTCCTGTAAAAAAATTAGAAATTGATCAGGCGTTGAAAAATTCTGTCTCTCTCAGGTTCAAGATACATCGAATCAAAATATTAATACAACAGGCAAATAAAAGAAAACTTAATCCGTCTACCGTTTGATGCTTTTCACGAAAAGTGATAAGTGGTCGAATACTACAAAAATCACAAGCATTCTCCTGTTGATTCTAATTTCTTCAAACTCTGCTCAAAAGTCATGTCGCAAGCGGGCATCAAATGGTTCAAATGGCTATGAGCACTATGGGACTCAACTGCTGAGGTCACAAGTCCCCTAGAACTTAGAACTACTTAAACCTAACTAACCTAAGGACATCACACACATCCATGCCCGAGGCAGGATTCGAACCTGCGACCGTAGCGGTCACGCGGTTCCGGACTGAAGCGCCTAGAACCGCACTGCTACGCCGGCCGGCCAAGCGGGCATCAAGCGTCTATTTGGGCATTACGAATCGCTTGTGTTAAAGGATGAAAACTGAGGTCGAAGAACTCTTGTTTTGCGTGTTAATTTGTCCGTTTTCAAGCAGATAGAGGCAAGCAGATAAAGGCATGTTATGTAGACACAGCCAGTAGATCAGCTACTTTCTATTTTTATTGTGTGCTATGAATCAACTGTTGTAAATCATTAATTTATTACTGTTACCGCCATTTCCTCCATCTTTTATTATTTCATAGAAATGACAGACAAATCTTTAATCTTTTAAAACAAACGAAGCATTGTAGTTTATGGCTACGTCAGTTCGCAAATATATTTCTAGACTAGGGTTGGACTGTGCGGCTGGTCCCGGCGGAGGTTCGAGTCCTCGCTCGGGCATGGGTGTGAATGTTTGTCCTTAGAATAATTTGGGTTAAGTACTGTGTAAGCTTAGGGACTGATGACCTTAGCAGTTTAAGTCCCATGAGATTTCACACACGTTTGAACATTTGAACTAGGGTTGGGGCCATTCTGCAACACAGCGGAAGTCCGGCGACGACAGGGAAAAACTGGCGTATAGACCAGGTTGGGGATGTCTTTCACGCTGCACGTACACGCGTACCTTAGGCACAGCACACGGCAACATGGACATTATTGTCTCAGCAACGCTGTACCAGTTCTTCTGTCTTGCGGTTGTTGCTCATTTCTGTCGGCATTGTTATTAAACACTGATCGGTTTTCCATTTTTTATAATAACTGATTATTTCAAACCAATACAGATTTTACGAATTAAAATTACTCATTTTTTTTTAAAAAAAGTTTATTTAAAAACGAAAAATTTTTGCACTACTGTTATGGCTATTTGATATTTCGGTTTTTTACTCGGTTATTAGTAAAAAATAAAAAGAAACGCTTGTTATAAGCGAGGCCAAACAAATACCCAAAAATATCGGTTATTCAGACCTAAAATACCTGTACTGATTTTAACCGGTCCGTTTTTCCGATCCCTAACTAGAGGTGAGGGGCACGTGACGTGTGAGGAGAAGTCTGAAGGTTAGGACAGTTCAGGTGTGCCGTGTCAGGCAGGAAGAGAAGGACTGACACGGAAAGGAAGGCTGTGTGCGGGGCGGGGCGCCGACGGCGGCTCACGTGTTGCTCCGCGCGGCAGAGTCGCTATGACGACGGGACGGCCACGGCGCCTGTTGCTGGCGCGCGGCTCGATACGGCCGCACTGATTCACGTTCGCATCAAATGCGCGACCCGCTACAGCCAGCACGCTTTAGCTTGTCCGTGGCTTCCAGCGCCTGCTCTGACCAGCAAGTGCCGGCCTCGGGCATATTAATTACCTCTGTTCGTCTTTTCCTAAAGAAAAAAATGGTAAAAATAAACAAAATCTAAAAATATCGAGGCGGGGGTGAATTAGCGGTACGCGTTGAATCCGTTCAGTTTTCCTCTTTACACAGTGACTGTTCAGTCTGTGCGTTCTATTCGCACTCGATATAAGCAGTCGTAAAACATAGCAGAGCAAGTGAGCGTAACAAGTTCGCGAGCGTAAATGTAGGAATAGTGGCCAAAAGCGAAAATATTCCGTGCAAACGAGGTACGTTAAATTACGCCGACAGCTCTTCCCGATGTAGGTTTAATGTGGGCATTTGAAACCGCAGCAGATTACAAGGCTAGTATACGGACATTAGACCGAAACATACACGAGATTCAGGATAAGGAGCTACAACTCGCAGTAGGAGAGGCAGGTGGTAGTACGGAGGTCTCGTGAAATGAGCACAGCAGGTGAAAAGAGGGCTCGTGACGAAAGGTTACGAGAAGAAGAGGGACGACGGCTGTTTACTTATTTACAAACAGTGGCCGTTATCTAGGAATGGACGTTACGAGGAAAGGACTGTGGTGGGTGGAATTCGCTGAATGGCGCATCGCAGGATCCACGACACAAGCGCCGGAGTAAGGAAGCGCGCTCACCGAGGCAACACAACAGGTCACTCGTCTATTTGGTTTACATGAGTCCTCACGTACAGTCTTCGATGAATAATCAATGGCACGATATTAGGTGTAGATGCCTCGATCTCGTCAAAGGTTAAGACGCGACGATGAGCTCAGACATTGGTCCCGGAACGGAAGGCGTCAATGCCAAGGGCTTTGAGGCAGTCCAGGAGGTGTGTACCTATATATACCAGCAAAAGGTTTCTTTCTGGGTTGAGCCCTTTCCCGACTCACAATACTGAATTGTTAAGTGTGATCAATGGCAGAATAGTTTCTATAATGGTTAACATGACAGAAAAGCGTGAAAAGTGATACTGCATGGGGACGGTGTTAGCAAAACGGCATAAAAGTGCGCACAGGTGACTAGATGGGGACAAGCATTGATCTGCCCGAACACTTTCTATCGCACATTAGGAACTCACCGAAGCGATCCTCCTGAAAACTAAACTCAATCTGACCAGACGAGAAAATTCAGTTTTCCTTACCTCACGCGCTATCAATAACGCGGTGAAAAATGTTAGCTGTGCAAGAAATGGATTTTAATGTAGTGGACAGCATAAAGAGCACCTTACTTCGTATGGCGGTACGTCATTAGCCAAGTTCGATCAGGGACGACTCACAATACGGCGGGGAGGAAGACAGATATAACTGTCAACATAAAAAAATACAGAATGTTTTTCTGTGACATAGAAAACACTCTGGTGTTAACAGTTTTACTAATTTATTGCTGATGGACTGTTGACAACAACTAATGCATGTCCTTCTACACAAAATTTATAGACCCGAGAAACAACACCCGGAAAATAATGACATAAACAATTCTAACAGTAGCAGTCTCGCCATCAGCTTCATACCTAAGTTAATGCCTATCATTTCTGCGAGCCTTCGCATTCCTATGAAAATTAACAATTCATCTGACGTATACTTCGTGCGCAAATGAATAATCGAAATCAGAAACACAAATTTCTTCGGCTATCTTATGAATATTTAATTTCCTATCTCCATCTTATGAAAAATATTAATAACAATTTATTTCAAGTTTCTGCTACCAGTCACTTTTTCTTTTATGTTTAATCTAACATAATGCAACGCGTTTCGAATATGTTTTGTTCATCTTCAGACGTTTTTATCCCACCCACTCACGGTTCACAAACATAGCCATTATGGCTGAAAATAATGTTAAAAACGTTATACCGAAACAGATGATTTTTGCTCCGATATTTTTCGCTGTGTTTCTAACGGCATGACTGTGGGTGCGTAAGACACTTATAAAGGTACGAACATGACAGTTAAGCAGGGCAACAGAACAGATATTTGGTCCCAAGTAGCTTGAAAAAAAAAAAAAAAAAAAAGCGGAGGAGGTCTGTGGTTAACGATAAAATGAAACGATTATTTCGGATTCGTCTCGAAATTTCATTTTAGCTACAATACTCAAGACTTCATGGTCACGCACAGTTTATTTATTTACAAAGCTCCGAAATGACACTTGAGTCACGAATGCTACCCGAGAAACGTATCTATATTTTCTGGGATAAAATAATTAAAAGTCAGAACATTTTATTACAAAATGTCACTAGCGTAAAAATCTCTTCTATTCTTCAAATTTAAATACTGTGGCTTCTATTGTATCAATTATAGACGTTCAAGACGAAACAAGGTGATGAACATAATTTGTATGCCTCTTGAAGTCTATGTTCTAATTTTACGCCGTGTAATATATAGTTTATTAGTTATCTAGTAATCGACCAGAAAAAAACGCGCGTATTGTCCTGGGCCTAAGAGAGTACATGTCACAGGACAAACCAGAGAAACCGTCCGAACCCGATACGCTTAAAATTGCGCCGAACATGTATTCGGCAATAAATTAAATTAGCAAACTGCCGAAAAAAATATCATTGTACTTTATATAAAAAATCGTGTGGGATTAAGTAAATAAAAAAAGAAGAAGAAAGAATCTCGAAATACGCATACGTCAGTTTCAACACCGTGCAGTGAACAGACGAATTCTAATATTTTTGGTAAACGAGAGAAGGCAATATAACAACAATGATCACACGTACTTAAATAAATGGTTATCGTAATATAGTCAAAACAGCAAATATTGGACGCGGGAAAAGTTGCCCGGGCTGCGTGCGGCGGCCCGGCGTGCGCCGGTTTTCAAAAACTGCGCCGCGGCTTCGTCCACGGGGCCGTAATACGGTAGTAGCGCCGTGCCGTGCGTAGCGTACGCGCGCCACTCCGCTCCCGCGGCCGTGGCACGCTTTCTCGCCACAGAATAAAAATCGTCTCATTCCGTACTCCGCTGTTATTCCACGGCGGCGAGCTACGAGACGAGTAACAGACACTCGCAAAAATCTCGAGCAAAAGGAGAGGGTGTACGACAGCGTGGAGGGGATACGGAGCACAGCAGCCGAGTGGCCGGCCGGGGTGAATGACCCGCCGGCGGCGGCCGACCGAGAGGGGAGCGCCCCCTCCCGGCATTCGCGAAATTGGACGGCACGGCTTTTATAAGGGTTTTTATTAGGGGCGGAGGCGACAGCAGCCGCGGGCCGGCACGCCGGGTGGCGCGCCCGCCGCCGCCGCCGCCCCCGCGCCGAGGCGCACGCCGCCGCACGGCCGGCTGCAGGAGGCTTACCTTACGCGTAAAGAAACATCCCGCGCCGCCTCTATCGCACATAGTTGAGGTCGACTGAGGCGGGAAGCGCGCGGCACGGCGCGGCTTGGCGCGGCGGTGCGGCGCCGGCGCCCGGCCCCGCTACATATCGACCTCTCGCCGCCGCCGCCTCCCGCCATCGCCCGCCCGGAAATTACGTCATACGTACACCGATTGATCCGACCAACCGAGCAGGACGGCTGGAGGGGAGGGGCAGCCCCGGCCCGCCCGCCGGCGCCAAATTCGAGCGTAGCGGTCGCGCTGCGCTGCTCCACTGTCGCCGTTCTACATTTAGTCCTTCCAGACGAATAACTTATTTACCGTACCCAGTCAGCAACGCTTTACTCGGGCACTGTACGCAGCGTTTAGAGACTTTCTGTGACCCACATCCGAGTACGCGATCTTTTTACGATAATTGCTCCCGAGTTTTCGTCTCTAACGGCGGTAATGAAAATCTCAAAGAGCCAGAAACAGCTAAGTAGTAAATGACAGCACAGTCCGGCAGCTAAACACACGAAAGCAAGTAAAGACTGTAAAATGACTGTACACTCGAAAACGCGGCATTAAAAACCTGGAAACTCGTCCTACAATGCGTAAAATTCTCTTGACGGGTTATGGAAAACTTCCCTTTATTAATTTGTACTCAATCACTCACTGAAGTTGTAATTCTAAAAGTTTCGAATTTGAATTACTCTTGTCATTCTGTAACCAGTCGCTTTATTTTACGTTCCCGCGACGAATTTGTGGGCAACCTGTAGCAATCGTCGCACGTGGACAATGAACCCGTAAGCAATTCGAGACTTTCTGTGAGTCACATTTGGGTACGCACTCGCTTTACATTAATGCTTTCCGCATCTTCGTCTGTAACGGCGACGGCGAAAGTCTCTAGGAGACAAAAACTGCTAAGTGACAATTGAAAGTAAACAGCTAAACAAACGTAAAGAAGCAAACAAGGTAAAACGAATGTGCACTTGAAGATGGGGCTGTAAAAACACGGAAACGCGTCTTATACTGCATAAATAGGGCTCTCTCATTATTAATTTATACATTTAATCTTATTCATCTTTGGAAGAACGATAAATAAACTTTCAAATCTGATTTGGTTCGTCTAGCTAATTCGTAATCACTCACATTATTCCACGATAATGCAACGATTTTGTGGTTAACTTGTGGAGAATAATTTCTTATACACAGAAGGAACATATAAAAATGTTATTTTTTCAAGATGAAGAATTTTCTTCTTGTAACCAATCATAAACGCTTTACTCGTGCACTGGCGAAGCGTTTCAGGACTTCCTATGCCCCACATCCGCGTCGCGCTCTTTTTTTAAGTTAATCTGTTCCGTGCGTTCGTCGATAACCGCGAACCTAAAAGCTCTATTTTCAAAAACTGCTAACTGACTATTGAAAGTACAAACAATAGTTAGACGTGAAGCATAAGTACACTTTCTGAAACGACTGTGCACTTTAAGATGGGACCATAGATACATGGAAACGCTTCGCACATGGAATAAACAACACTCTCTTGACAACTTGTGGAAATCTGATTATTCCATAATAAATTTACTCTCATCTAGTCGTTGGAGATGGAATTTAATTTTTTTCAAATCCGATTTCGTTTACCCATTTGTGGACAACCTGTGGCAATCCTTAAACGTCGACAACGGACTAGAAAGCGTTTCAAACGTTCTGTATCCCATCTCCGGGTACGTACTCTTATTACGGTAATCCCTTCCGTCTGTAACAGTGACAACTGAAAGCTGTAAAAGGCAAAAACAGATAGATGACGATTACAAGTACAATCAAACTGAAAACCATGCATAAAGAAGTAAATACTATAAAACAAATGTGCACGTGAATATGGGGCCCTGAAGATATGTACACCATTCGTACAGTGCATAAACAAAGCTCTCTTGACAGATTATGAAAATCCGATTATTTTTTTATAATTTGTTCTTATTTGTGAGACATAGAATTCAAAAAGTTTCGAATTCGATTATTTTTTTGTTCGTCTGTAACTTCACTTTATTTTACGATTCTGCGGCAATTTTGTGGGTAGCCAGTGGTAATGCCTTTACGTGGACTGCGAAAGGGCAGAAATAAAATGAACAGATACTATCAGTTAATTGTTTTTTTTCAAATGTTTTTTTCCATTCTTGCAAACAGTCACAAACGCATTACTCATCCACTATAGGAAGCGTTTCGAGACTTCCTGCGTTCTGTACTTGGTTACGCGCCCTATTTACGTTAATTCCTTTCACACGTCCATCTGCAGTCGTGGCAATGAAATGTACTAGAAGTCAAATCGAGCTGAGTGGCGACTGAAGGTATACTTTGACAGTAAAACACACAGAAAGAAATGAACATTATAAAACTCGTTTTCATTTGAAGATGAGGCTCTGAAAACTTCCAACTGCATCGTACAATGCTTAAATAAGTTTCTCTTGACAACCTAAGGAACTTCCATTGCTCCTTTATTAGGTTCATTCCACTCAGCCATACAGATGGAATTGAGAAACGTTCGTAATTGAATTCCTCTTACCATATGTAATCAGTTACTTTATTTTACGACTACGCGAGATTTTGCAAGCAACCTGAGACGACGTCTGCATTTGAACAGCGAAATTATATACATAAAATGAACAGATAGGTTAGATTCATTTTGACTGACTCCTCCTGACGATGGATGTATATTCGGAAAAGTATCGACAAACGTTAAAATAAAGTGATTGGTCAAAGGTATTTGTGCATTTCAAATTATATTCTAAATAGTCACAGTTAGCAGAGATGTAAAATGATCGCAAATACAGGTAACATTTATTAAATTACTATTTATTCTAAAAAGTTTCGGTATGTTTGGAGGACTGAACAGCTCGCCTGTGGTTGGGAATGAAGCTAATTGCGAATTGATTGGGACGTAGCAGCAGCGATCTAACGTCAATGTGAACACGTCGTTCATGTTTTCTATATCGTATCCGGCAAATGCCGACAAGATTGCTTCGACTGCGCTGTGGCCGATTTGATGGCTGTCTTTCTTCAACCGAACGGTGCATCGTCTCTAGACACTTCTCAGTTCTTTGTTCCTTAGTTTAGTAAGAAAATCAGCCGTAATCGATTGATATTGTACACTGGTACGCAAAATTTGAGGACGAAACTAACTTTCACATTAATTGTCGCACAAAGTGACATAGCTCGATGAAACTTGGACCATACGTAGAAAGAACAGCTACATTATAGTACAGAAGGTGAATGAAAGAAATACGCAATGAGACGAACAGAAATAACACATATATTAAAAGGCAATATTTAGACTGGGGTCACCGCTCTGCAACGTGCTCGCATGCTGGCAACAAGGCTGGTGACGAGTTCTTGTGTCAGGGCGCGCCATTCCGCCAGCGCGGCGGTTGACAACTGGCGAACGGTCGTTGCTGCATGCAATACGTCTGCCCAGCGCATTCCACACGTGCTCGATGGGATTTAAGTCGGGGGAACGGACAGGCCAGTCCATTCGCCGAATATCTTCTCGTTCCAAGAGCTCCAGCGCTGTTCGATGCGATCGCATTATCATCCATAAAAATGAAGGCACAACTGAATAAACCTCTGCAAAGACGCATACGGGGATTAAGTACAGTGTCACAATGATGCCGACTGGTAAGTGCACCGTATTCAAAGATTAGGAGGTCAGTACCCCCATGCAACGTTATGCCTCCCCACACCGTAACACCTGGACCTCAAAATGATCCATGTTCGACGATGCTGGACGTACCCTCATACGGCGAGAGGTGAGAACACGTAATGCACCCAGGAACATTGCCGAACATGATACACTGCTGGCCATTAAAATTGCTACACCACGAATATGACGTGCTACAGACGTGAAATTTAACCGACAGGAAGAAGATGCTGTGATATGCAAATGATTAGCTTTTCAGAGCATTTACACAAGGTTGAAGCAGGTGGCGACACCTACAACGTGCTGACATGAGGAAAGTTTCCAACCAATTTCTCATACACAAACAGCAGTTGACCGGCGTTGCCTGGTGAAACGTTGTTGTGATGCCTCGTGTAAGGAGGAGAGAAGCGTATTACCACGTTTCCGACTTTGATAAAGGTCGGATTGTAGCCTATCGCGATTGCGGTTTATCGTATCGCGACATTACTGCTCGCGTTGGTCGAGTTCCAATGCCTGTTAGCAGAATATGGAACAGGTGGGTTCAGGAGGGTAATACGGAACGCCGTGCTGGATCCCAACGGCCTCGTATCAATAGCAGTCGAGATGACAGGCATATTACCCGCATGGCTGTAACGGATCGTGCAGCCACGTCTCGATCCCTGAGTCAACAGATGGGGACGTTTGCAAGACAACAACCATCTGCACGAACAGTTGGACGACGTTTGCAGCAGCATGGACTATCAGCTCGGAGACCATGACTGCGATTACCCTTGACGCTGCATTGCAGACAGAAGCGCCTGCGATGGTGAACTCAACGACGAACCTGGGTGCACGAATGGCAAAACGTCATTTTTTCGGATGAATCCAGGTTCTGTTTACAGCATCATGATGGTCGCATTCGTGTTTGGCGACATCGCAGTGAACGCACAATGGAAGCGTGTATTCGTCATCGCCATGTTGTCGTATCACCCGGCGTGATGGTATGGGGTGCCATTGGTTACACGCCTCGGTCACCTCATGTTCGCATTGACGTGACTTTGAACAGTGGACGTTACATTTCAGATGTGTTGCGACCCGTGGCTCTACCCTTCATTCGATCCCTGCGAAACCCAACATTTCAGCAGGATAATGTACGACCGCATGTTGCAGGTCCTGTACGAGCCTTTCTGGATACAGAAAATGTTCGACTGCTGCCCTGGCCAGCACATTGTCCAGATCTCTCAACAACTGAAAACGTCTGGTCAATGGTGGCCGAGCAACTGGCTCGTCACAATACGCCAGTCACTACTCTTGATGAACTGTGGTATCGTGTTGAAGCTGCATGGACAGCTGTACCTGTACACACCATCCAAGCTCTGTTTGACTCAATGCCCAGGCGTATCAAGGAAGTTATTACGGCCAGAAGTGGTTGTTCGAGTACTGGTTTCTCGGGATCTATGCACCCAAACTGCGTGAAAATGTAATCACATGTCAGTTCGAGTATAATATATTTGTCCAATGAATACCCGTTTATCATCTGCATTTCTTCTTGGTGTAGCAATTTTAATGGCCAGTAGTGTAGTTTTGGTGGTCCAAGGTTTTATGAAATGAGGAGACATAATTTTGCGTGGGCCTTTTGTTATCCAAATCTTTGACCACGGAACACTCGTGGGTCAGCGTTATTGTGACACCGTACTACTTCCCCGGGTCTGTCTTTTCAGGGGTACATTCGGTTCGGACTTCGTTTTTATGGATAACAATGTGCGATCGCATCGAGCAACGGGGCTGTAGGAGCTCTTGGAACGAGAGGATATTCGGCGAATGGTCGGCCTACCCGTTCCCCCATCTTAAATCCCACCGAGCACGTGTGTGATACGTTGGGGTGACGTACCGCAGCGCTTTCACACAAGCAGGTGTCAACCGTGCTGGTGGAGGAATTTAACGCCCTACCATAAGAACTTACCAACCTTGGAGCCAGCATGGGAGCACGTTGAAGAGCATGCACTGCCGTGCGTGGTGATCACAATCTGTATTAAGAATCACGTCCCGTCCTTTGAAATGTCCAGGGGGCCATTATAAATTCTGGGGCTTCAGTTTAATTATTGTCTCCGAATAAAAGTGTTATTTCTGTTCATATCATTGCGAATTTCTTTCAGTTCGCTTTTGTATTATATTATAGCAGTTCTTACTATGTATCGTCCAAGTTTCATCGAAGTAAGTTATTTGGCAGGGACACGTCGTGCGAATATTACTTTCATGTGTAAGTTTTGCACGCCATTGCACAAAGTAAGTGTGCCGAAGCTGCGGATGATGTAAGTTGGTTGCCTAGTTTAAGGTGCATAAAATGTTTTCCGTGCCAGTTTTATTTTTCCACCCTGTATGTGGATAATTGTCTGTGTTACCGTTAAGGGTCGGGTGCGAGTGTGAAGGGGTCACATGTCAGAATAACTGAAAACAAACTAAACCACTCAAAGTTTTGCACGACCCTCAGTTTGTGTGCTTTTTAAAAAAAAATCGGAAACATTTTCTATTTTGACCACAGGAAATCGCTATGAACAGCCACCCGTATAATGGAGGTAAAAGTAAACCTACATAATATGTATAGTTCAGTTGAGCACGTAGCAACTCGAATCTTGAACGGTGCAATACACTGCTCAGTCCGTCAAAATACCTCAGATGGCTATTTCAAGCTTAACCCCTGCGCGCGTTGTCGCTTTACAGCGAGAACAGTTTTCAGCACGAAAAACTGCTGTCGAATTGGCGTACACCACAGCGATGTCATCTGAACATTCAGCCGCTGTCTTGAGACATATGATATTGAAGGTCTGCCGGTAATGGTTTCCCGTGGTCAACAGCAGCAGCTTATTACAGTTACCTACAAATTGCGGCTCGTAGGTACGCCGCGGAGGGCGGTAACAGCAATGTGCGTATCTTTTATGGAGGCAAGCGCGAGGGCTGTGTCAACACAGACAGTACGATCAATTTGTCCTCTACGTATTCAGCAGAAACAACATTACATACCACCACCACTGCGTTGTGTGAAAGGGGTGGGCAAGGGAAGACCTGGGATCGAAACTGGATCAATGACGTTGGGTTTCCATTACTGACGAGTGCAGGATTTTCTAACGCCTCATGTTAATTGTAAAAGAGCGCGAAAACGACCGGATACCTAAGAACATCAACAAAAGAAAAACAAGGATAATGGAATGTAGTCTAATTAAGTCGGGTGATGCTGAGGGAATTAGATTAGGAAATGAGGCACTTAAAGTAGTAAAGGAGTTTTGCTATTTGGGGAGCAAAATAACTGACGATGGTCGAAGTAGAGAGGATATAAAATGTAGGCTGGCATTGGCAAGGAAAGCGTTTCTGAAGAAGAGAAATTTGTTAACATCCAGTATTGATTTAAGTGTCAGGAAGTCATTTCTGAAAGTATTCGTATGGAGTGTAGCCATGTATGGAAGTGAAACATGGACGATAAATAGTTTGGACAAGAAGAGAATAGAAGCTTTCGAAATGTGGTGCTACAGAAGAATGCTGAAGATTAGATGGGTAGATCACATAACTAATGAGGAAGTATTGAGTAGGATTGGGGAGAAGAGAAGTTTGTGGCACAACTTGACCAGAAGAAGGGATCGGTTGGTAGGACATGTTCTGAGGCATCAAGGGATCACCAATTTAGTATTGGAGGGCAGCGTGGAGGGTAAAAATCGTATAGGGAGACCAAGAGATGAATACACTAAGCAGATTCAGAAGGATGTAGGTTGCAGTAGGTACTGGGAGATGAAAAAGCTTGCACAGGATAGAGTAGCATGGAGAGCTGCATCAAACCAGTCTCAGGACTGAAGACCACAACAACAACAACCTAAGCGTCTCTCAGACATGCAGACAAAAGGATTCAGCAGACAGATGGGTCGCCCATTTTATGCACCGGTATCATAGACGAATGTCAGACGTCATTCATTACTATTGAGCGTAATCTGAAATCTGTACAGCATCGGGACAGGATTCTCCAGTAAACTGTCCATCGCTACAGTCAACACTTACGTACTGAGTTTGTCTTGCATGAAGATAATGCACGAGCACACTGCAACTGAATGGAATCTGGTGGTATGGCTCGACCGAGCGTGTCTGAACTATTAGCGCGGCGTCGTAGGATCGCACGCACACATTGGCTGACTTTAGGAGGGTTGTTGTCAGTGGAACACACCTTAGTAGGAATGTGTGGGCCACTTTTCGGAAAGCATGCAAGGAGGTTCCAAGTATGTCGCAGGGGACGGTGGGAGGAACACTGTATTGAGTGTCACCCAGCAGAAGATATTCATTTGTCAGCTCTACAAAGATGTGCACTTTTGAACAAACTGGCTTTATTTTGATTATTATTTCTGTTTTGTCATTTCCATAAAGATAATTCTGTAATTCATGTTTCTCTTGAAACTTAGCCCACATACGTTCGAAGATATGTAGGTGGTGGACACATTGTTGAAAAGTTTGTATTAGTGACGAATCCAGGGTTTTCGGGATCGTTAAGCTGACTGGTGATAAACCTAATCACATTTAGTTCTTAGGAAGCACAACACTAAACGCATGGACTAAATTCAACCGAATTTTGTACATGGAATAATAACTACCTCGCAAAAAGCCTGTCAGGTACTGATAATGCTGTCTCACTCGTGTACGCAGTATCTTCTTGTCCTTCTACATCTACACGTCTGCTCTGCAATTCACACTTAAGTGCCTGGAAGATAGATCTTTGAACCCCCTTCAGACAATTTCTCTGTCACTCCACTCTCTAACAGCGCGTAGGATAAACGAACACTTAAATTTTTCCGTACGAGCTCTGATCTCTTATTTTATTGTGATGAGCAATTCTCCCTATGTAAGTTGGCGTCAATTAGGTATTTTCGCGTCCTTGACAGTCATCACTCAACATATGACTCTGTTCGTGCCTCTTATACACCACCCTACTATGCCTGGTAACAACACTAAAATTCCCGGCGGGGTCAGGGATTTTCTCTGCCTCGTGATGACTGGGTGTTGTGTGCTGTCCTTAGATTAGTTAGGTTTAAGTAGCTCTAATTTCTAGGGGACTGATGACCATAGATGCTAAGTCCCATAGTGCTCAGAGCCATTTCAACCATTTGCCACAACACTAAACACGAACAACACTCACGGACTCTGGTGGCCGTTCTGCCTGCCACAGAGAACTGCAACTCTACTCATTTACATACCCGCCGATGCTGCGTATGCGTGCCGGCCAGGGTGGCCGAGCGGTTCTAGGCGCTACAGTCTGGAACCGCGCGACCGCTACGGCCGCAGGTTCGAATCCTGCCTCGGCTATGGATGTGTGTGATGTCCTTAGGTTAGTTAGGTTTAAATAGTTCTAAGTTCTAGGGGACTGATGACCTCAGAAGTTAAGTCCCATAGTGCTCAGAACCATTTGAACCATTTTGCGTATGCGTACGAACTTACATCGACATCCGACTAAGATTTCTGGGTGTTTTTAACTTTTTTTGCCGGGCAGTGTATGTATTATCAAGTTATGTGTTAAATTAACATTAAAATTAATTTGTAAAAGACGTTAATTCGCAATTTGTGTACAGTATTTATACTTACGAAAATGTATAAATAAACGAAGATTGTTTCTACTTTATAGACACCTCCCATTGCTTTTCGTATCTAATATAAGACTGGGACGGATGAGTGTCAGAGGAGGTCAGAAGATGAGCTACAATTACTGCAACAGTTGCATAACGCAATGGTAATGCCTTAGCCTCAAAGATTCCAGAGTGAAACTGCAGGTCTGTATCGACGTGTGAATTCTAACGAACCTGACTGACGGAACAGGACTGTCCGTCGTGTTCGCATGTGTGATTTAAATCTGCGGTGAGCTTTTGTTGTAAAGCAAACATGTGCTTGATGTGTACTTCAACATTTTATATTTAACTATCACTATACCGCGTCACTGGCGAAAACGCTATATCTTCAAACATCAGGATCAGGTCATCGACGAATGACAAATACTGCTGTATAATTTCAGCGAAGACTCAAATGTAATGTGAAACAACCATGCTCCATACTGTCGATTCGATCCCAATGTTTCCATATTGTAAAATGTGTTTTTTGCAATATTTGTCGTCCTTTTTTTTTAAAAAAAAAAAAAAAAGGGGGACGAGGCCCGTAGGTCACATCAGAATCCGGCCAGCTAGTTAGGAAACTAGGAAACAAAGTAGAATTACATGCAATCTAAAACAGCCCCCCCCCCCCCCCACACACACACAGCTAGAACTGATCTTCTTGTTGTACGCACTTCAAAATGCTTTTAATCCCGGTGCATCTCTGAGTGAATCTGAAGTCGTAATCCGGAGAAACGGGCAGGAATCCCTATCTCAACACGCTCGCTTAGATTTTCAGTGGTTTCTCGTAATTAGCTTTAAGGGAATTCAAGAATGTATTGCGTAAGAGACCATGGCAGTCATTTCTTTCGTTCTACTTTGAATGGTCTACCGCTTCACATCTCGTGGCTTGCCTCTCGACGGACATTAAGTTCTAGCTTTCTTCTCGCAGCATACACGTGTGTGTGATGTCCTTAGGTTAGTTAGGTTTAAGTAGTTCTAAGTTCTAGGGGACTGATGACCTCAGAAGTTAAGTCCCATAGTGCTCAGAACCATTTGAACCATACACGTGTGGCCAACTGAAATAGATACCAGGATAGCAGAGGAAGGCAGTGACTCATAACGCGATGGACTGCACAAAGACACTGACAGTGTTGGGGCTGCTCTACCATCTATTACAAATGAAGTTAATTAGCCTACCTAATCTGTGTCGAAGGTGCGTATATCTCGCTCGATGGCGCCCCAGACGCATTAAATAGTTTTGTTATCCGGTGATCTAGAGGTCGACGAATCCTAACGTTCGTGAAGGGATGTGGTATTCTATTGTCTTACTGAAGGTGCAAGTCATATGTGGGGTGCTGCAGGCGAGCAAAGGGATGCACACGAATGGGAGGAAGATCTGTGCTTAATGTCTCGCCGATAACGGGGTCGTTATAGATAAAACAAAGGCTCGAATTGGGGAAGAACGACGAAGGAAATCGGCGATGCCCTTTCAAAGGAAGCATCATGGCATTTACTTTAATTAATTTATGGAAATCACGGAAGGCCTAAATCTGGATGTCCGGATGAGGGTCTGAGCCACCGTATTTCCGAATACAACTGAGAGCGCAACTGCGCCACTTCATTCGGTGGATACAACGAAGAATACCTAACGACTGGAAAAACCGCAGGTCATTCCACTTTTCAAGGAGGTCCGTAGAGCAGATGCACACAATTATAGACCTATATCGTTGACATCAATTTGTTGTAGAATTATGGAATATGTTTTACGCTCAAGAATTATG
This sequence comes from Schistocerca serialis cubense, assembly GCF_023864345.2. Classification (NCBI taxonomy): domain Eukaryota; kingdom Metazoa; phylum Arthropoda; class Insecta; order Orthoptera; family Acrididae; genus Schistocerca; species Schistocerca serialis. The sequence goes on along the minus strand of NC_064640.1, from coordinate 344,718,085 downwards.
ACGTTATTGGAGAACGAAAATCTCCTCCATACAAACCAACATGGATTCCGCGAACAGAGATCTTGCGAAACTCAGCTCGCTATGTTCTTCCATGAGATCCACAGGCCAGTAGACAACGGAACTCAGGTTGATACCGTCTACCTTGATTTCAGGGATGCGTTTGACACCGTCCCGCACTGCCGTTTAGAGAAAAAAATTACGATCTTACCGAGTATCGGACCAGATTTGCAACTGCGTTCGAGACTTCCTTACAGACAGAACTGAACACGTAGCTCTTAACGGAACAAAATCGACATGTGTAGAGGTAATTTCCGGAGTACCTCAAGGTCGTGTGATAGGACCGTCACTGTTTACAATGTATGTAAATAATTTAGTAGAAAGCGTCGGAAGCTCCTAGAGACTGTTCGCAGATGACACTCTTGTCAATAAGGAAGTAGCAATGCCAGAAGAGAGTATCGATTTGCAGAACGACCTGCAGACGACTGATTAATGGTGCAAGCTCTGGCAGTTGACCCTGAACGTCAATAGATGTAACATATTAGGCATGCATAGGAAACGAAAGCCACTACTGTACAACTACACTATTGACGAGAAACTGCTGGAAACAGACCTACAGCAAAACAACTAAGAGTAACTATCCAGAGCGACTTTAAGTGGAATGACGACATAAAACAAGTAGGACGAAAAGCAGATGCCACACTGAGATTCAAAGGAAGAAACTTATGGAAATGTCATCCATAGACGATGGAAGTGCTTTTAAGAGGCTTGTTCGTCCGAATCTTAAGTATTATCCATCAACATAGGATCCTTACCAGGCAGAACTGATAGAAGAGACACAGAATATCCAACGAAGAGCGGCGCGTTTCGTCGAGAGGGCGTTTCGTCGGTACAAGAGCATTATCGAAATGCTCGACAAAGTCCATTGGCAGACGTTACAAGAGAGGCATTGTGCGTCACGGAGAGGTTTAGCACTAAAATTTCGAGAGAGCATTTTCCGGGAAGAGTCGGACAACATATTACATTCTCCCACAAACATCTCACGTAATAGCCACAACGAGAAAATTCGAGAAATTAGAGCCAATACAGAAGATTACCGACAATCGTTCTTTCCACGCAGCATTCGCGAGTAGAACAGAATATCAGGGAAATTCACAAGAGGTACCCTCTACCACACAGCATGAGGTGGTTTTAGGAGTATCATGTAGGTGTAGACGTAGCTGTAGATGTAGATGCCCACGATCAGATAGTGGGTTGCTATATCTTTTGCCGATGAGGTAACGGCAGGAGTAATCGGGTCCCCATTTCATCCCATATAAACGGTCCCGACACGATAATACCACCGAACGGTTCGCTGTTGGCAAGTGGATTGCATCACCTCACGCTGTTTTCGACGAACTGTGTGTACCGACGTTTAATTCTGCTTTGAAGTCGAAGCAATGTTGTCCACGCTTCGAGCGTCACGCCTTGTGACGTACGGCGAGCAGAGGTGTACACATGAGCGGTGGCTCTTACACCCCACAGCTGGGAGGTGGTTCTGAAAGGTGTGACTGCTCACCGGTCGTAATTGTCCAGCACTGAAGTGGCCAGTGATTTTGTGCCCTGTGGCCCACGGCAGTTGACGCCGGCGGCGGCAGTTTTCTTCAAAAGGGAGGTGAGGCTGACAGTGTGGCTCGTGTACAGTCCAGCATCTGCCCGACCTCGTTCGTCTTCCTCAGCCTGCACTCGACTGTTATGCCGATGGCCAAAAGAAGATCTTACGACATCTCAGCCTCTCTCAAATTCAGCTGCTGAAAAATTTATATGGGATCTTAAACTTGTTAGCTAGTGTACTTGCTTCAGAAAATGTGATTGTGGCATACGATATTAATTTCAGGACTTTCAGAAATCACTTTATCCATGAGACCTACTACTAATGGTACCTACGCATATCTTCAGTTATGATGACACTTCATTTATTTTCTGATGCGGAAATTTATACACTACTGGCCATTAAAATTGCTACACCACGAAGATGACGTGCTACAGACGCGAAATTTAACCGACGGGATGAAGAAGCTGTGATATGCAAATGATTAGCATTTCAGAGCATTCACACAAGGTTGGCGCAGGTGGCGACACCTACAACATGCTGACATGAGGAAAGTTTCCAACCGATTTCTCATACACAAACAGCAGTTGACCGGCGTTGCCTGGTGAAACGTTGTTGTGATGCCTCGTGTAAGGAGGAGAAATGCGTATTACCACGTTTCCGACTTTGATAAAGGTCGGATTGTAGCCTATCGCGATTGCGGTTTATCGTATCGCGACATTGCTGCTCGCGTTGGTCGAGATCCAATGCCTGTTAGCAGAATATGGAACAGGTGGGTTCGGGAGGGTAATACGGAACGCCGTGCTGGGTCCCAACGGCCTCGTATCAATAGCAGTCGAGATGACAGGCATCTTACCCGCATGGCTCCCTGAGTCAACAGATGGGGACGTTTGCAAGACAACAACCATCTGCACGAACAGTTGGACGACGTTTGCAGCAGCATGGACTATCAGCTCGGAGACCATGACGGCGATTACCCTTGACGCTGCATTGCAGACAGAAGCGCCTGCGATGGTGTACTCAACGACGAACCTGGGTGCACGAATGGCAAAATTTCATTTTTTCGAATGAATCCAGGTTCTGTTAACAGCATCATGATGGTCGCATCCGTGTTTGGCGACATCGCGGTGAACGCACATTGGAAGCGTGTATTCGTCATCGCCATGTTGGCGTATCACCCGGCGTGATGGTATGGCGTGCCATTGGTTACACGTCTCGGTCACCTCTTGTTCGCATTGACGGGACTTTGAACAGTGGACGTTACATTTCAGATGTGTTACAACCCGTGGCACTACCCTTCATTCGATCCCTGCGAAACCCAACAGTTCAGCAGAATAATGCACGCCCGCATGTTGCAGGTCCTGTACGGACCTTTCTGGATACAGAAAATGTTCGACTGCTGCCCTGGCCAGCACATTCTCCAGAACTCTCACCAACTGAAAACGTCTGGTCAATGGTAGCCGAGCAGCTGGCTCGTCACAATACGCCAGTCACTACTCTTGATGAACTGTGGTATCGTGTTGAAGCTGCATGGGCAGCTGTACCTGTAGACTGCATTCAAGCTCTGTTTGACTCACTGCCCAGGCGTATCAAGGCCGTTATTACGGCCAGAGGTGGTTGTTCTGGGTACTGATTTCTCAGGATCTATGCACCCAAATTGCGTGCAAATGTAATCACATGTGAGTTCTAGTAGAATATATTTGTCCAATGAATACTCGTTTATCATCTGCATTTCTTCTTGGTGTAGCAATTTTAATGGCCAGTAGTGTAAAAGTGATACGCTCATTTCGCGAAGCGCTCTAGCTTGCAAGACAAGGTGTGCCGGACCTGTTGACCTGGTACACTGGTCTTCCTGAGTGAGGTTTTCCATTCTCGTTTAGATAAATGCTGGGATGATGGTCAATCTCCGCCTCATAAAATACAATACACAAACAGTTAAAATGCGATAACACGCAGAACAAAGTTTACACTATTCAGCGACAGATGTCGAACACCGCTGCCTTCCTTTAGAGATACTGCCCTGTCTTATGGCAACTTACGACAATGGGGACAGGAATGTCCACAAAGTTAAAATGAAAGAAATTTCCAAATCATAAAAAACAGGGCCACCGTGCGACGAAATAAATGCTAGGGGCAAGAGAGAGATTTATAAAAATGTGAGGTGGGTCTCCTACTACGATTGAAACTGTGCCTGATGTCATGCGTCTGGTTCCAAAAGCCCGAATTCCAATACAGATTTATTCGACAACTGACGCTGAAGCGAATTCATTCCTCAGCAAACCAGAAATAATGTCTTCTAGTTTTCGAAAGCGCTTGCTCTGCATCGCACTTTGCGATTTGCGATATTTAACAGCAAAGTCTATTTCCTGAAAGTTTAGTTTATATATTTCAAATTACGTTCATCTAACTGAAGATACCGAGAAAGGAGTAGTAGTTTTTCACACCCCATCGAAGACGATGTCAACAGAGAAGGACAAATACTACACTAAGATCTAAATTGATGTAAAGAGTTCTTCCTCATACTGTTCAGAAAGATAGCCGTAAGTGACTGGAGCTATTATGTAGAAAACTTGGAATACCGTGCAATGAAGTGGATATTACGGTTGCTACAGAGTCTTTGGATCTCTGACTCATTTATTATGACATCGTCTTGTCTGTAGACTGTCCGTCGTTTTGCATATTATTACTCACTTGCCATTAAGATATGGAATTCGAAGCGCAGGGAACGTGTGGAATAGTTCACCTTTGGAGATGGTTTACTAGCGCACAGGATATGTGAAAAGAATGTAAAACTTAAGTTGTCCGATTAAGGAGATTCTTGTTACGACTTTTTTGGTTATTTTGTAGCAATAACAACCAAGTTCTGATAATCCCATATATGTCACGGAACGATGTCCACATATCTGTAAAAAAAAAAAATAGGGCTTAAAAGAGGAGAGTCAATTACACATTTAGGGAAGGTTATCTGTTCAACCGCCGGAATTTTCAATCAAGCCAAAGTATCGCGTTCGGTCGCTCTTAATCTGGTACAGAGACCTGTGGGATTCGCTTCAGTGCTTCTATAGTTGTCTTGATTACGCGAGGGCAGCGTTGATTAATATCGTGTAGATAATCGATTTTGGGATTACCGCGGCTGAAGCATCAGCGCTGCCATTGTGCTCCCGAGGCTGCACGCTTCACAGTTATTTACAGTAATAATTAAGTTACGATGCTGCCCCTGCATGATAGATGAGAGCTTATTACACCTAGATCATCATCGCATAACAAAAGATGATAGTATATTGTGTAACACATTCAGGTGTAGGTTTAATTTGTACGTATAAAAATATTTTAACCAGTCCTTTTTCCTTGAACGTAAGATATTTAGACATAAATTGTCCAATGTATTGTGTTCACTGTTCGTGAAGCTAGTCATTTGCATCAATATTTAGAGCTATGTTTTGTTTTGTTCTACTGGGCGCACGTAAACTCGATCTCCCTGCAATCTCAGTCATTCTTTACCAATACGCTACCCATATATCTTTGTGTTTAAATTCATTCTCGCTATTCTTCCTCGGTGACCTTAGTTTATTAAAATAATTTTAATATAACTAAAAATCATGGCAGTAAATATTGCTTTGTGGCTGCCGTCACACCATTTTGCTACACTATAGAAAAAATTTGCCAAATCCTTGTTGATGCCAAAAACCTCTTTTTCAACTTGTTAAGTTAGAGATAACTGCTGGCGTTAACCTACTGCGCACCAATAGTTTATTTGAATTCCATTTTTCCTGGTGCATCTACATCTACTTATACTGTCCGCAAGCCACCTTGTGTAGCGGAGCATAATTTGTGTAACTCTGTTACTTGCACATTTTCGTGTTCCACTCGCGTATGATTTGCGGGAAGAACGAATGCTGGTAAGCCTCCACCTGGGCTCGAATATCTCTAATTTTATCTTCGTGTCCTTTTCGCGAGATATAAGTAGGAGTAAGCAATATATTGGTTGACGCCTCTAGGAACGTACACTCTCGCAATTTTGACAGTAGACCATACTGTGCTGCAGAGCGCCTCTGTTGCAGCGTCTGCCACTGCAGTTGACGGAGCATCTCTGTGACGCTTTCGCGCTTACAACGTGGGCCTGTAACGAAAGATGGTGCTCTTCTTTGGATCTTCACTATTTTCTCTAGCAATTCTATCTTGTGCGGATCCCAGAAGACTGACTGATTGTTTTGTAAGTTACTTCCTTTCTCGATGCACTACATTTCCTTAAGATTCTTTCAGGAAATCTCAGTCTGGCACCTGCCTTACCTAAGATTAATTTTATATGGTCTTTCCACCTCAAATCGCTCCGTACATTTATTCCTGGGTACTTTATAGAAGTAACTGCTTCCAGTGATTGTTCTGCAATCGTGTAGTCATACAATGAAAGGTCTTTCTGTCTACATTACATTTATGTTTAGCGTCAATTGCCAGTCCCTGCACCAAGCGTCAATCGTCTGCAGGTCGTCCTGCATTTTGCTACAATTTTCTGGCACTGCGACGTTTTCCTATGCAAAAGTGTCATCTTCAAAAAGGCTCATGGATCTGTTGGCGTTATCTATTAGGTCATTTATACACAGGGTATACCAAACTTGGAGGGTGTGTAGAAGGTGTCTTGAGGAAAAAATCGAGGATAGGAACCCTTGTCTGGAAACCTCATCCAATGACGCTACAGAGCTTCGAAGCTATAGACGCTGGCGCCTGCCTCTGGGCTACTCCTTTGGCAGCAAACGTGACTTCATACGCTGGACAGACCCTAAGCGGAATGTCTAGCAATATTGTGTGTTATTTAGTGATCGCAGCTGATTGCCACGATCGCCAGTGGAGTACATGTAGTTAACTGCTGCGTAGATAGGTCTTAAGACCTTGTCTCCTATGAGTGCGATCCTGTGTTTTCTTGTTGGATGACAGTTTCTGACACAGTTTTCATCTGCTGTTTATTTTTCTCCTGTGTATCGCAAATAATTGGAGATTTTGGAGTGTCCCATGAGAAAAATAAACTGCGGGTGGAAACCTGTGTCCAAAATCGTCATCCACTGAGACATGGCCTCATCTGCTGTTTATTTTTCCCCTGTGTATCGGAAGTCATTGGAGATTTTAGAGTGTTCCATGAGAAAAATAAACTGCGGATGGAAACCTGTGTCCAAAATCGCCATCCACTGAGACAAAGCTTTCCTACGCAGCAGCTAGCTCCACTTCTCCAATAGCTTTCCTGGCAATCAGTCGCGATCACTTAATAACAGACAACATTGCGAAACGTTCCCGCCTACGGATCGTCAGCGTACAAAGTCACGTTTGCTGCCGAAGGGGTTTTTACTGGCAGGTGCCGCTTTCGGCGCTCTGAAGCGTCGTTGGATGAAATGGGTTCCTATTCAAGATTTGTTCCTCAAGACACCCGCTACAGCCCCTTGAAGTTTGTGAAAAGTATAGCAACGAGACTTCAGCGAGAAGTACGCCCGCGGATTGGCAGTCTTAGTTATGTCGTCTTAACCGTGGTGTAATCTGGAACTGAGTGCGTATTAACTAACAATACGTCATTATATGACTGAAATATAAGCCCACTCACAGGCTATTAGTTACCCCCTTAAAAGAGGACACTGGTCACTTGGGAGCGCTGTAGATGCTGTAGAACTGGTACCAGGCAGTGATGTCACTCTCCGTGGGTGCCATTCGATCGTATGAACTCGGCGCAGTAAGATTAATCGATGTGGATACGTGAGAGAATCACAGAAAATAGCTATCGTATTTCGACGTGCCCATGACAAAACCGTGAATGAAATTGCCCTATTTGTCTGAGTATTAGAGTGGACTGTCCATCTTATCTACAAGGAATGGTCTGCCATCAGCAGCCATATAACACGGCCCAAAAAGAGCGGTTGTTAAAAGATGCCAATCGACAGGGACTGGAGATGATTGTCGCGTCTTCACGCGATGGACACTTGGAGCCGGGTACCTAGCAAAAGACCCTTCCTCATAGAGGCACATAATGTTGCGCGTCTTCAAGGGGACAAAAACACAGAAACTGGACTCTAGCTGAACAGAGATGTGTAATGTGGTCCGCAGATTAACGATTTTGCCTCTTTTCAAACAGTGCCAAACGTCAAGTGTACCGACAGTAGAATGCGGCATTTAATCAGGAGTTTGTGGATAGTGTAGCTAAGGCTGGAGGTGCGCACTATCAAGGCTGGAGACGTGTTAGTGTGATGTCTCCTGGGTACGCTAATTATTTTTTTGCTCAGTGTGCTCACAAGGCAATCAAAAGTAAGCTTTCGTTCTACAGTGGAGCGCACACTGTATAAAGAGACGTGCTGTCAGACTGAATCTGTTATTTGTGGAGTAACTAGAGCTCCGGTGGATTGGACAGTCTTGTGAAGTACTTTGAAACATGTTTTCCGAAAACTGTCTTCAGCCGCTAGTTCGGCAGCCCACACTCAATGGAAGTATCATGGACCTTGTAGCTACAAAGAGGCCGGACCTTATGGACGATGTCAATATAGAGACAGGGATTAGTTATCATGATATCATAGCGACTATGGTTACGAAAGTTAATAAATCAGTCAAGAGGGCTAGGAGAATGTTTCTGAACAGATAAGCAGCTGTTAGCATCTCACTCAGACAGTGAAATGCAATCATTTAGCCACGTATGTGCCTAATAAGTGGATTAAGAACGGAAAAAACCCCACCGTGGTTTAATAACGAAATTCGGAAAATCTTGAGGAAGCAAAGGCTGTTGCACTTTCGATTTAAAAGAGGACGCCCAAATTACGACAGGCAAAGATTAGTAGAGATTCTTGCGTCTGTGAAAATATCTGTGCGTGAAGCATACAACAACCACAACCGTCATACCTTGGCTAAAGATGGGGAGGGGAACCCGAAAAATTTCTGGTACTATGTAAAATCGCTAAGCGGGCCTAAGGCTTCCATCCAGTGACTCGCTGACCAGTCTGGTTTTGCAGTAGAAGATAGTAAAAGGAAGACCGAAATTTTAAATTCCACGTTTAAGAAATGGTTCACGCAGGAGAATCGTGCAAACGTACCGTAGTTTGACCATCCCGTATAGATGACACCGTAATAAGCGTCCCTGGTGCAGAGAAACAACTGAAAGAGTTAAAACAAATAAGTCGCCAGGTCCGGATAGAATTCCAATTCGGTTTTACAAAGAGTACTCCACGACATTGGCCCCTTCCTTAGTTTACATTTATCGCGAATCTCTCGACCAGCGCAAAGTTCCAAGCGACAGGAAAAAAGCGCAGGTGACTCTTGTATATAAGAAAGGTAAAAGAACGGACCCGCAACATTACAGACCAATATCCTTAACATCGATTTGCTGCAGAATTCTGGAGCATATTCTGAGTTCAAATATAATAAATTTCCTAGAGATCGAAAAGCTCATGTCCACGAACCAGCACGGCTTTAGAAAACACCGCTCGTGCGAAACCCAGCTTGGTCTTTTCTCACATAACATACTGCGAACTATGGATGAAGGGCAACAGGCAGATTCCACATTTCTAGATTTCCGAAAAGCATTCGACACGGTACTACACTGTTGACTGCTAACAAAGGTACGCCGATGCGGAATAGGCTCCCAGATATGTGACTGACTCGAAGACTTCATAAATAATGGAACCCAGTATGTTGTCCTCGACGGCGAGTGTTCATCGGAGACAGGGGTAACATCAGGAGTGCCTCAAGGAAGTGTGATAAGACAGTTGCTATTTTTGGTATACATAAATGATTTGGCAGACAGGGTGGGCAACAATCTGCGGTTGCTCGCTGATGATGCTGTGGTGTACAGGAAAGTGTCGAAGATAAGTGACTGTAGATTGATACAAGATGCCGTAGACAAAATTTCTAGTTGGTGTGATGAATGGCAGCTGCCTCTTAATGTAGAAAAATGTAAGTTAATGAGGATGACTAGGAAAAACAAACCCGTAATGTTCGGATAGAGCGTTGGTAGTGTCCTGCTTGACGCAGTCAAATAGTTTAAATACGTATTTGGGCGTAAAGTTGTGAAGCGAATTGAGAAGGAACGAGCATGTGAGGATTGTGGTAGGAAAGGCGACTGGTCAACTTCGGTTTATTGGGGGAATTTTAGCATAGTTTGGTTCATCTGTAAAGGAGATCGCATATAGGACGCTAGTGCGACCTATTCTTGAGTACTGCTCGAGTGTTTGTGATCCGCACCAGGCCAGATTGAAAGAAGACCTCCCAGCAATTCAGAGGCGAGCTAGCAGATTTTTTACCGGTAGGTTCTATCAGCATACAAGTGTTACGGATATGCTTCGAGAGCCCAAGTGTAAATTCCTGGAGGGAAGAAGACATTCATTTCGAAGAACACTACTAAGAAACTTTAGAGAACCGGAATTTGAAGCTGACTGCGGAACGATCCTGCTGCCGCCAACATGCTTTTCGTGTAGGGACTATGAAGATAAGGTACGAGAAATTAGGGCTCACACGGAGGCATATAGACAGTCGTTTCTCCCTCGCCCTGTCTGCGACTGGGTCAGAAAAGGAAACAAGTAGTTGTTGTATAGGGTACCCTCCGCCGAGCACCGTACGGTCAAGTCGGTGTGCCGGAGTTGGTTTCTAACATGAACACTCACACGAGGCTATGTTCATCAGATATGACGCTACGTAAAGCTTAACTAATTCCTCTACCCTACGAAACGATTTTTTCTGGTTCTGGATGAATAGCCAAAGGCGAAAGAAGGAATATTAGCGTTTAACGTCTCGTCGTCGAGCAGGTCATCTGGATTGGAGCAAAAGTTCGTACTGGGAGAAAACTTGGAAGAATATAGGACTTTTCGTTTTCAGTAGCCTTAAGTGATTTGCGGAAACTATAGAAAATTTGTCTCTGGATTAACGTATAAGGAATCGATCTCCGACCCTCCAGAATTCAACCACTGACTGATCTCACTACGTGGAACAATCTTTACGATAATTAAAACACTGACCTCGTACTCGGGAGAACCGAGTTCAAATCTCCATCCAGCTACCTCGATTTATGTTGTTCGTCGTCTCTCTGAATCACTTTTGGAGAAACTCAGGATTGTTCTCTCAAAAAATCTGGGGCAGTTTCTTATCTTCTCCCTGTCCTTATGGAACTTGTGCTCCGTCTGTAATGGCCTTAACATAGTCGGAACGATAACCAATAAACTAGCGTTATTACTTTTTTGTGGTATGTTCTTTTTAAATAGTATTATTTGCCGATGGACAATGAAAAGATTTGATGTAAACGTAGAACAGGGAATTTATCACGAAACTAACGTCTTCGCCGGGCAGATTCATGCAAGATTGAGTAGAAATGATGTCAAAATCTGTAACGTCGCAAATAATACCGTTGACTTTTATGGTTGGACGTTTCAACGTGTTGTTCATATCGAGTCACCGATAAGCAATGAAGATATACACTGCGCTCAGTACCGAGTCTTCCACAATCATTTCGTTTATGTAGTGGTGTTTTCACTCAAAATGTAAGAATGAGCAAGCAACGTTCTCGATATTTTGCGAGTCAGATCCTATTACCCCTTCCTGCAGTAATTTTTTGTCGAAACAGGATTGGACTGCAATTTATTAATGTTCTTCGGCAAAGTTCACGATTAACTTCGAAGCCAGAGAGCATTGATATAGGGTCCCCAGCCTGCCGAGAAATTTTTGTAGGGCAGCGCGAGCAATTTTCTCCGCAGATAACATCTAGCAATGAGGTGTTTGGGATTCCGCTGCAGCTAGCCGGACTTAAGGAGTTGTCCGCCCTTCTCTAGCGCCGGGAGAGGAGATGCTGCAGGTAAAGCCATCGGGCTCATATTCGGGAGGAATGGGGTTTAAAATTGCGTGCAGTTATCGAGACTCAAGTTTTCTTGGCTTCCCTGAACCATCAGAGCTGTATTATGAGATGGGTCTTTATACACACCAATGGCTAGTTTTTCCTTCATCCTTATTCAGTTGATTTAAAGGAAGAAATGAAGAAAGATTAGCGCACAGCGCCCCGTCGACAACGAGGTAGGTAGAGTCCATCAGCTGAGTAAGGATTAGTGTGATAACATTGATCTCAATACAACGATAAACTCTAACTTACTTCTTTCTACTCAACGATGGAATATCACTGTGCATGGAGAAGATGTAATGTGTCTGAGTATCTAAATTGTTCAGTATTTCTCTAAGTTTCCATAGTAAATATCAAACGTGTGACTATTTTGATACCTAATGTGCACGTTCATTATTACCACTAATCCCGAACCATAAAGATCACACCACGTATTTTCAGGCAAGATCCATTCTAAGAAAAGTTTTACTTGGTATGTATGATCAATGTTGCAAATAGTTTAACGTACCGCCGATAGCGTGGTCATTAGAGACGAAGCACGAGCTCGTATTTCGAAAGGATGGAGAAGGAAATCGGCCGTGCCCTTTTTAAAGGAACCATCTCGGTCTTTGCCTGGAGTGATTTAGGAAAATCAAGGACAACCAAAATCTGGCGGCCCTTACGAGGATTTCAGCCGTCGTCCTTCCGAATGCGAGTCCACTGCGCCGCATCTCTCGGTAAGATCGAACGTAGAGCAGGGCCTTCTGTCAAGGGATCGTTTGGTCGGCGGTGGAGAGTCTCAACAAACTCTAGTGGCAGGAGCTAAAAGAGAGGCGTTGTACCATACTGCTGAAATTTCGAGAACATACGTTCCAAAAAGAGTCGGGCAACATATTACTTACTCCCATGTACATTCAGCGAAATGCCACGACGAGAAAATCAGAGAAATTATAGATTCACTGAGGTTTACCTACACTCATTTTTCCGCCGCGCACCATTAGCGAATGGAACAGAAAAACAAGGGAAATATAGTTGTACCTGAAGACCCTTTGCCACACACCGTAAGGTCACATGTGGAATATAGATCTAGATATAGATGTTGACATATTACTTCCACTCCCGTGAGTCACTTTGGTTTGCTACATTAATTCTCTTTAGCTTTGAGATTTACCTCTGGAACACGGAAGATTAACTTACTAGCAGCTGCTCACGTGATTAACATACGTTGAGTGGTGGCTGCTGTATCCAGAATGTGAACTGTGGCAACGCATGTTGGATGTGTGGTGACTTAAAGTGTAACAAGTTCGTAACAGAAACCTCTATCAGGCTCTCCGCCTTGAAGGGAACGCCTCTCTGACGTTGAAATCTATCATACAATCGATCTTGTGATAGTCTCCTCTTTCCACCATTATTCGGCGAACATATCCTTGGTGTCTATTTCGGGTGGACCATTATACACTTGTAGCTTGCCAATTCGAACGCAGGATATAAAATACTGTTGCATCAGGTGATTTCCGGCAAATGTCCGTTACATTTTCTGTATGACTATATGACCTGGGGCCAGAAACCAAAACATATAAAAACCATAATTCGAACTGTTTAAATCTTAAGCATTTCATTAAGTTACACTTTTTTTATTGTTGTAGTCAGAGTTCATTCACCTGTTCCCATCCAGAAGGCGGAATCTCAGGTTTGTGAACTTTAACAAACTCCTCCTTCCAGGAACGACCGCTGCGTCTCCTGAGCTGAAATGTTCCCGGTTCGTCATGGACATCTCCTGCGCTTCCCCTTGGCCAGCACTATCGAGGACCTTGCTTATTGACGTAAATACTAAGATATTTCGTAAAGCATTCATACAATAATAGTGCGAGATGACCTGCTCTTCTTTCTTTTTTTTAAAAAAAAGTTTAGGTACTGTGTGAATTATCAAATACGTAATGGTGACTGGCCCCAATATGCTTCAAATGAATTTCATTCTTAAGACTAATGTCAGTAACTTAATGTAAAGGAGTACGAGTAAGTTTCTTTACTTCATCTCTGAAGACCATAATGTAGACAGCATTTTGTTGGCTGGCTCCATGCCGTTAACCACGTCTCAAATTGGCAGTAGTTAACGGACTGGTAGACTGCATTTTTTTCTTCATCATAATCTCCACACATGTAGGCTACTATTAAAAATGTCCTCAAATGAACGACTTCCTAACATCTTACTCGTTGAGACTAAACATTTTTAGATAAGAAATTGGACTCGAAAACTGAATAAAATTAAAATCGCCGAGTGCCGTCCTGCCTTAGATGTTCGGAAGTTTCACCAAATAATATTTCCTGGAGCGTCTTTGCCCAAATGTAATAATATTCCGTCTGTAATGACCTCAGTGTCGACGTTAGTTAACCGCTACCTTGCCTTCCTTCCTGTTCTGAGTTACGAGGTAATTTTTTCCGTGCATGGAATAAAATCCAAGGTGCCACAAACGGCCTATTTTACTCCATCAACGTAAACGCCTGCCTCTTGTTGAAGAAGTTTTCATGAGAATTATATTTACAAGATATTTAATTAAAATTCTTATTTATGTCTAGTCTAGATTTGTTGTTAGTTGTTGTGTTGTAAACATAAAAAATATTTCGATTTCGGATATTTGGTCTCATTCGCGATCCAACACACGCAAACTTACGAAAACAAAGCGAGCAATAAAAAAAGGCAAAGAAACCATAAAATTACAAAAACCATTACTATAGCATGAGTAAGCGTGACGATAAGAGGTTAACTTAAGATGTTAACAGATTACGGGCTGGACTAGATCACACAGTCACGCGAAGCTACCGACCCGACAATGTCAAAACTTTCTTCCAGAGAATCCCTGGCGATGAAGTACCGAGCCGATTTATTCTGTCGACGGTTGGTAAGAGTGCTGCCTTTTCAAATACATTGTGGAATGTTTTGAAGTGGCATCAAGAGTGAATCGACCTTTAAACTGTCCCGCGGATCTCAATCGGCAGTGTCATATGCCCTCATTACACGCGACACTGTGCATTAAATTCGAAAACCCTCCGCAAAGTCTAGCGATCAAGAACTTCACACCACCACCTCTCCTCCCCATGGCAACTGAAGAATGGCAGTGAAAATTTCTTCCACCACAAGGAAGAACTGGTTCCCTCCGAGTCGAACGCCACCACGCAAGTGTGCGTTAGCAGCTTCTGCTGCCGAGGCGAATTTCGCGTGCAATTAACATTGGCGCTTTTTCCACCGTTATTAAACATGTCTTTATAGCATTAATAGCTAGGACACCCGCGAGGGAAGCTTAGCCTGCGAAATGAAACGTCTGTAATCCCGTGCTGGCCGAAAGCGTGGAATTCTGCGAGCAGGCCCATCCCATCTGAATAATCAACCGAGTTCGGGTTCCTACGGTATATCGCAGTAGCCGAGCCGCAGTGTATTCATGCTATACGGGACGTGAAAGAAAATGCGTTGCCGTGATTTAAAATGGAGGGTTAGAGTGTTTTCTTATTTACCTGCCAGAAGTACTGCAGTAAGTTTCTCCTTATATGAGGATTTCGAACTCTGGCTGAATAATACTTCGAATTAGTCGGGAACTGCTCAAAAAGAGCCTCGGCTTAAACAGCGAAAATTTAGTCCATTCGTCGATCTCTCTGCCGGGTGTGGAGAAGAGATGATAGTAACGAACAACCAATTCAGAAGTTATAGAGCCAGAAACGACGGGAAATTGTTGTTTATTTGTCTTTTGATCGGCTACTGATCGCACGACAATCAACAGAATACCGCAGTGCTTGTTGTTAACCGACAACCAGTACTCATGAACGATTTCACGAAAACTTTCGAAGAGGAAGAGAATGAAATACACGCGTTGCTGACAGCTCTGCACGTGCGAGGGAACTGGAAAGGTCTTAAACACGAGTTGGCCGATGATGGGAAAAGGAGTACGAATGTTATTCCTGGTGGCCGGTTACAATAGAGACAAGTGATACCTTTACCCCGTTTGTGAAAATTGCAGCACCCAGAAAGAGCTGCCGGAATGAATCCCAGCATAGAGGATGTGTATAAGTGTGTATCAGAAATAAACGGTTAAGCCCGCTCAGGGTTGCATGTATGTAGGCCCAAAAGCCTTCTCTCATCTGTGACTGGAAAGGTCAGTGTTTCGCCAATCTCAGTATGCGAATAGCCAACAAAAGAAGTAAACCAGAGAGTCCCTGTACAGCTTTTCGATATCAAAGAGCGCTGTATTAGCGTTTAACTCGGTTCAGCTACGCTATAACGATCGTTCTTCGAAAGTAGGGTTACTAGTAAACCGACATTTCGTCTAGTACAGGGATAGAGTTGTGGACACAGTGGAGAGAAGAATGCCACACGCAGCCGCATCGACGAGAGAATACTGTACCGCTCAGGGTAATCGTATCACGGCATGACCACTATGTTGTCAGCGCGGCCGTAACCAACCGTAAAACTTAGTCCACAGCGTTAGCTTCATCCTGGAGAATATCAAGATGAGTGGAACTGTTTGCATTGACGGTTGAACACAGTCTTCTCCGGACTATACTGGTGGTCCAAATGTCAGCGTGTCTGTTGCAACTGTCCAGAAACGACAATGTTTGGTGACTGCAACGAACACGTAACGCCATCACCGGCAAGATGAGTGGCAAATTGTTGTGTTCTCAACATGTTATAGGGTCGCTAGAGCGATGAACGGTATCTTGCAGCCAGAATTACTGACCGAGGTAGCGAAAAAACGATGAGTGAATAATTTTGAATGTTATGAAACACAGCATGCCATATCGATTCCTCTGAGGGCCATTTGAACAGAAACTCTACATCGGGGAGGATATAGAGCTCAGAGTAGTGCCCGACATGTTTCAGCGGAGCAGTTCTCGCGTACATGTGCCGAGCAATATGCAAGCCTTTTGAAGAAAAAGTGTCACTGTTTCGCTGGGCTAAACGTTCGCCTAACATATCATCCATCGAAGTCATGGTATTCCAGCAACCATAGTTCTACATCTACACTACATGTGCACTCCAAAAGCCATCTTCCATTGTGTAGCGGAGGGTTCTTCATGTACCACTGCCACCTCCCTCTCCCCTTCCCCCAACTTTCCTGTTCCAGGCGCGAATGTTGCGTGACAGAAACGCTGTTGGTAAACCTCCACATGAGTTCGATTCTCAGTCATTTTACCTTCAAGGTCTTCTCCTGAGATGTACAGTGGTAAACCAAACCATTATGACTACCTAATTAATAGCGTGTTGCTCCACCTATGGAACCTAATACAGCAGCAATTCCGTGCGACATGTATACAACATGTCCTTGTTAGCTTTCCTGAGTCATGTGGTACCACGTATTGATGCACAGGTCACGCAGTTTCCGATAGCGTCCCAAATGTGCTGTATTGGCCTCAGATCAGACGAATTTAATGGCCAAGACATCAACGTGATTTCACTATCATGGTCGTCAAACCATTATAGCACAATTCTGGCCTTGTCACACCGACGGTTGTCGTGCTGGAAGATGTCATTACCGTGGTGGAAGACATCAAGCACGAACCGATGCAAGAGGTCCATAATAACGTTCACGTAGTCCACAGCTGTCATAGTGCCTGTCATTACTACCATAGGTTCCATCAACGCACAGGTTAATCTCCCTCCAGCAAAATACTGCCAACATTGCCCTGTGTTCATGGTGCGGTGCATGTTTGGAGCATCCGTTCGCCTGGATGAGGCGTACCCGGACATTACTATCGACCTGTATAACACGAAAAGTGATTCGTCCCACCAGGCGACACGCATCCATTGATCCACGGTCTGACGTTGATGGTCCCGTGCCCACTTCAGTCGTAATTGACTATGTCGTTGGGTCAACATGGTAACAATAACGGGTCGTCTGCTGAAGAGCCGCATGTTCTACAATGTGCGCTGAACGATCTGCTCTGAAACACTTGTGCCTGAGCCAGGATCGTTCTCAGTCGTCTGATCTGCCATAGATCCCCACCTGTCCTTCTTTTCAGGGTGGGCAAGCCTCAAAATGTCACTATTCTGTGACGAGGTGTGGGCGTCTCAAGGCCGTATTACACGATGCACCTCAGGAGTACACCTCTGCATCAGCGCCCCAAGTGTACGTGTTTGGAACTGGTCACTTGTTCACTTCGCCTGATTCCACGATACGCGCAGGATAATCATGGTGCGAAAACTCTAATGGGGAGGTCTGATTTTTGGTACAGTCGTTGGTCATTCATATTAAAAGTTTCTTGGAAATCATTACTCCCATTTATTAAGTAATTGTTGTTCTCCTGTGGAGCTCTCAAGCAGTTATGTAATTACTGTATTGAACTATGGGATCATCTATCCGCTTTATGTCATGACAGCTGCCTACGCAAACATTTGTTTACTAAATATACTTTTATGCAGTATTTTGCACATGGTGGACACAGTTATTTTTGCAGTTATTGCCCTGACAGTGGACAATGGAGAAGGGCAGATCGACGACGGCGACGAAAAGGGGGATGTAGTTAGGTTCGACACCGGCTAGGAAGAAGGGACGAAGGTAAGGACATACGTCCACATTTAATGAAGGAGCTGAGGCCTGAAGATCCGCACGAATTTCGGAACTTAGAATGGACGTGGCTACTTTTGACAAGCTGTTGTCTATGATATAGGAAGGGATTCGCTCAAGTGAAACAGTAATGAAGGAAGCAGTTTCACATTGTCAGGAGTATGAAGAAAGAATTAACTATCTCAATAGAGTTTCTCGAAAAGATCTTCTTTGTGTATATATTTAGTGATCTGATTCTTTCGCCGACTATTCCTAGCTTCTCCTTTCTGGAATGCTGTAATAAAATAAAAAACGCTATCAAATCAAACGTGAATTTACATCAATAAAGGAGCTACATACACAAATCGGAAATCACATGTGTAAAGTGTAACGAGAAACAAATGAGTGCCCAAGTACGTTATTATGATGCAGCGGGTCGTGAGGATCATACAGACACCTCTCCTCGCTAGATGCCTGGATTAGCATGCTCAAGCCTTGTTTGTTCCATTCCATTCCTAAGATATGAATCAATCAGTACGAAGAGCACTTTACGCAAAACCAATACATAAAAAAGGAAATCTGCCTGCAAATAATGCATTTGTTTTGTTACTCCATTTTTAAATATTTTCTTACTGAAAAATGCGAAAAAACTCCAATAATTGAGCATGAAGACAGGCTACTGGCCATACTTGTCAAAAGAAAAGGTAAACAATAACAATCAGAAACTACATCCTGAGTACCCCCTTCCGCGCATGCACGCGTTATTACCATCTAGTGCGCATGCGCTGTTTCATGGCAGTTTAAAACTGGTCTATTTCCGCGCACCGATGATGAGTCTGCTAATTCTGTTGGTTCCCCCAGTTCTACCGATATATGGCCTCCTATCTGTTTCCGCTCACCGATAATGTGTCTGCTAATTCTCTTTGTCCCATTCGTTCTACTGCCAGATGGCAGCCGCTAGACCTGTTTCGTTCATGATGAATCGTCGTGTAAAGTACGTATAACTCCTTGTCGCTTACTCGTAATTTCACGGTTCCTCAAGCACTTACGAGAGATGCACACGATAGTAGCACGCTAACAGCCGACCAGAGTTGCCCTCACTTAGATGCTCGTTCCTAGGCGCCGGGCCGTAACAAACTGCCGTTTGTCAAAGTCGTTAATGTCAATGCATTTCCCGATTTGCGGTCCGAAACGTCGCTATGATGACCCCCATTCGTCTCTACTGCGTGTACATATTTTCCTTACAGCAGTTACGTGCCCACAATGCGACATTCAGTCCGGTGGTGGACGGTGATCAAAACGTTTTCTCTCATCAGTGTATGTATAGAGAAGCAGTATGTTGCTTGTCTCTTCTAGGACAGTATGCTCTTCGAATATTAACTGTAAACCACACCGTGATGCAAATAGCCTGTCTAGCAGCGTCTGCTATTGAAGTTGACTGAATATCTCCGTGAACACTTACTGATCGAACCTGCGACGATACGCGTTGCTCGTGTAGGGATCTCCTCTATTTTTCTCTATCAGCCCTAGCTGATTTACTTATTTTATTTAATCGTGTCCAAGCCATAGACAACCCACATATTACATATACACACAAATACAAATACAATACACATATGTATAAGTAAAACAAACCCAAAATGGGGAGTCACATTACAATATAAAGACAAACGTAGTATATATATCATATCACGTCCCGCCAAAATTCAGCGCATTTAACTGCCACTGCCGTAGCGTTTGCCAGATCTTCTTTCCTGCACACTTCCCCCATGTTGCTGCATTCCAGGAGGTGGTCCATTGTTTGGGTCTGTCCGCACTGGCACGTGTCCGTCCCGTCTCGGTATCCCCATTTACACATGTTTACGTTGCATCTGCCCACTCCAGTTCGTAGGCGGTTGAGGGTTCTCCATAATGGCCATTTTAGTTCATTTCCAGAGGCCAATTGTTCGTTGGGTGAGATTAGAGGTGCCTGGTCTCCCGTAGGCAGTGTTACTTTCCATTTTGACAATCTGGCCTTTTGTTTTGAGGTTTCGATCGGTTGAACTGAGGTGAGGAAACTTCGTCTTGATTTTAGACGTGTGTGTGGAGGGTTTTGTCCGAAGAGAGGATGGCGTTGGTCGCGCAGCTGCTTGAGGCGCTCTGCTTCGCTTGCTATAGCTCGTCTGATGTTGGGTGGAGCTATGCCACTAAGCAAATAAAGTTGGCTAACCGGGGTGGGTCTTAGGCATCCCGTGATTACGCGACAGGCATTGTTCAGCAGAGGATCCACTCGTTTCGCATGCGCTGATCTTTCCCAAACTGGGGCAGCGTATTCAGCAACCGAGTAGCAGAGTGCAAGTGCCGACGTACGTAAAGTATGTGGGTCGGCACCCCATTTTGTGGAGATGAGCTTACTCAGAAGGTTGTTTCTTGTTGATAGTTTGCCCCTGACCTTGTCTACATGATGTCTGTAAGTAAGTGTGCGATCAAGGGTGACGCCTAAATAACAAGGAGTGCTGCTGAACGCAATCCGTTGGTTGTTCCACGTGATGTTTAGGGTATGTTTGGCGTCTCGGTTTCGAAGATGGAATAGGCAGGATAATGTTTTTGCTGCATTGGGGCGTAGGCAGTTGGCTTCGTAGTATGGCGTTAGACCGTTGAGGGCATTCGTAAAGCTAATTTCTATGTCGTTAAAGTTCCGACCCTGCACGGCTATTGCAAGATCATCCGCGTAAGCAAAGCTTCTAGTCCCTGGTGCAACTGGTTGATCATTCACATATATGTTGAAAAGAGTGGGTGCGAGGACACTGCCTTGGGGTAGTCCATTTTTCTGGATACGCCATCGGCTTCGCTTCCCTCCTAGGTTTACGATGAACCGTCTGTTGCTGAGAAGAGTTGATATAATTTGTATCAGCCCGAAATCATTAGTCATAGCGTATATTTTAGTGAGCAGCAGTTTGTGATTTACAGTGTCGAATGCGGATGAGAGGTCGACAAGTACGGCTCCAGTAATTAGACGGTTCTCGTACCCATGCTCTATAAACTGGGTAAGATTCAAGACCTGTCCAGTGCAAGTTTTCCCAGGGCGAAACCCCGCCTGTTCCGGAATTATCTGATGATCAATATTAGGCACAAGTCGATTCAGCAGCATGCGCTCGAACACCTTGTACAAGCAGCAAAGTAATGTTACCGGTCTGAAATTTTTTGGCTCGTCCAATGGTTTGCCGGGTTTTGGAATGGCTATGACCTTGCCCTTTCTCCAGATTTTCGGGATGTTGTTCAGCCGGATACAGGTATTGAAAAGTAGGAGCAGCCAGTTTTTCGTGTACTCGCCAAATTTAAGGATCTGTTCATTCCTAAGGTCGTCTAGCCCTGCTGCTTTGCCAGGTTTCAGAGATTTCAGTGCGGACTCTAGCTCTTCGATGGTAAATGGACGGCTGTAGTAGTTCGTGTCACTTTCGCCACTTCTTATTGGGATGGTTTTTGCTGGAGTCTTCGTTTTCCCATTAAGAACGAGTTGGTGCGCTATCTGGTTGGCTGTTACTCTTGGTACTTCCGTTTGCTGCTTAGGGTCATTATTTAGCTTCTTAATTGTCTTCCAGGCAATCCGGCTAGAATGTTTCATGTCTACACTTTCAATCAGATGTTGCCATTCTTCTCGGCGCTTCTCGATTAGCTGGTCGGTAAGTGCATTTGCAAGTTCAAGAGTTTCTTCAGAGAATGGGTTCTCCTCATACTTTTCCTTATATGCATCGTATAGTTGCCGGCTGTCTTTCGTTAGGCCCGGTACAAACTCCGTTCTGCAGCCCCTAGGGATAGACTTTCTTGATACGTTCTGGACGATTTCTATGAACTTATCGTAGTTGCTGGGTGTTGGTTCTAGAGTTTGCAGCTTTTCGTCGATTCCAATTGCGAAACCTTCCCAGTTTGCCCTCTTCAAATTAAATCTTCGTCGAAATGGAATCCGCACTGGCACCACTGCTGAAGTAACTGTGAGTTTGATGGGTCTATGTTGGGAGTGTGGAATAGGACCCAGGACATCTTTCACGCACTCAGTTACCAAGTTCTGGCTGACGAAGACGAGGTCAGGGTTGTATCCCCTTTGCCACCTGCCGCTGTTAAAAGATGGGGGGAGTTTGGCGTCGTGTATGAGACAGAGTGATTCAGCATCTGCCCATGTCTCCACCTTGAGTCCGTCTTCATTAGATTCATTGTATTCCCAGCGTGTATGGTGACTATTGAAGTCACCTATTACAATACTGCCCGTGGGAAGGGGAATATTGCGCGGCAGGTCATATTCGAATGGCGTATTTGGAGTCTTATATATTGATGTTATTGTCATATGATTAGTCTCAACTCTGAGAAGTTCAATGTTGTTTTTGTCTGAAAGTTGAAACCCGTCGTAGGCTACTCCCTCTCGTATGAAAATTGCACTTCCGTATTGATCGTCAGGCCGTTCGATTGCCAGTTTCATGCCCGCAATTTTAGGTCTATTGCTGTTTGGGCCTCGGTGCGTTTCCTGTAGGCATAGGACCATAGACTGATAAGGACCATAGACTAAGGAGTAAATCTAAAATGTCGGTAGAACGGAAGTGTTGCGAACTACGTACTTCGTGCGTGGTCTATGCTTTCTGAGGATGCTTCCAATGAATCTGTCTAGCATCTACCTTTCCTATTATTAGTTTTATGTCATCGTTCGACTTTAAATCAACCCATACGCGAAGTCCCAGATATTGAATCGATAGGGCTGACTACTGTGATTGCTCAGCAATCGCGTAATCGAATAATAACGAGCGGAAGGCATTGTGTTGAATGCCTAGTCAATGAGTAGAATGTCTACAACTTTTTAGCAAGGTGTTTAATTTAATTTTAATACTTTTCCTAGATAATGTATAAAATGACTAAGTGTTATATAAAATGAGAAACAGACGCAAGAAAAATACAAAATTACAATGAAATAACATATTCAAATTAGAAATTAATGTATTTAAGGAAACTTAAATGAAAATTGTCATTATTACGTGTGTCTGGACACTGGCTTATTCTGAAGTATATATGTTTTAATATTTTTTAACAATTCTGATATGAAACAAACAATTAAAAACAATTATTCAAATGACAGTCACAATAGTATTATTTATTTTGCCGCCAACCGGTTTCAACCCGCGATGGGATCTTCAGGGCAATACACACCATTTGGTCGCTCGCTGGAGTCGTCACCCTGTCTGTGCACGGTTGGTAACAGTTTTTCAGAAATTATTACAAATTTTTAATAAACAACAACTAAAAATAAATTTCAGTTTTATATATTTAGAAGCTATACTTCTTTTATGCTCTATTTACAACAGCAAGCTGAATTGAAATGATATTTTGAATTGCAAATATCTTTCCTTTTTACACACAAACACCTGAAGTTCTGGTATTTATTTTTGCACATGCACTTCATGAATCCTTATGTAGTCCCGGAAAAATGCTGAGTTGCAGCTGGTTGTTTCTTTTCCAGTCTTAGCCGTATTCATGTCCCTTATTATTTCCTTATAGCTATCGTCCGTTACAAAAACACTTTTCTTGACGAATATCTTCCTCGTTATCTGTAACTCTCTATAAGACTTTCGTTTCATTGCATTTGCGCCATCGTCAACTGCAACATTTTCACAGTCATCACGTGCAGTATCGACTTTAACGAAAATAGCACACAGACACAACCGAACTCCAACCTAACTGGACTGAAATTGTTACAACAATGATGTCTGGTAATCTTGCAACTGTGAAAAAATTTAAATTATCTTTTGCTTTGCCTTAAATGTAACCAGCATTCTATTAAATGTCTAGACAATGCATTAAAAAAGATGGATTTCAGTGCCCAACGCTTTTTGGTATTCTATATATTGCCTAGACATTCCATAGCGCCAGATATCACAGTTTGCCAGTAACATGTACAATTACAGTATCCGCATAAAGCCTAATGGAATTTCCGACGTGATTCACTAGGTCATTTACATATATAGTGAAGACTGTAACACTCCCTTGTGGTACTGCTGAAACTAGATTTGCGTCTCAAGACTTCTCTCTGTTAAGAAACGATGTTGAAGCTTCATGGACTCGCTAAAAAGGAGATTCCATAGGATAGTATATAAGCCCTCTTTGATTACCGGTAACGGCCTATAGAGGCAAAATTCAGACCATTTGTATATAAACATGTATCGAATATTTGGTGTAAAGTTAATTTAATGAGAAGTATCATTCTTGGTATTTCAGTTTTCGCAAAAGTAGTGTATTGTTAACTCAACTGTTTCATTATTCAAGACAATAATGCAACACCGTGATGCGTCATGACTTATCCGTAAATATGGCATGAACGAATTGATGCAGCAGCTATCGAAACCGAGATGTTGAACAGCTGCTAAAAAAGCCAGAGACGAAATGCGAGGCGATGTGCCTCACTTCTTCTCTGGAATGACCATTCCACCGATATGTCAAGGACTTAATCAGTACTGCACCATGCTGGAACGAAGCGCTATCCGTCTGCGGGAAATCGCAGTGCTTTTATGTCACGATTTCAGTAGTATGTGGATCTGAGCACAAGGCACTACTCACTAACGGCTCATGTCCTGCATTAAACATGGACAGAAGATTCCAGGAATGGACTCAGAAATCCTCCCTGTTTCAAGTAGGCTATCCGAGCACGTTACACTGAAGAGACTGTAATGCTGTCTTCTTTGTAGTCGCCGGAGTACTCCAATTTGTAAGAAATATCGTTCTTGAAGTAGCCTGGTTAAGCCACTCTCCGTAGCATAGCTTTAAGACCTTTATAATTGGCAGTAGAGCTTCTGCGAAGACTAGAAAAGAGTGGGGCAAGTAGGAACATGCTTGTTTTGCGCATCACTCCATGAAGAGTCCTCAGACAGCACAGTGCGAAGCGTATCTGCTAAAAGACTCATAAACACGGCATATCACAAATTTTGCTAAGCTGAATACCCACTCCCTACTTTGGCAGTCCATTAAACACTCTGATCATTTAATGTTTAGATATCTTCTGTAAAAATTAACTTTTTGCTTGGCTGCAAAAATCCATTGCTGCTTCTCGGCCTCGCAAAGATATGTTATTTCTAAAGTTATAGTAAACTTCAAACGTGGCACGCCGTTTTCGTGAGAACAATGCAATACTCTCCGCGAAGCTCATTAAGTCTCTTAAAACAGGAATAGCGAAAAATCTATGGAAGCGACGGCGGCGAGAGGAAAGGACGGACGACAAAGGCAGAGGCAGAAGTTGTCTGGCTATGTGTGTGTGTGTTTCAGGCCGCAGCGCAGGGCTGCGCAAAGTCGCGCTGTGTGCGCGGCACATGCAAACAAACCAAAA